>NC_073692.1:364237095-364580095 GCF_029784155.1 Uranotaenia lowii
TTATATTGAATCTAGTGCTATAATCAATCTGTATACTTTTATTTAGAAGTATGAGTTAAAAGAAAAAATACTGGGAAGTACTGTTGTTTTCTCTGTTTTTATCTGCTTGCTTTAAAAGCTGCTATTGGATCTTCGGAGCCTTCATTTCAGTAGGTTCTTCTAGTCTTTCTTCTCAAATCCTGATAATCCTATTCCAATTCTTTCTAATTTCAATGCATCAGGTAAACTTTCAATGTTTTCCATTCATCTGAACGACACTCGAAGTCTACTGCCTGCCCGTCCGCACGAATCCCTTTTAAAATTCCAATAGTCCGATTCCAATTCTTCAAGTAAACGTATAGAAATTCCCATATAAACTTTTTTTAAAAATTTGAATTATAATATAAAAAAAATAACTGAAGAGTTGATTCTGAAAGTTAACACTTTTCTTTAGTGAAGAGTCTCAATCATTTGAAATTGGAATAGCCAAGCTTTCAGATTCAGAATATAAATCATTATAAATTTTAACTTAAAATTTCAATATTGTTGTGTAGATGAGCTGAAAGCAGTTTCGGTGCCATAATAGTAGATAGATAGCAGTATAGAACCTACATGAACAACAAAAAATATGTAAAACCTTTTCATAATCTTTTATTCATTCAACGATACAGATTAGAGTGAAAAATGCCAAAAAGTGACAAATTCCCGGAAAAAAAAACAATACTGATTTCGTCTAGATAATTTTCGTATTCAAAAAAATGGGGAAACATACTTACTTCTATAATTTTTTCTCATGGAAAATTACACACAGTCTTGATGAAAATGGATTTTTAAGTTAAAACGCTTTTTCTAAATCTTTTTAATATTTTACACTTTTGCTAAAAAGTGCACAAATTTTTTCAATGCACCTTTCATTTTCAAAATGTCTACCGGAAACAAGAGCTGATTAAAAAATACAAATTTGCATTTGTGCGCCTAAATAAATCAAAATCAGTTTTCAAATTCTTTGCATCTCGGAAAATGTGAATTTATTTTCTTTGTGTTATAGTTTTCGATGTAGATTTTGGGTTCTGGAGATAAATTCGAATCTCTATCGCAAAAAAATAATAATAATAAAATAAAAAAAATAACAAAACATCAATTTCATCATATTGAAACAGTTTTTATAAATACTCTTTATTCCTTTTGGACTCTAAAAACTCATAGGGACGCAAAAGTCATAACACGTAATCTCTTTTTTTGATTTATTGTTGCTGGAATCTCTTGAGAAGATTTTTTAAAAATTTAAACAATTACTATGAATACTTTATATTCGATTTCTCTTTGGCAGTACTTACATATATTTTTTTCATGGTCATCCATAATATAAATGTTTTATGTGATACATTTCAAACAGAATTTAATAAAATCAGATCTGAATTTTAAATTTTTGTTTTTGAATTTCATAATAGAGGTTATTAATTTTAAGTTTATAATTAATATTTGAATAGTGAAAAATTAAGGGTGAAAAAAACTCGCGAAAGAGAATCTTTACTGTGATTCAGAGCCTGAATTCTTATTTTGCAATAAGTCAAGAATTCCTTGTAAACGCAAGTGAAAATAGCACTACTTAAGATTTTAAAATGAGGTTAGCATTACACATCTGATATGACTTTACAATGTTTACAAATTTTCAATAAACTAGCTGTAAACAAAAAAAACCGAATTTCAAATTCAAACTTATATTTCAATTTCTGATATGTATTAGCTTTTTATTCTTAAATTAAAGTTTTATTAGAATGATTTTTCCTGATCTGAATTGATAGTTTTCCATCGATCTAGTACATATTTTGAAATACAAATAAAATCCTAATAAGAAGCTTTCCGCTGCTCAAAACTTCATCAAAAACGAATTAAATGCGTCATCAACACTTGTTGTTTATTAAAATTGAATTTGGAAATATTGGTAACTAAAAGACGAAAAGGAATTTGAATTCAAGTCATACGTTTCATAAACGCTTGCTGGAAAACCGATCACTCCTATGGATAATTTGACTAAAATTTAAATTTCTTACAATAACGGCAATTCAACACTTGAAGGCCTGTGACTTTATCTATTTTGTAATTCAATTAAAATTCGAAACAAAATCAAGAATTTATAAGCTCTGAATTTGAAGCAAATATAAAATTTATTACGATTTGCTCGTGTTAATTTGGGCATATGAGGGAAATTAGTGACAATAAAAAAAAAGTTGTTCTTACGTTTCATTAAATCAACACTAAACAACATACTTTTGTTGAGTTACTTATCAACAAAAGTTATTTGGTAGAATTCAGTCCAGGGAATCGCAAGTTACAGCTGCTTGAGTTTGGTGGGCCGACTTTCTTCAAAATTGAGCCATGTAAGTGATGAATTAACTTTTTTGATGAATAAACACCCCCACGGAGTGAAAATTTTTGAAAATTTAAAAGCATATCTACTAAGAAAAGTTCCAACTTTTTATAGAAATTCGAGCTTTTGCGGGTATTTTGTAACAATTTTTTGCCGCTTGGGGAGGGTGATCACCCCGATCACCCCCCCCCCCCAGTGGACCGCGCCTGGTGCCTACTTAAAAGTACATCACTTTTCATAGATAAGGCTGATAAATTATAGTAGACATCAACAGTTTTGTTCATGGTTATGTGTTAGTTTTTTGTGTTTGGATCAAAAAGTGGTCAACTTAAAAACGCCGTAATTTTTCTAACCATTCATATAAAAAAAGTGAACACCCTTCATTTTGTAGGTGGCCATTCGAAAGGCTATTCTTTTTCTCCTTAAGAAAACCCCGTAAGATCTGTTAAAAGTTGGATGACTTGCACTAATGCAGAACCACCACCCAAATTTGGCTGCGCTTCCATCGCCTATTGACGTCTAAAATTTTAATCATATTCAAAATTTTAAAAGGGATTTCGGAGCTCAGCAGTATTTGTATGGTTTGTAAGTACTACCAAAATCAATTAAAAACTTAAACATAACTAATGCTTCAAATTTCATTCCAATATTTTTCATTTTTAGCAAATTTTTCCATTTGCATCAGTGGTAGCAGATTTTATGATATGCAATACCCGGATGTTGAGGTGAGTATTTTATTTTGTGAATTTTTCCTGCAAATTTTTCATTTATTGCTAACAGAAATTATGTGTTCCGGTTTGAAGAACCAAAGTGGCTTAAATCAATCGATTTGGGAACAAAAAATAGTGTCCAGTGATTGTTTCAACATAAAGAGTGATACGGTCAAAATTTGGTCAAGGGAAAACGCGTGTAAATCGGTGAAATCGTTTATTTTAAAAATCAAATTAAATTTCTTTTTCAAGTTTAATTAGTATAAAATTTAGAAAAAATATTCAGTTAGGCTTCCGCTTTTCCAAATCCGGGTTGCCGGGCCTTACGCTTTACCCCTGCCATCAGATTTTGTACAGCCACCTTGTCCACCTTCTTCGCCGCAGAAAGCCAGTTTGCCTTGAACTGCTGCTCGTCCTTAGCAGGTTTTTTGGTCTTCTTTAGGTTCCGCTTGACAATATGGCGTGTTAGGAGGGTTCTTGTTCTTGGGAACCACCTGCACCTATTTCTTCGCGAACTTTGATAGTTTAATGTGCTTGAAAATATCTGCTACCTTTTCCCTTTCTTTTGCCGTATAAAACTCCTGTCCCGGAAGCTGCTTGTAGTCGGCTTTGACGTAGGTTTCGTCGTCCATTACCACGCAGTCAAACTTCGTCAGCATCGTCGTGTACATCCTCCGGGATCGCGCTTTGTCCGTCGTATTTTGTTGATCATCGCGATTTGGAGTCACTACCTTCTTGTAAGTCGATAGTCCGGCTCGTTTTTGGCTCGATGCACGGTTGTAGACGATACATCCAGCTTATTTGCGGCATCTCGGAGAGAGAGGTTAGGGTTTCGCTTGAAACTACCGGCAACTTTTTTTGTCGTCTCAACGGCTTCCGGTTTTCGATTTCCCCCCGATCCAGACTTCCTGGCTGTCGACAAACGTTCCCCAAACACTTTAAGGCTGGGGTAGGGTCTAACACTTTCAAAAAATCGATTTTTTTTATTTTTTTATCTTCTTATTGTAAAACATTCCAAGAATGTTGTGTCAAATTTTCAAGTCAATTGAAGCAAAACTGTAGAAATTATAAATATTAGTTCTTTTAGGAAAGGGACACTTTCTTTTGCTGATAACTCTTTTACGTGTAATTGTACATTCAAAACTTTGACAGCATTTTGTTGCATGTGAAAAGTACTAACTGACCTATTCTTTTCAAAATTTTATATTCACGTGTTTTTGAGATATTTGCGATGCACGAGAAAAAGAAAAAAACATATTTTGCACAGTTTCCTTGAAAAATCATCGTTTTCAAACTGATAGCTGACAAAACCGTTGATTATTCAAAGAATTACCGTGTAAAAGTGATGGAAAAGTATGCAAACACCGTCAAAAATATCAACAAAGTTCAAATCAAGAATTTTAGAGGAGCACATGATCGACAACTACGGTTAAGGGTCATTAGGGAAGTCAAGTGTCATATCAGAATTTTGAATTTTTAACAAGCAAAAACTAACTGTAGTTCGCTAAAATTTCCAGCAATTTTTTCTCTGATAAGCTGAAGTTGTTGCCTCGTTATGAGTCATGCAAACCTAACCTCAAACAACAAATTTTTGCAAGTTCCAGAGCTCGTAAGCTGTATAGCGGGTACGGAAACTATGAGACAGATGATTTCTGATGGACGACAAAACTTATGTAAATCCCAATATCAAACAAATTCTAGCGTTTGAATCCCATAACATGTCTGCTCGTGGTAAGGTCCCTGGCATTTTTAAGTATGTATTTGCTGGTTGTTTTGTAGAAAATACAAAGATTTGTCAAGCTCCTGTGAAAAAAAACAACAATTTTAAAAATGAAAAAATTGTTTTTTTCTGTTTTTAAAAGCCCAAAAAGGGTTATCTTGTGTATATTCTTCGCAACCTACGATCTATACTAATTAATTATACTTTGATATTCATCTCATGATGAATTTACTTCGTTTTTGCTTGGTTTTACCAGCAGAAATTCCATTAAAAACGCTTTCAAGTGACTCGAAAATAATCAAGTTTTGTTAATTTAGAAACAGCTGTATCCCCAAAATTGCCCTCAGTTTCTTTCAAAAGAGAAGTATTGAACCAAAAAGTAGCAGAAATTGAAGGAGAAGGATGCAGTCACCTAGAATACCGATTAGACGAAGTAAAAGTTGTAAATACTGATCAATATCATGGCTGAAAAAAGTGTGCGCCGGCAGATAGTAGATGCCAAGAATAAAGTAGAAATTTTTCTTTCAAAAAACGAAAAATATATTTTTTTTTAATTTTTTCATGAATTATCATAAGATAACCTTCATTTCATTCATAGAAAGTATTTCGAACAAACGTATGGTTTTTGAGATACACGCATTCGTAACTGTCCCATTTCTAAAAGAACTAATCTTTAGGCCTTTATCTTCTCCTATCTAATACTGCAAGAAAGCAAGAGCAGAAACTTCAAACGCGTTTTTCTCGAAAGCACATTTTTAAAGTCCGTGGACATCGTCATTTGAAAACTACTTCACCGATTCTTTTCAAATTTGGAACATATTTTCTACATATAAAATACCAGACCCCAACGTTTTTCTTTTTGTTTTTTTTTTTACTTTGGGGAGATTTTACAGGTGAAAAATGGCGGATTTTTTCGTGAAAAATCGTAGTTTTTACTTCAAACAGCCACAAAAATTTCATAAAATTTTTTTTAAGTTAAATAAAAACGTTGGGGTCCAGAAAAACATCTATTAAAAATATTTTGCTCTGATTTTTTGACCCCAGATGATTCTGTGCTGAGATACAGTGTCCACCGCAAATCCTGTTTTCTATAAGGCATCCTTGAAAGTGCTCCGTCACCGGCTCATTTTTCAATATTTTTCAACGAAAAAATTACTAAATGTTCTTTTAACAACGCTTTGTATAATGCAAAAAATTTGAATACATTTGTTTGAACGATAGCTCTAGAAAAAAATCGTGAAAATGGTGTTTTTTTATACCCTTTAGACCCTACCACCCCCCCTCCCCCCCTTAATTACATTTGTAACGGTTTACTTTTAGCGATTTTGCCAGCTTTGCGTGCGAGTAGCTCGGATTTGAAAATTTTGATACGCTGCTCTTCTTCCTTGGATGGCATTTTGACAACTGAAGAGTGAATTCCAAAATCAAAATAGGAGCAACATTCTACACCCACACACACACCTTCAAAATGAGGGGTGTTCAGGTTTTTTAAAAGCAAAATTGAAAGAAATACGTCAAGTTGATATTGATCAAATTTTGACCGTATCATCCTTTAAAGTCTAAATCCGAAAATTCATGATAGTTGAGCGCATGGATGGAACTTAAAAGTTCCATTCAATGCAGCTGAGTCGGTTTACTTAAGAAAGTGTCCCATATTATATTCGGACAGCTCAAGAAGTCCTCCATCAACACATGGGAAGTGCTCATCAGTGAAAGTTGATGAAAGTTTAATAAAGTTAAGTTATTTTTTATTTATTTGACTTTATTCAGTGCTCAAGAATGACGTGTGGTTATAATGATATTTTAAATGAAAAATTTTTAATTTTGAATTTTTTATAAACTTTAGTAGAATATCATCTAATCCAAAAGCGTTTGAATCGAGTTCAGATAAACTTTCAATAGCATCGGTTTCTAGAATCGGATTAAAATAATAAGAGTTCCAACTAGATTGTAAACTCATCAAGTCAATTGTATTATTGGAAGTGAATTATTTAAAAAAAAGTATTATTGATGTCTTCAGCTATAAAAAAGGTTGTTCACATACTTAGCTAACTTTAAATGTGCTTAAACTAAGGTTCCCAGAATTTTCTCAGAACGTATCCGGGCCGAACAATCCTGGCAATTTTTAATAAAAAAGACTTGGCCAAATCCGGCCATTCCATTTCTAAATCGAGACTTAAAATCCGGGCAATATCCGGGCAAATTTTATCAAAAACCCAAAAAATAGAAATGAGAAAAATATTTTTTTCATTAAAATTCAAAAACAAATTTCAAATCGTAGTTTAGTCTTCAAAAAATCCTTTCATGATTTTTTTTACAAAATCTGCTTACAATTTTTTGTTCTGGTGGCTAAATAAAAAAAAACTACAAAACAATTTAATTTTTGTTATTATTATATGCCAAATAAAGTGAAAAAAATCCGGGCAAAATCCAGGCATTATTCAATGAAATCCTAGACTAGAAGAATTATTCGACGTTGAAACATCTCGAAAATTTTTAGTTCTAACTGACTGATTGTCCAGGAGATTTGTGTTGAAATTGTCGAGCAGTTAGATTTTTTAATGATGCGAAGAATATTCACAAAAAATTCTGATTTATAAGTCCGAACAATCAATATTAGATTAGATAAGGTTATAGAATTCTCCTATCAAAAACTAAAAGTGAAAAGTGTAGAGTTTACAAGATATTTTTATGTTTTTGTATTTTGAAAATTGAGAAAATAGTCCCAATTAAAAAACAATGAGGCAAATTTATTTTCCGCAAATCTTCAGAAAAATACTGAATTTTCAAAACGCGACGTTCGAAAACCACTTGTTGCCGTGCAACTGTGAGTTTTGTGACTAAACGTTACTACACAGTTCTGAGAATCCACAGAAGAAGAATAGGGGTCCGAATGATTTCGGAGCGCATTGAGCGCGTTGAGTACAGTGTTGGGCGAAATCTTTATACTTCACTCAGGAAATAATGGAGGAGCTCATTACGAAGCTTTGATCAAAACTTTTTTTTCCAATGTTTTATGCATTTTAGAAGATTTTTCATTAGATAATTGATAAAACTTTACACAAATATAATTTAAACAGTATTCAATACATATAACTAGCACTTGAAGGTGATTTTAGTAAACTTCTGGTTCAAAACATAATTCTCTGAAAAAGGTTACAGTTTTGGCTCCATCTGCAAAACTAAATACTGAACCGAATTTAATCACAAATACCACTTTGGAATCGTCTTAATAGCTTCTTTGTTGTCATCATGTTTGGGGGCGTATTGTAAAATTTGAGATAAATTCTAAATGGTCCGATAATGATGTTTAGTTTTAACAAAACGTTGATTTATTGTAAAAATTACTTCTCTAGCTCTCTGCAGCTGGATTTACATTTTTTGGACAGTTTAAAGTCCAGAATAAGCTGTAAGGTGGTCTTCTTAACCGTTTCGATTCGTTTTTATTAGTTCTCTTCATATTTCTTGGCTTCATGATATAGACCTTAACTTCAGCTTTCATATGCATAAAGCAAATATTTTTTGGACGTGTAATATATGAACTACAGCACTTTTCCTGAGGCATGTTTTTTCGGATTTTTTTTCTTTCATGCTGAATAACGAGAAAATTATAAGCTTAAGCTATATATAATGTTCAAAACATATTTTTCTGAAATTACAAGGTTTCAAGTGATATAAGTTTCATTGTAATCGGTTAGATATAAAAAGAGTTATGACGATTTTAGCTTGGAGTGTCAAATTGACACTCCTAGTGCTGATTAGGGTAATGAAATCTAATGCGGATGAGGGTTGAAGGATGCACTGAAGTGATATGAAGCCAAAAAAGTCACTTTTGTATCCAACAACATAAATTCTTCCAAAGCACCGAAACTAAGACACAGTGGAAAATACTGTGCTATTTTGAAGCTGGCACTCAGTGAGCGTGCGTTTTAAGGAGGTTAAAGTTGAGGAAAAAATGGCGAAAAAGTAGATAACTGTTTAAATAAAGCTGCTTTCTGTTGTTGCGCAATTTTTTTTTTGTATAGTTGGGCCTAATGTACGATTGTACGTATGGTGTAGAACTAAAATCAATTAAAAATACCAAAAGGTTTAAAGTTTACTGTCTGAAAGTTTGATAAGAATCAATCTACTATTTTTACAGCGTTTTCACTGTGATGCAATTTGATGTGAGACCCAAGGTTGCCGAAATCACAGAAAAATCTGTAATTTCACAGAATTTTGAGCAAATTTTCATCACAGAATTTGTCCACACCGTCCATATCCACCAATCAGTGGGTAGTTTGGTTGTTTAAACATCTAGATCGGCCAGATCGCGTTGCGGGTGCAGGTGAAGGTTCAAACCCTTTCCCCCCTTCTCTATGGTTGGAAGATGCTGAAGGTACTGAGGATGACGAAGATGAAGTGAAGACGCTGCGAAAGGATTCCAAGTCGGCCCAGCTGTGTGTAGTGTAGCAGGTCGATCGGTTTTGACCCTGATGCCTTCGAGTGATCATTATGGCGCATGAAGAGGATCGCAAACGAGAAGTCGTCGTTACGGGTGATTGGAGGTTAGGTCAGAAGCTGCAGGATTCGTCGCCTCAGCCGGTTAGAATAGAATGTTGCTTGCGGAATTTTTTTTTCACCTATGCGTATTCTGGTGAGCCAGTTCTTTGGGTTCGGCAATTAGATTTGGGCTGATTGGAAATGGTTAATTATCGATGCAGATTGTGGAGATAAGTTTAAATGCCAAAAGTTTCAGAACTCGTTATTAGTGACCTGTCAAGAGCGCGAACAATAAGGTCATCCGGATTGGGAATCGTTTAGGCGGTTGGTTTCCTTTCATTTTATTTTTAACAAATTAGTTCTGAATCTCTTAGTGACGGGTGAATCCAATGGAATTGGTTGCTTTTAGCTGTTTTTAAATCACTGTTTGAAGATGGGAAACCAGGTGAATTTGTCAATTACGTGCGATATTGTTTTGAATTATTTGTAGATAGTGACCACTTGGGTGATCACTTCTATTGAACCGAAATTAAATATTCTTTCTAGTGAATATATTTTCAATGAGAAAATCTTCATGAACCCTCTAGAAAAGGGTTACCATATCCTGCAATGCCAAAAAAAAGTACATTGAGACAATTTTGCCAAATAGTTAGGAGAAACGCGATTTGTTTGAAATCCAGGATATTCAATTTGATGCCAGTTTTGTGACTTCCATGACAAAGGCTTAGTTCACCGTTAGATCATTCGAAGGAATAGAAGTTTTTGATTTTGTGCTCACAAAACACATCACATATGATCAAAACAAACTTAATTTCAAACAGAGTTTTTGTAGCGGTATATTTTTTTTTCTGCCAGAAAATTATTTCCGATTCGTGCGCTTTTGACTTAATGCTTTTAATGCCTATAGTTTGAACGTTGATTGCATACTCACAGTTTTGTTGCTACTGGAAGATGCCTATCTGGAATCATATTAAATACAGCAAGAAAAATTCGTGTAATTTAACATCGAAAACGATGCACGAAATCGAAACGTCGCTTTTGATTTTCTATCTATTCTCTCACTGTGTATTTTTAACAATAATGTAATTTTTGGGGCGTGTAAATCTAGATCGATAACGATGCACGTCATTGGAACCGCCTTTTGTAGTGTAAAAATAAACAACGAAGTAAATTATTATTTAATTTTGATTGTTTGCAGCTTTTGATGCGTTTTAAGGTATAAATAAAAAAATAATTAAACACACACTGATAACTTTTACTGAATAAGGTATTTATTTTCAAATCGAAGCATAAAAAAAGTTCACCCACCATCATGAGCTGTTGGGATGATGGACTTCGTACAGAATATTTTACCGGTCAGCGTCGTCATCAGTATTCTCAAATGCTTGGCATTTCTTTCCGGAAAATCATGGTTCCACTTCACTGCGTAAATCTGCTGACTCGAAAATAATAATTAGGTTCCACATCTTTCACTTATATAACGTCATTTACCCAATCTTCATCCGAATTCCATGTGAACTATTTACTTTTCTTGGCTTTTTTCATCGTCAATTTTCTTGCCGAACTGTATATCGCAAACAGATGCGAACTTTTAGGGCTGCTTGGACAAAAACAAACACAAATGGCACAAGATGAGAATTTCCATTCAAATTTAAACAAACAGATATAATTTAAAACTGTTTGTGATGTAAATTTCATTGACCGCCTGATTGTTGCATCACAAAATGTAAAATTATATCAAAACAATTTATTTCTATTCCAAGGATATTCCAAGAATACATTCTTCAATTGGTATACTTTTGAAGCAATCGTCAGCAGAGGAAAAACTGAAGTGTTGTGCAACGAATGTATAAAAAGTTGGAATTCTGATGGAATTATTGTATAATAACACAAACTTCATAAATTGAAAGAAATAGATTAATTTCGATAATAACATGTCATTAAACAAACAAAATACTTTTCGTTGAATTTAACAAAGAGAAGATCTCTCCTACCTAACATTAAATAAAAAAAACTCCAAAAATTAATCTAGAATGGTGGTAACTCGTTGACCTTACTGCCAATATTTTTTTAAATTAAAGAAAACTCATTGGTCATGGATTTCTGAGGCTGCAAAATTGTTCAAATTTTTAAAAAATAGGTCAATTTTACAAATTTTTGAAAATCGGCCAATAAAAAAAAAACTTTAATTTTTAGCGGGGTGTGGATGGAGGTGGTAATGCACACTGCCCCTTCTCCACCAATTTGATCTCATTGAATCATAGATATTTTGAAAAGTTTCAATATAAGAGAAAAAATATAACTTCAAATTCATTTTCTATACAAACATTTTTCGATATCCTTTGCTACAACTTCAATCCGCGAATACATAATTTTCCATGCGAGAAAATGTTGGACAAAAAATGATTTTGGTAATTTTATACTAAAGAGTTCAAAATGATTGATTAATGAGCTAATATACTTGTAGATAAATGAAAGGAAATTTCAATTATTCCTTCAACTATTTCATTTTTTCATTATTTATTATTCATTATTTCAACGAAATGGTTATGATTCCAGTTTTGTATCATAACGTTTGAGAGAGCATAAATTTAAGATAAGTGTTTGATAATAATTGTTTTAAAATTTAAAAATATTTTCAAAACTTTAATATTTTATTATTATTTTGGTATATTTATCTGAACCGTTATCGAAATGGGATCGAATTGTGATAGAAGAGTATTATTTCTAAATCTTAATTTAATTCTAGTAAAATCATGCAATGTGATTCGGAATATTTGGGAATCTTTTTTCTATTATTTGTCCTTGAATTTTAAGCTCTCAAACTAAATTTTTATTCTTATTAAATCCGGAACGAATGAAATGAAATTGAACCCTTCGTTTCGAGTAGTAACAAATTTGCAACAAAGAATGAATGAATACAGTGAAAAATATTTTTTATTCATTGATGGATACATTATTTCTTATTCTTTAAATGATTAAAAACTTAAAAGGAAATATGGGGTCAATTTTATAACACTTGTCAATTCAAAATATCGGTTTAAAATATTATTCGAGGACTGTGAACTGTCTCGACTTCTGGAAAATGGAAAGATTTTATTTCCTCTAAGGGATGAATCATCTGCGTAGGATAAAAATCCCAGGAAAACATAAAAAAAAAAAAATGTTTATTCAGTTCTAAACAAATAAAAGAATTTGACAAAATTTCAATGCAATTTCAAATGCAAAATCTGAATCTTTCATTAACCCATTTTTTTCACAGAAAAATTTACAGATACTTAGTTTCATGATTACGAACAACTTTTGTTCTTCAAAAAACTGTATATTTTTCTATAATTGCATAAACACAGGGGCTAACAAACTTGTCTTTCATTATTTATTCGGTTGTAGTTTTTACAAACTTCAGCCATTTTTTCCTTAACTATGGAACATATTAACACTGACCATTATCTATATTTTAATGTAGGTAGTTTTTGTTAAAATTGGCTAGCAAATAACTGAGATATTTCAACTTATATAAAACGTAAATATAGAGCATATTTTTCGAATTGTTGTCGTACTTTCCCAAGCCCGCCATTAGACTGGGTTCATGTTTCATTTTTCCTTCCTAAATAAAGATATTTTTTTTATCGAAAAAACAATCCAGAATGGTAGTAACTTTTTGACCTAACTGCCAACCATTTTTAGATCGAAAAACACATTGACCAAGAATATAGATGATAGACAAAATCAAAAAAAATATTCGAATGACGCCAAAATCTTTCAAAATCAGCAACTAAAACATAGCATAAAGTCTTATTCAGTTGCAATCAATATAATAAACTTTTTTTGAACAAATATGAAATTGGATTATAATTGAATTTTAACTATCATCGAATGAATGATCTGCAAACCACACTGACGACATGATTGGTGTGAATCTTAAAACCCAGCCATATTAATCAAAAATCACTTCAAGAACTTGTTTAGAAAATTGACGCCTGATTAAACGTTCTAACTAGAGTTTATAAATTCGTAATACTTTATATTCGATTTATATTTTGCATAGCTGCATTTTTTCATACATGATGTGGAAGATTTGAAACAAGAAACTGAAAAACTGAACCCAAAATTATATGAATTATAATTTAAGACTTTAAAATGAACACACATACATTACTTTATAATATTATTGTTTTCAAGCTTCAAGTCTTACACAAGGGAATAGCATTTTTGGTACCCTAAAATGAGTTAAAATTGATCATTTTTTTAAAAATATTTTTCGATTTTTTTGCTGTTAAGGGGAATGTGGTATGTTTCACATTTTTAAAACCAGTACTGGACTTCTATGAACGTAAAACATGATTGCAGAAATTTATAAGACTACTGTAAATTCGATTCAAAAATCTATTTCGAACACACACATATAGAATCTCAGTGAAACTTCATGTTTCCTTGAAGAGATCTAATTCAAACTTAACCCTAAGACGTACATCTTTCAAAGAGATGATGGCTAGCATCTTACAAATGCTAAAACCACCAGCCCACAGAAAGAGTACTATGTATGCCGTGACCGAGATTCGATCTCATGACCTCTGGCTTAGAAGACTTGAACCCTATCCTCTAGGCCACGGTCGGCGGCTTTCTTCTTGGATAAGAATTTGATGCTTTGGGGTAACATTGATCAGTCTCAATTTTGACGGTATGAACAAGTTTTCATGATCATAAAAAATTCAAAACACTTTGATAATATTTACAAATGCTAGTTTTTAATTGCTTAGGCAGTTTGGAACAAACTCAAATGATATAAAATAAATCATAAAACTCTACAAAATTGAACACAACACTTTCGGTGGCTCAAAATTGCTTAATTTGTAACTTTTAGTCCAGTGAATTCTGATATATACAATGCTGAATTTCGGTGTTTTTTGATTTAGATTTCTTCGCAGTCCAAAAAAACAATAATGTGTTAAGACCGAACAACAATTAAAATCGAAAAATGGATAATGATTCTGTATAATTGAAAGGGCTAAATTTTTTAACATTAGTTACTTATAAAATTTTAACTACAAAAAAAATGAAATTTCGCCTTCTTTCAATTCTCTAGGCCCACGCTCTATCCCCCTTAAATTTTTCCCTTCAAACTTTACCATTTGAACGGGTTTCTAGCCTTTGGTTCTGCACTGGCTTACTCTTAGAAAACGTCCTTATTTTGAAAAAAATCTAAAAATTTGCCTCAAAATTCAACAAAAACTACACCAAAACTATACATTTACTGAGGAAAATAGTTAAACTCTTACATAGATCAACCTGTTGCTTCTAAACGCATTGATTTCATCAGGAAGAATGTTTGTTTGCGAGCCTTCGAAAAAATAGAAATACACATTTAAAACAAAAAAGCCTAAAAAATCTTTCCATCCTAAAATTTTGCAATCGGGTACAAATTCTGTCAGCAGTCTAGCATGATGAATAAAATTATTTGAAACCAAACGAATTATCTGAAATTATATGGATATGGACTTGAGCTGATTACAATATCTTTGGATTTTTTTTTATTGTAAAACATTGAAGGGAATCTTTCTAAACAAGTTTACAGATTAAAAGAATCACGTAACACTAAGAACCGCTAGCTTTTATGTTATAACGCTTATCGTGAAGTCGTTTATCTTAATAACGATTATCGTGAAGGACTTCAATATCCAAAAGTAAACAAACCGTTAAAAACAATATTCGATAAGAAATCAGTTTTTATACTCCTCCTGAGAAAAATTTCTAAAAATTCCTTTGCACTTCAGACTCAACGCAAGTCACTACAGCCGTGCGATCTAGCTCTAATTTTGAAAGTTATCTCCTTTGAAGCCAATGATCATTATAAGCCTGGGTCGTTTTATTCCACTTTTTTAAATACCAATTTAAGTAATTCTGCTGTAAACTGTGATTCTTTCATTTTCGTAGATGACGGAAAGAATTAAAGAAACATAAGCTATCAAAGAACGAAAGAACATAAGCCGTAAATATCATGATCTTTTCGAAAAAGATACAACGGCTCACCGACAGGACGGACATTGGTGATTCTTTTATTCTATTCAAGGAGCTAACATTATTGTAAAAATGAAATATTCATAACTTCTACAGTTTTCAACCCATTATAGTTATTAATTCAAAACTTTAAACTTTCTCTAGTAGATGTGCTAGAAAATTTAAAAAAAATCCACTCTACGAGAGTGTTTATGTGACAAAAAAGCTTTTTTTCACTTAAAAGTACAAGATTGAAAAAAAAAGGTCCACCAAGCTCAAGCAGCTGTTACATGCAATTTCCAGTACCAAACTACACCAAAAAATTTTTGTTGAGTTTAAATTCGCTGACTTTTTAAGTTGTACTATACATTTGAGCTTACTAATGAAATGTGGGGACAACTCTTTTTAAATTGTTCTGAATTTCCCTCAGATGCCAAAATTTATGTGAGCAAATGTTAATAAACTGATCTTCTAAAATCTGTTTGTTCCTAATTTTGATGGAATCACATATTTGAAAAAGTCAAAAGAGGAGGTGGGGGGGGGGGGGTGGGGGGGGGGTGTGGATTAACATGGTTATTAGACTGAAATACTTGTAATATTTTTTCTGCTGATGTCATACACCTATTGTCTTTGACATGCAGTTTCTTTTTTATTCGCTCAGATAGAAGAAAACAAAAAAATCCTTGAACTATATATGTACGGAATGTTTTATGTAATTTACGATTTTCGTAAATTTACCTGAAATTTGGACCACGTTTAATGAATTAACAGATCTTGGTTCTTCTCAGAAGTGAAATAAGACATTCGGCCTTCCAGTGTTAAATTGCTTTTATAGTAAGAAATTAAAATTATAGTCAAATTCTGCATTGGAGTGATCAGTTTTCCATTAAACGCTTCAGAAACGTATGCCTTCAATTGACAATCTTTCTTTCTAAACTTTCTTTTTAACAGAGTCACCAAAAGGTTTTATAAAACAAATTCAATCGTAACACAAATATTGATGCCGCATGGAACCCATTTTAATAAGTTTCGGACAACGATCTTTTTTTGTATTTCAAAATATTTTTAAACTCTAAGAAAAATCATCAATTTGGAAGCAGGACAAAATATTCTAATAATACTTTACTTCAAGAATAAAAAGCTAATACGTATCTGAAATTTAAATATAAATTAGTATTTCTAACTCTGTATTTTTTCATTTGTTCACATTTGGTTAATTAAGAATTCATAAACTTTACAAAGTTATATCAGATGTTCAAAGCTAAACTCCTTCCAAAATCTGAAGCAGTGATTTATTCACTTGCGTTTACAAGGAATTCTTTATTAAGCCTGGATTACACTTCCCGTGAAAATGAACGTGAAAAAAAATCTAATTTTGTCAAAAACTCAAAAACGCTTCGCTCGGTTTTCACCGAGGGATTCATCGTTCTTTCCGGGAATTTTTAACTTTGTGGAATTCCCCCCCCCCCCCCCCCCTAAATTGATTAGTTTTCAAATAACTAAACGCCACACACCTTGCAGTGATAGACAAAATCTGACATAAAAATGAGCACGTGAAAATCTCCCAAAATCAGTTTGGTTTGACTAAGTTTTAATTTTTACCTTGAGAATTAAAACCATTCATTTATCCGTCGACTGTTTTTTCAGCAAAAAGGAAATCTATCGAAGATCTTTTAGTGATTTTTTTTACCAACACTGCTGGATTTCAAGATTCACACCAATTATATCACCGATGCTGCTTTAAGCTCATCCACACAATAATATTGAAATTTAAAGTTGAAATATAGTTTAGGGTTTTATACTTTGAATCTGAGAGCTTGGCTATTTCAATTGCAATTGAATAAGACTCTTCAATAAAGAATTGTATTAACTATCAGAGTTAACCCTTCTTTTCATAATTTTTTATTGTATTTTATCCCTATCGTATCAAATATAATATTGGCGCCCAATTTCCTTTTTTTTTCATTCAAATCACACAGAGTAGGAAATGCTGCCTTGGAGCTTTCGGTGAGGTCGTCAAGTTTATGAATATTGCGGTGTGTTTCGAAAAAGGACTCAAAAAAAAAATAGTAATGCTAATTGTTGCAAGGGCAGAAAGAAGAGCATTTGCAATTCATTTCCACAAAAAATTTAAATATTTAGTCGGTAACTCCCTTTCGATTTTTTTTTTAATTTTGTATTTGAAATATTTTAAAAATATAAATACATTTTAGTTTTTTTTTATTTCAGAGGTGCAAACTCCATTTTTTTATTCATATTATTAAAAAGAACTGATTTACTCAACAATCTCATCAAAACACGAAATTAAAACAAAGAAAATCTGTTAAAAATATCTTATTATCTTAAAATTACAAAATTGGCTGGCAAGTATCAATCCTGTTAGTAATCTGAGAGGATTAAATTTAATAATCGAAAATTATAAGAATTCTCTGGAATAATATGAATCCATATATTTAAGCATCCATCTGAATCCATTATCTATAGTTTAACTGATTGTGAAATCATTGTAAGGAATTTTCATAAACAATCTTAAAGATTAAGAAAATCACTTAATATTTCGAACCGCATTAACTTTTTGGTGATAACGATCATCATGATGCGACCTGGATTCCAAAGTTTTGTCTTTTTAGGGTGTAAGAAAATTAAGAAAATCAAAAATTAAAAGTATACGATTAATGTTTATTTTTTAATAGAAAAAGTGTTTATACTTCTCCGGAAAAAAGGAACTTAGAATCCTTTTCGCACTTCAGACTCATTGCAAGTCCCTACAAGCAAGCTGTTTGATCTAGTTCAAATTTTTCTTGTCACCTTCTTTTGAGCAAATGACCATTATAAGCATGGGGTGTTTTATAACACATTTAATTTTTTTAATACCAATTTTATAAACTGTGCTGTATAAGAGCTAACATTAATGTTAGTCTTAGCTTCTACAGTTTTCAAGCTATTTCAATAAAATTTGTTATTTAATAATCTCTTGAATTCCTTGTTTAATATTGAATTTTAAAGTTATTAGGATTTTTTTTTTAAATGAATGAATCTAGTCCAAAGCCGTTTATAAATTTTAAATATTTTAAAAAAATTAATTAATTTATATCAACAATATTGTTGATCTTATGCCAAAGTGAATTGCAAATGACCAATAGCAAATCAGCTTGAAGCGTAAGATTCACTATTTTATGTTCTTTTTATACTTTTTTTTAGTTATTCTATTGTATACTTCGGATCTTTTTTACTATTTAATAGAACATTATAGGAGTATTTTTATTGTATGAGAATAATAACTTCTACAATTTTATACTGATTTTAATAAAAATTATAAGATTAAAAGTTTGTATTGAAATGGTCATAGGAATTTATAGAAATAAAAAAAAAATAAATGCATAAATCAAGTCTTAAAAAGTCGATAAAGTGATAAAATGTTTAAACACTTTCAATATCAGAAAAAAAGGAAATTTTAAATTGATGTTTTATAGCCTAAGTTATACGGATTAAAGTGCAAGTACTTTTGCTATTTACAAATTTTGAATTTTATTTTAAAGCTTTATTGCAAAGTTTTGTTTGAATTTGATTTTCAGTGAACATAATTAAAAGTTGTCGTAAACGTTTGGTATTTTCAAAATATTTGGAAATTCCCTGAAGTGTGTATCCATATTAGAGATGTACCGAATGTTCGGCGACGAAAACCGCCCAAAAACCGTTAGGCCGAATATTTGGCTTACCGAATAGTTGAGCTAAGTATTCGGCCGAAAAGGCCGAAAATTTACTTTTAAAATAAATACAATAAAATATTTTTCAAATTTTCCAAATCATTTTGGATAATTTATAAAATATCCAAAAGTAATGTTTAAAAGGCTACACAATCATTAAAAATTTATGATTTCAATAACACATTTTAGGTATATCCTACTAGCTTTATGCTTTGATTGTTGTTTATGTTAGATTTTCTTGATACATCCAGACTTGCCTATAAATCCAATAAAGAATTCTTGATTAGTCAAATCTAGCCAGGATGCCTATATATTGTTCCAAACTTACCGGATTCAGCCCGCATTAATTCAAATTGTTTCCTAAATCTAATAAAAAACTTAAATTTATCTCATAAAATGTTTAGATTCGAAAATAGCCAAAACGAACATACATTTTTGTTTAATCCTCAGAATCGATTTTAGCATTGATGCTTTGATTCAATAAAAACTTTTCAAATTGGTTTCTTCCATTTTTACTTCTCTCTTGGATGATTTTGGCCATGATTTTGTTCAAGATTGCCCTTTTTTCAAATTTTTCAAAAAATCGTTTTGAATTGCTCGACTCTTTGGTAGAAAGTTTCATATGGTTCTTTTACAACTATTTTGGAAATATCTTGTTCAAATTCGACTTATATCTAATTTGATATCAAATAGGTAAGCAATTTCAAATTGCTTGGCACCTGTTTCGACATGTTTTGTTCCAGATGTCAAAAATCCCAGTCTCTTTGATGATAAACGCCCTAAAAGCAAAAAGTCATCAGATGTCCTTGCAGTTATTAAAATCAGAGAGACCCCTTCTTGGAAAAAAAATTATCACCTGATTTTATCATTTGGTTAAAAGTAATTAAAAAACATGAGGGGGATTAAGATGGAGAAAATAGAAGGAAAATGAAATAAAAGCCTTTGTATTTTTTTTTTCAAACTCGACAGAATATTGCTGGTAATATCGACTGATTTCCTGAATGTATGTCTGACCTTCTATATTTCTGATCCGTTTTGACTGTTTGTCCGACTGGTTTACTAAAAATTTTCCGATTTTTGCTTCTGAATAAATTTCCCACTTCTTTTCTAAATGATTTTCGAACTATGTTCTCCGACCGATTTTCTTATCAGTTTTGTGAATGATTTTCGGAATAATTTTCTGAATGTATTTCTGAATGTTCCAGCTGTTTTGTGTTTCCAACTGTTTTGCCAAATGAAATCGGAATGGAAATTTATTCAGGAGCAAAAATCGTAAAATTCTTAGTAAAACTGTTATATAAGAAATTTTGCCAAAACCTTCACGAGCCAGATTTTTGAAACAATTCGATCATACACAACTCTCTTTCTTATTTCCTCATATGAAATTGCTTCAACATGACTTAATGAATGGTGACAAGTCATTTCAGGGTCACTTCATAAATTTTTCATGTGATTTGTTCATATTTGATTCCGTGGCCCATAATTCCCCATCATTTTTCAAAATCCAAAAAACTTTACTTTTTTACATTTCTGACAGTCAGGATTCGAGCAAATAAGTTTATTTAAAATAAATTGAACTGACACGTAGACAATGTAGAAAACTATACCGTTTATCACAATCGTTTCATCATTTATAATGAAAAAAGTTTTAGACCAAATAAAAAAGTGGCACAAGATACCCCGCTCTCCCCTACATACTTTTGAGAAAACAGAAGTTTTGAGTAGGTATCAGTTAGTTTGATTTTTAAATTTTAATTCATTTCAAGATTCTTAGATTCTTTTAGGTTTAATAAAAACATTATGAAAATTATTTTACATGGTCAATCCAAACCATGGCACCTGCCAGAAGAAAAATTTGCGTAGAATTGCCATGCAACACAACAACCTGACGATGCAATCTCGAAACGCCGCGGCCACCCGCCCGACAATCTCTTCATCTTAATAGTTCGCAACAAATGTAAGAAAAACCCATCTCAATTAGGAAGATTATTGCAATATAGCGAGGAAAAAGGGAGCGAAAAAACGACAACGACGACGTCGACGATGAAGTCAAAGACGATTGCCATCATCCAACAGCACGCGCCAAGCAAAGATCTCTGGAAGGAGAAGAAGAAAAAAGCTTCTCTTAAGACTCTTCCTAGTTTGCGGCACCTCCAGCCTTCAAAGAAAAGCTCCATAGACGATGAAGCAGGTTGGGTTGAATGAAAAACATAGATTCTCCTACCTGCTGATCGTAGGCAAGCAATCATAGGTTCAACATATGTATAGCTAATGGAAGTCAATGGGTGATCGTGGAATATCGCGATTGGCGCGCAGAATGCAGAATCTTCGGCTGTCGTCAGGTTCCAAACCTACATACTCTCAGGAAGACATTCGGAATGCAATTCCACATTAGAATGTACGCGATGATGATTTCCCATGTGTCTGCATCGTTTGCATTGATTGTCGCCTCAATGACACCAGTCAGTATGATCAAATTTAATGCGTTCAATTCAAGGAGGTTCAGATGCTCATCATACTTTTACTTTTGTAATCTTTTCAATGGCATGCCTAATTAATCAGCATTTTTTTTATTAGAAGCTTTCATCTCAATAACAAAATGAAAACAATAGTATTCATGTTAGTAAAATTTAGCTTCAAATATAACAATCAACCACATTTCCATGCATTTAACGATCGCCATTTCCTAGTTTCATAAACGAGAGGACGAAATAAGCGGAATGGCGATGGGAGTAATCGATGCTAATACGAGATTATTTGAACCTCGACCGCACGATGACACTAGTGAGAATTACTTATGGATGGCTTAAGAGATGCGAAACAATGTTGGCTTGGCGTGTGTACTGTGAAGGCACGTGGCTTTACAAACTTACCTACATGAAGCAACGCGTTGGGTGGCAAGACCAATTTTCCATGCGTTCTAAGACAGTTGTGATTTACGAGTGCAGTCTTTATTCCACAGAAGGTTAGACTTAAGCTATCGTGTTGTCAAATTCAATTCCACTTAAAGTATTCTGCTGAAATTTTTTGGAAAAGAAGATTTCCTTAGAATTATTGATGAATAAAAATAATGAACGCACACGTATAGGGTCTCAGTTAAACATCATTCTTCTTTGAACTTAAAGAGATTTGATTATAATTAAGGGGTCCTGAAACAATAGATTCCTTGACAGCAACCGACATTCGCATTCAACCAAATATATTAATAATAGGAATATTTCTAACAACTCAAAAACTTTAAGGACACATTTTTTTTATAGTCTTTATTAGCCTTTTAATCATTACATTCAAGTTATATTATTATAGTATATTGAGTGTTCAGATCAATTATGATCAGTTCATCTCTTTAATTTAGTAAATATTAAACATTGTTTATTTGATTTAAATTTGGGAGACTGGCAACTCTGCTGTTTAGTGATTGCATGGTTTTTTATCGGTATCAAAATTCTTAAATTGTGCGTGTTGTATCTGTTTTTAACTGGCGGTTCTACTATCAAAAGATAGGCGAAGTTTTTGTGATTAAGTGTGTTGCTAAGTTAAGGATGTGTATGATTGAGTTAAGAAGAAATCAGTGATTTTTAATGAAAGTTTTCGACACCTGGTCCTGTGATGACTCGAACCGTAAGAGGTTGTTTTGTAAAATTTCCGCTTGAACTTGACGAAGAAGTGGCGCTAGTATACCAGATTATCAAGGATTCAAACCGCGTCACCAACCGTTCCCAAAAGTGAACTTATACTCCCATGCTCAGGAAATATTTCACCGAGACACAAACCAAGCTTCAGATAAGTACCCTTCCAGTTTTATCATTACATCGTATTCCTGTTTTTTTTTTTAAATTGAAATTGGAACGATGCGAGAACTGTCTGCTCTTGATAGTTCTTATGTCATGTTGTATGCTATATTACGTTCAACAAAGAATGAGGTAAGCTTCGTTCGTCAAAATATATGAAGCTTTCACCAAGTTCCCTAGTTTACGAAAGCTTTCGTTGAATTCAATCCTGTTGAACTCGTTAAATATTATATATGGTTGCCAGTATCACAAAAAATCACAAAATTATCAAAAAATTATTTGAAAACTAAATAGGTTTTCTTTCTTGTATATTTTTTTTTTTCAAAACTTATTCGAAAAACTTGAGACCTTTTTATGGCAACAAATTCAATATTAAAAGAAATAAAAAATAACAGATAGGGTTAACAACTCAACCATCAATGCTTTGAGTTCCTTTTTCAAAAATCGACGTTCTTGATAATTATCACAAAAAAGTGTAGATGCAAGAAAGCTAGATTGATGTACGTTAAGGTTCAACTTGTTTGAGCTTTTTGCATCCAAATCGTATGTAAGCTCATATCCGAAATTCTTTATCCAAAAATGTAATGCCTCTGATGTTCAATGTTGCAAAACCAATTTTTCACGGTAATAAAATCCTCAAAGCGTCAAATTGTTATTGATAAGAACTTTTAAGGTGATACAACGAAAATTTACTCAAATTTTCATGTTTTATCCTTCTTTGTTATTCTAAAATTTTCTTTTGCTTCCGTTTTCTTTTTTTCATCAAAACCAAAATTTTATTGATTTCATAAACGTTTAGTAACCCTGTTTGATTTCCATTTAAAAACCAAAAAACTAAATTATCATCTAAATTAGATTTGAGAAAAAATAATAAAGGAAATAAATAATATCTGATAGAAGAGAAATACGAGAATAAAATAGAGAAGGAAAACTTTATTTCGTATTTGATTATTCAGGGAAGATTATTTCAAGAAAATAAACTTACATATAGTTCAGTACATTATATCATATTTCTTGTTTTTGCATTCGGTTATAGTTTTTTTGTTAGCAAGTTTATTTTGCTAATTTTCTAGAAGTATAATTAACTTTAAATTCCGGGTCCGACGAATCAAAAATGTTGATTTCAAATTTAACTGCATGTCAGTCAATGCATTTCTTTAAAAAAACGCCTTTTTTTTCTTAACGTCACGAACGAAAGTAAAACTTGCGTATCGTTTTTCTTTCAACTTATGGAAACCTCTCTTGTCAAAGTCACGTTTTTTTAAAACAATCTTCATTGGTATTTTCTAAACTTGAACATAGTTCGTGCCTTAAATAACCCTAGACCCTTTTTCGAAGATAGCATGAAAATAATTGATTAAACTTTGAATAAAATGTACTGCTATCAAAAGATTTAGTCTGAAAACTCTATAATGTTCGCTTATATCATGTATCAAAGAAATAATATCACACCAGGCCGAGAAAATCTCTTAAACGATAACGCCAATTATAAAATTGATCGACCTACTTGCATTTCATTGATGTTGTAGGAACCACATTAGGGAAATATAATAGTCGTATTAAGATTCAACTACCTCCTTTGTGATTTTTAGTTAATCCCAACATGAACAGTTTGGTCATTGCTTTTCTCAAACTTTGAAATTCATAAAAATAATAGAAATTTTCTTACACGAAGCCAAACTTAAAAGCCACGCAACGGAAAAAATATCAAAATTCGGTGGTAAAGTCTTAGTAATAAAGAAAAGGAAAGAATTTTTTCAATAGTATCGAATATGTATGTAATTGATTTGAAATATATTGTGATAATGAAATTAAAATATTAAAATTTATAAAACTACATGAACCACCACACATTTGAATCTTAAGAAAAAACATATTTGGCGACGGATGCTTGATAAATATAGTCACCTAGTACGACTTGAAAATACTGAAGGAATACTATCTTTTTCTCAAAAGAACTCTTTGAGCAATGATTTACAACAGAAGATAAAATGCGTATCGAAAGCGCTTATTATAACATATTAATGGAACACATTAATAAAATGATTGAATAATATCACGGTGTCTCTGGGAGAAAACTTTATTTTTCGAAAATTAGCATCGCTGATTTTTGCACCATTCGAGGGCAGGGACTTTCCCCTTTCATTTGAGCCCAAATTTGAGGTAGTCCGCCGGGGGGTCTAGAACATTTTATTTTTTTTTGAAGATTTTTTAACCTTTTTGGCGGTTTTTCCAAAGACAAGATCATACTAATCACTGTGGAAATGCTCGTCTTACCTTTAGCGTGAATCCAACATCATATGTTAGTAACATGATTTGATAGGAGGTTTCTCTGGCTACAATTTTGTAGAAGACATCAAAGTGATACAAAATGGAAGAGAAGAGTTGGAGTGTCACAAACAGAGTGATTATTATTTCATTTGAAAAATCTAAAAAAAACTTCTCATCACTGATTGTACTATGACCAGAAAGAGTATTCTACGAGCTTAGTTATTGATTGTAGAGTGTATAGATGATCAAAACATTTCATTTACAAAAAAAAAATCAATCTTTTACATGAAATTGATCAGGATTATCTGAAGTTAAAAGCATTTGAAGAGTTTTATTCTGGAAAAAATGTCTCCCGCCTCTCTTGAAAATTTAGTTTTTTATATTTTGGGCTAAGTTAGTTTGACTAATTTATGAACAAACATTTGGGATTAGAAAACAAATAAGATTTACTTCTTATATTTAAGTCCAAATTTTAAATAATTCACCTGGATTTCAAAATCAAACATCTTTGTTGAAAATCTTTCATCCTGTTTGATGTTTTCTGAAGGTTTTCATACTTTTCACTTTTGATTAATTGTAAAATCTTAGAAACGGGTATCACAAGCGAAATAAAGTGTCATATATACAATTTAAAAAAAAAAATCAACCCTTGGTTTTTGTTTGTGTGCATAAATTGGTGTTTTTGGAGGCACTCGTGTATGTAAAAATGTGGTCGAATTTAAGTTTTCAAGCAAAAATTCTAGATTGTTCATTTTTCTCGAAAGTACACGAACTGAACCAAATGTCTTTTATTGATTTTTTTTATAAAAAGGAAAAAAAAAATTACATAATCTCAACATCAACTCTGTTTTCAACAATTTTAAGTGGTTGATTTGATGTAATACTTTAATCTGAAAATATTCTCTCAATTACTTTTACATTTGTTCAAATTGATGATTTTTTTTTTCAAATTTCCTAGATAAAAAAAAACATTGGTTTTTATTTGACACTATGGAACACTGCAAACATTTGTCTGTGGATTTCTGCATTTTTGGCTCTCTAAAATGTTATTTCTTACTTCTAAAACAAAATATAACATCGTGTCATGAACAGTATATAAAGCAGTGGCTTGAAATGCTTAAAATTCAAATTAATTTTTTTTTCAAATTTTCAATACATTGGAAAAAATACCTTAAACTTCAACTATCCCTTACTTCGGGAATTTTTGAAAAATTAGACAAAAAATAGAATTTGATATTTGTTCCGAATTAAAAAAATCCCAAAAATGCTCATTACTTCAGATAATCCTGATCAATTTTATGTAAAAGATTGATTTTCTATTGTCAATAAACCGTTTTGAACATTTATTCACTCTACGATCAATAACTAAGCTCGTAGAATAATTTTTCTGGTCATAGTACAATTAGTGGTGAGAAGTTTTATTAGATTTTTCAAATAACAAAAAATCACTCTGTTTGTGACATTCCAACTCTTTTCTTCCAATGTGTATCACTTTGAAATCTTCTACAAAATTGTAGCCAGAGGGGTTTCCTATTAAATCATGTTATTTACATATGATGTTGGATTTGCGCTGAAGGTGGGACGAGCATTTCCACAGTGATTAGTATGATTTTGTCTTTGGAAGAACCGTTAAAGGGGTTAAAAAATCTTCAAAAAAATAAAATGTTCTGGACCCCCCGGTGGATTGTTTCAGGTTTGGGCTCGAATGAAGGGGGAGGGTCCCTGCTTTCGAGTGGTGCGGGGGTTAGCGATGCTAATTTTCGATAAATATAATCGTGCCATCAGAGACACCGTGATATGATAGATAACATTAATTGGTGAATCTTAATGGAAAAAATAATCGAATATGTAATCACTTCTTGAAAAGTAAAAATTATCTAAAACCTTACTTTGTGCTTTTTAAGCAATTAAGCTCTAAATGCTTGGCTTCCAAAATGTATGAGGCAAAGGAGAAAAAAGAATTAAATAATTTCCAAAAGGCTACACTCACGAAAGACAGTTTAGCAAATTTGTGTCTGCGTATATCATAGTAATACATTTTCAGTTCAAATTATTTTATTTCTCATCCATAAAGGCCCTTTTGGAAATTGTTTGATTTAACAGGGATCGCAGTAAAGGAAAAAAACGAGCTAGTTTGTCTAGGGTGAAATGCGGAAAGTACCTAATAGCTTTCACTAAATACTTAACTTGATATATTTTTATTGCATTTTATCGAATGCCTCATAGAAATAGGAGTTTCCTTAGGAAATGTCTAGGAGCATAGGAGGTGTAGGAAAAACATGATCGCACCATTTTCCAAAATGGATCCTGATCTTTACCTTTCTTTAACTAACACAACCCCTTCCTTGGATACTTGAATATAGATTCGCAGACGTACAGACGGTTTCCATAGTTGGGGATACTAACTTATCTCTGGTTCTGAATATTTCAAAATTATTTTGGAGTATGCAGGAGCAAGAGGTTGCTAGTTGAACCTAAAGAGTATCATACTAACATTCCTTCCTTTTTCCCCCATTGACTACTAGGACGTGGCCGGCGCCGTTATTGATCTTTTTAAAGGGAGAGCATGAGTTTTGTGCATTGTGAATGAATTGCTAATCCCAAGCACCATTCTGTTGGCCCTTGCACACAATTGATGGCCTCGATCAATCACGGAGTAGCAACCATTGGCGAATCAGAACTTGTTCTGCTTAGCCACGCCAGCGATCATGGAATTGGAAATGCGTAAGTTGAACAAATCCTATTAGAATATGTTATCTGAAGTCCTATTTGATTGTTGGTTGGTGTATGAATATATCTTCACAGCATTTCGAATTCAATGATTTAAGGTGGATATGAGTAGTCAACCAAGCTAAGCTAAGCTAACATTGTTTATTTGATTTAAATTTGCTAGAGCAATTAATTATTTGATTTATTGGAGAATATCCTACATAGAAAAAAAAATATTTATATATACACTTAACCTTAAACTATATCCCAAAAACTAACTTAATTGTAAAGAGAACGAATCTCTGCGATGGAAGACTGCATCCTGACATCCTGCTGTGCCAAGGTGGAAGCCGCCAAATCATTTTCAGAATTTTGTTCTGAATCCTCTGGATGGCTTTCTTCCTCGTCGCGCAGCAGCTAGACCAAATCGGAACTGCATACATTATCGCTGGTCGGAACACTTGCTTATGAATAAGCATCTTATTCTTCAGCCAAAGTCGGGATTTCCTGTTGATGAGAGAATAAAGCGATTTAGTGTATTTATTACATTTGGATTGAGTATCTTCAATGTGTTTTTTGAAAGTAAGATTCCGATCAAGTGTAAGTCCCAAGTACTTCACGTTATCAGACCATTCTAATGAAACCCCATTAAAAGTTATGGAATGATTTTCATTAGGTTTTAAAAATTTAGCTCTTGGCTTATGGGGAAATAAAATAAGTTGAGTTTTCGAAGCGTTAGTAGAAATTTTCCACATTTTCAAGTTATTCAAAAAGGAATTTGAATTTTGTTGCAATCTACTGCGTACCACCCGAAAATTTCGACCTTTGGCTGAAAGCAAAGTATCATCAGCAAACAATCTTCTACCTTTTCCTTCTGGTACATCAGGAAGATCAGAAGTAAAAATATTGTATAAAATTGGCCCAAGTATACTCCCCTGAGGGAAACATGCTCTAATGGGTGTCCTTTCAGAGCATGAATTTTGATAGCTTTCTTGTAAGGTTCGGCTAGTCAAATAATTTTGAATAATTTTGGTGAGATATACATGAAAATCAAATCGAGCTAATTTAGCTACTAAACCTTTGTGCCAAACACTGTCAAAAGCTTTTTCAATATCAAGATGAGTAACACCAGTTGAATAACCTTCAGATTTGCTAGCGTTAATCATATTAGTTACACTCAAAAGTTGATGTGTAGTAGAATGTCCATGACGAAAACCAAATTGTTCATCAGGGAAAATAGAATTCTGATTAATGTGAATCATCATTCTATTCAAAATAACTCCCTCAAATAGTTTACTTTGAAGAGATCAAATCTACTTAAGACTAAAGCGTACATCTTTCAAGGATCTGATGGCTAGCATCTTACTAGTGCTAACACCACCAACCCACAGAAATAGTACTACGTATGCCGTGACCGAGACTCGATCTCATGACCTCTGGCTTAGCAGACTTGACCTCTAGGCTACGGTCGGCGGCTCTTTTTCTTTAAAAAAAAAATAAAAAACGAACACACACATGTGTTTAACCGTGACGAACAAAATGCGTGCAATCGGGGGCCATTAAAAAAGTGTACTATTTTCGATAAATAAAAATTCCCAAATCTAGCCAAAGCAATTCAATGAATAAACATGTTACAGTACTGTTATTTTAAAACCAGCCTGTGAGATATTTTTTTCACGTAAAAATGAATGACATGTGATTTTTTCGTGACCTGAAAAATTATGGAATATTTCCTGCTCCTTTTTGTTACAGGATATTTGCTGTAATTTTATTTTTGCTTTGAAGAAATCAGAAAAATTGCCAAATTTTAAATTTTTACATTAATGTAAATTTTTGTAATTTTTTTCTTTATTGTTAAATTTGTAATTTTTTTAAATTTTGTCGAGCTTATTGTGAACGAGCCCATCGCAAGGGATGTCAACTGTTTTTGAAAAAGTCTATGAGATTTTCAAAAATGTTCCGTTCTAATTGTGTTATAATCAAATGTTGCTGTCACTTTTAATGTTTGTGACTATACTATTGGGCAAAAAAAAAATTTTTTTTTTCAGAGGTCTAATGCACACTTACTTTTTCTACACAGTTAAGCTCCTGCAATTGTAATTCCAAATTGCAGAGAGGACATAAGAGCTCCGAAGATATATCGCAATAATTTTTATAGAGGAAATTTTCATGGAATTTTTTAAACGTTTGAAATTACAAAAACAGGATGTACATTTTTTTTAAGTATAAAGTGTGCTTTAAATCGGAATATTGTGGAAAGAATGCAGTAATATATCTCAGTTTCTAGGAATCGGTTCATTCTGGGTTTCGATTTCGAGAAGTTATTTGTCATTCTTGGCTAAATATTAAGGGTACACGGGATACACTCGTGCATATAATGTTTTTTTGTCACTTTCATCCACTTGTCCAGTCACCTGAACAAAATTCATCAAAGATTATAAAGTAACGGAGTGGATCTAGGCTTACCGATTTTTTTACGGTCGCCATGTAAGAATTTGAAACATATACAGCCGAATTGAAAAATGTACCTGAATTTTAAGTTTGGCAGCAAATTAATTTTCCTACATAGACTTATAATTTTCGCTAAGAGCACTTTCACGCGTGGCTTAGAATAGATTGGCATTCATTATTCAATATTCGATTAGAGAATGTATAGCTGAGATGGAATTCGCTTCGAATCGTTTAATCATATCATTACCCCTGATTCAGTGATTTATAGCAAGGTATTTAATCTTCCAACCACTTTGAGGTTGCATTATCACCCAACTAACTAATGCAGATGAGACCCGGGCGCGATTTTCATATCCATAAAATAATAATCTGAGCGATCGTTAATAAACCTTCTCTTTTAGCCACCGCCATTCCACTGAGAGTGGCGCTCTTTTTTCGTTAATTAGCGACAATCTTCAGACCTACAATTCCTACGTGCCCGGTAAATGGCGTAACGCCGCTTCATGTTCTCCGCAACTTGATTCGCGCGCCTAGCTTTACTGGATCATCGAGGCTCAGAAGATCGACAAGAAGACCTTGCACAGGATAGATGCATCTCGTTGCTCTTCATTTGCTAAAGCGCTCGATCGAATACTTTACATACATTCTAGCCATCTTCAGCTGCAGCAACACAGACAAACCGAAAAAATGCGTTCGAATTTTAGCACTCATCACCGCCGCGGTGTGGTGGTTGTCGAAAGTGATTGTGAACACGCTTCTTGACAGCCCTCCGACGAGTATGAATTTTGGACGCCTTCCTCTTGACCGATCATCTTCCAACGAAAAGTAAAAAAACTGCATTCCGAAGCGAAGATCTGGGGAACAGATATTTTCGCCTTCCAATTTTATTACGATAATGTCGTTGTTGCGGATTCGCTTGAATTTGTTTCTTCTGTTGTTGCGAACCAGAAGCCGTAGATGGTTTAATGGCCACGGTGCGATCTTCAGGTGAAAGACGGCGACTCGTCTTCATCCAAAACAACAACAACAACAGCTGAGATCACCTAGAGCAATCTACATCGAATGTGATATGTCGGCCTCGCTTGGAAGAAATCCACGCGTCTTCGCGGAATATTTTTAACCATCGACGAACGACTGCTGCTGATGTTGATCTACCGTACTTAACCTCCGGTAATGGAACCGATAAACTTGCTATCTTTAGTGCCCCGTGTTTTGGCAGCACTTTTCGGCGACCGAAGATGACTGGTTGACATATTCACAATTGGAGACGACTTTTGACCGAGCTCGAGAACCGTTTAGGACGAATATGATATGGGTCATAATCACCGTGACGGCAGAAGGTGCAATTTATCGTTTATGAATATCCAAATTGATGGATCAATTTAAACGGCGCGGGAAGCTTTCGCGGCCTGATGGCAAGATCGGTAACTTAACAGCGCAGCCAGCCGCCAGGGAAAAGAGATGATCCGCGGCCTTGTTCGGGGAGGATTTAATTGAATTAATCTGAGTCGGCGATCTTTTGATCGTTGGGGTTCGATTATGCCACCCTCTGGAAAGGTTGGCGACATGCGCGCCCGGTTACTCGATAATATTCCAGTACCGATGAGCGTAGAGTAGTAAGATCATCATGAACCAAATTTAACGAACCATTTTTACCGAATTAGATTGGATCTAACAGATGGGTTAAGGGTAGCAGTTTTACGCAACAATTTTTTTTAAAATGAAACTTAATACAATGTTTTGTTTAGAAGGCTCTGAAGAAGGCTTGTTTAGAAGGCTGAATCTAAAAAAAAATAGAGTAGTTTTGCATACCTCATAGGGGGTCCCATTATGCCTAAGCACCATTCTTCTACAGTCCAGCTCATTCCGGATGACGTTTAAACGGCTCATTTCTGCTGTGTGTTGCTGTTTACAGTTCAACTTAAAACTCTGTGTATCGTGAGCTCCTGCCCAAATGGTGTTCCTCCACAATTCGCTGAGTCAGTTGGCGGAAACGAAAGAAATAAGCGTTGCATGGAGCATGGAGAAGAAAGCAGCTTCGTGGACAAAGAGTATCTGGGCAAAAACCGGTTCCGGTGGACAAAACTTTGGATTTTGCAACAAAGATGAAGAAATAGTGGAACGAAATGTCCACAGTGGCCAGCTAACAGGGTGTCCAAACTATGATGAGTGGTATTCGACGAATGGTTTGAAATTTCATCAAAACCACATCGGAATAATTTTTTTTATTATTCTTCCTTTAAAGTGCTGTAAAAAACCTACATTTTGAGTACAAAACATTTTTATTTAGTTCACATAGCTCCGAGATAGACCCTTTTTAATGCGTCCAGATTTAAGATGATTTCATGCTCTAATCACATTCAAGTTGGTCATAGCTGTTCATAATCAGAGCTTCCAAATCTTTTACCTCCTCATCCAGATAATAGCGACACAGATTCAGATTCATTAAGCGAAAGTTCGCTGGATGCAGAAGGTATTGAAGTACCAATTAGTCCTACTATTTATTCAATCACTGATGAATTGAAGGAAGCTGATCGTCCCTATTTGGCCGTAAAAGTATTAGGAAAAGTAATATCTGGGTTTTTGGATTCTGGAGCAAATATAACCATCGTTGGCTCTAAAGAGAAGAAAATATCAAGAAAATTACAGCTCCGGGAGTTTCCTTCGAAAGTGGTTGTGTCCAACGCAGACGGTACTAAACATCATTCTTCCGCGTATGTTAATGTTCCTTAAGAAGTAAAAGGTGAAGTTCGTGATCTACCCGTTCATATAATTCCAACTATCAAAAGCCATTAATTTTGGGAATTAATTTCTGGAACACCTTCAGGATTAGGTCTTGTTTCTGTGACGTTTTAACAGCGGAACAATTATTTTCTCTATCAGCAACCAGCAACGATATTCGCATTGCAACATCTACCTTCGAGGAGCATATTCTAATGCTAGAAGAAGTAGGTGCACGTTTAAGGGGGGGTAGGGTCTAACGGGTAAAAAAAAACACCATTTTCACGATTTTTTCTAGAGCTATCGTTCAAACAAATGTATTCAAATTTTTTGCATTATGCAAAGCATTGTTGAAAGAACATTTAATAATTTTTTCGTAGAAAAATATTGAAAAGTGAACCGGTGACGGAGCACTTTCGAGGATGCCTTTTAGAAAACAGGATTTGCGGTGGACACTATATCTCAGCACAGAATCATCTGAAGTCAAAAAATCAAGGCAAAATATTTTCAATAGATGTTTTTCTGAACCCCAACGTTTTTATTTAACTTAAAAATATTTTTATGAAATTTTTGTGGCTGTTTGAAGTAAAAACTACGATTTTCCACGGAAAAATCCGCCATTTTTTATCTGTAATATCTCCCCAAAGTAAAAAAAGAAAAAAGAAAAACGTTAGGGTCTGGTATTTTATGTGTAGAAAATATGTTCCAAATTTGAAAAGAATCGGATAAGTAGTTTTAAAATGACGATGTCCACGGACTTTAAAAATGTGCTTTCGAGAAAAACGCGTTCGAAGTTTCTGCTCTTGCTTTCTTGCAGTATAAGATAGGCATAAGCATTTTGTGCATGTAGTGTTCGTTATCTTGGTTATGTAAATATTAAGCGAGGATAGGGTGCATACATACCCTGAGAAGGTTTCCGCAATTGTAAACTATCCGATTCCTCGATCAACTACCGAAGTGCGGCGTTACTTAGAATGGCTTCATATCTAACTATTCTAATCTTTGTTCTCCTCTTACTGACATAATAAGCAGTAGATGAGGCATTTATTCAGCTTAAATCTGCTCTAGTTTCTTCTGCCGTTTTGTCTGTTGCAGACTACAATAGCCTACCGTTACAAATAAAGTGTGATGCTAGTGGGTTTGGTGTAAGTGCTGTTCTCTGCCAAGGTGAAGAGGCACAAATAAGAGTAATTGCTTTCAGGAGCAAGAAACTCACAGGTTCATAGAGGAACTACAGTGCTTCTGAATAAGAGTGTTTAGTCGTAGTAAAAGCTATTCACAGCAAAAATAATTCGTGTAATTTGAGATCGGAAACGATGCACGAAAACGGATCATCTTTTTCGATCTAGATTTCTATCACGGCGTATAAATTTAGATCGAAAGCGATGCACGAAAATGAAACGGCCTTTTGTCGTATAAAAATTCATCGTGATGTAAAATTTGAGAATTTATTTGGATATCGGCAGTTTTTAAATGATAACAATACGATTCTTATTTTTATTTGAAATTTGTTTTTAAGTAAATCATTAAAAGTAAAATAAAAACCTTCACCCTCCACCATAGGCTGCGCCCTAAAATTTTTGAGAGAAACCAGTTGAATTGTTGAGAGAAATTCCTTTTTGGTCAATCCGGATTCACGCCACTAGAATGAAATAAAAAAAAAACTGTTAAATTTCGACACCTTCAGTTTTTGTTTGTATTTCACTTTATTTACCTTCATCCGTTCGGAATTTCGTGGCTTTATCGGGCTTTTTGATTCTGGATTCAAACAACCCATTGATCCAACCACCAGTCCCGCCGCTATCAGCAAACAGCAAATTAAGAACCTCTTGCTCATGCGGTTTCTGTACGGAGCCTCGTCCTCGAAGTTAGCTGACGAATGTTGACGGTACGATCTTCTGCGAACTTACGACAGGGGCTGGGGATGTGGCTTCCATTTTCGACATACTTTTCACTTTTTTTTGGATGATGCTACAAAACAAACCATTATCTTGAACGAAAATTAACAAGCTTTAGCCGCAAAAGAAACAAAAACAATGGAACAGTTAAATTTTACATTGATTTTGGTGTAAAATTAACGTTCCTTTCCAGATCATGCCGTGTAAACTTATTGTAAAGAATTTAATTTTACACTTTTTATTTTAAACCGATGAAAAATAGATAAAAAGAGTATAAAATCATCACATCTTTTAAGAATTACACTAAGGAAAAAATAGATGCCACTAGTTTAGATTGCGTATACTTTTAGAAATTTTTTGCTGTGTTGAACACTTTCAGCTTTATATTGAGGGATCTCATTTTACCGTGTGCACTGACCACAAGGCTTCGACATGTCTCAAGAACCTCAAAGAACCTTGCAGAAGGTTAGCCAGATGGGCTTTACGGTTAGCGGCGTTTGATTTAGATGTTGTTTACAAAAAAGGATCTAAAAATGCAGTTCCAGATGATTTGACGCGAATTGAAGAAGTATTCCTGTTATTGACGCGGATTCAAAAAATGAAATATTACTACCTGCTACTTTGCAACAAGAAGGAGATAATTTCGTTTCAAAATTGGCTATTGATATGTTGGACCTAAACGGAGGCGGTAACTGAGAACTAAAAGGTGATACGGTCAAAATTTGGTCCATATCAACTTGACGTTTTTCTTTCAATTTTGCATTTAAAAACCTGAACACCCCTCATTTTGAAGGTGTGTGTGTGTGTATTTATTCCTATTTTGATTTTGGAATTCAGAATCTTCAGTTGTCAAAATGCCGTCCAAGTAAGAAGAGCAGCGTATCAAAATTTTGATCGCGCATCGCGAAAATCCGAGCTACTCGCACGCAAAGCTGGCAAAATCGCTAAAAGTTGCCAAATCAACCGTTACAAATGTAATTAAAGTGTTTGGGGAACGTTTGTCGACAGCCAGGAAGTTTGGATCGGGGGGAAATCGAAAACCGGAAGCCGCTGAGACGACAAAGAGAGTTGCCGGTAGTTTCAAGAAAAACCCTAACCACTCACTCCGAGATGCCGCAAATAAGCTGGGTGTATCGTCAACAACCGTGTATCGAGCCAAAAAGCGAGCCGGACAATCCACTTACAAGAAGGTGGTGACTCCAAATCGCGATGATAAGCAAAATACGACGGCCAAAGCGCGATCCCGGAGGCTGTACACGACGATGCTGACGAAGTTTGACTGCTTGGTAATGGACGACAAAACCTACGTCAAAGCCGAGTACAAGCAGCTTCCGGGACAGGAGTTTTATACGGCAAAAGGAAGGGGAAAGGTAGCAGATATTTTCAAGCACATGAAACTATCAAAGTTCGCGAAGAAATATCTGGTTTAGCAAGCCATCTGTACCTGTGGCTTGAAAAGCAGCAATTTTCCGGGACTGTCAACCAAGAAATTTACGTGAAAGAGTGTTTGAATAAACGTCTGCTACCTTCCCTGAAGAAACACGGTTGTTCCGTACTGTTTTGGCCGGATTTGGCATCTTGCCATTACGGTAAAAAGAGCATGGAGTGGTACGCCGCCAACAACGTGTAGGTGGTTCCCAAGGACAAGAACCCTCCCAACACGCCAGAGCTCCGCCCAATTGAGAAATACTGGACTATTGTCAAGCGGAATCTAAAGAAGACCAAAAAAACTGCTAAGGACGAGCAGCAGTTCAAGGCAAACTGGCTTTCTGCGGCGAAGAAGGTGGACAAGGTGGCTGTACAAAATGTGATGGCAGGGGTTAAGCGTAAGGCCCGGCAATTCGGATTTGGAAAAGCGGAAGCATAACTGCATATTTTTCCTGAACTTTATACTGATTAAACTTGAAAAAGAAATTTAATTTGATTTTTTAAATAAACGACTTCACCGATTGACACGCGTTTTACCTTGACAAAATTTTGACCGTATCACCTATTTTACCATCAATAAGTTTCAAATTGTTTTATATATATGAAAACTATGATTATCAAAATTACTTTTATCCTATAACAATCTCAAATCTTTGATTTTTTTTATTGATTTCGGATTTACTGCGTTCGAATTTCTGTAATCATAATTTAATGATTTGGAAATCAGAAATCGATATTTCGTTTATTTTTTTGTGACAAATGTATCCAAATGACCTGTTGGAAAGGCTACAATCCACTGTCAAGTGTATTAAATCGTTGGGTTTGACATTTTATTATACAGTAAGTTCTACACCTGATTCAATGTATTCGAAACTTATCTTTTCTTTCTGATTTGTCACTATGACATAATAAACTAGGAGGTTATTTTAAGGGGTAAGCTCCATGCGTTTGTCTTAAATAAAATGCTAAAAAGCACATTGACTATTCGAAATGTTTATCTTGTTTTATCAAGTTAAGTAAGAATTTTTCTAACCATTTTATTTTGGAATTTTTCTCCCTCAATTTTTAATAGTGTGAGTGTTCCTACTTTGAACCTAGAGCCTTCTTTGGTCCTTAAATTTCAGACATACACACTTAATCTTTTCTCCTGTGGTCGGGACGATTTTTTCCTGTATTTTCAACAGCTGAAATTACAGGAAAAATCTCGGGACAGAAAAAGTGCTCAGGAAAACAACTGTCAAATTGGCTTGTATGCTCGAATCCGTGTTTTTCTGTAATTTGCAGGACTTTTGAAGTTTTTCTGTGCGTTCGAAACGGCTTTCCCTGAGATTTTCTGTGAATTTAGGCATCCTCCCCCTGCTTTTTATTTCTTTTAATAATTAAACAAACACGATTGTCACAAAAAAATTAAATTTATTTTATCAACGCATTACACATTTTAACGTTTCGAATTATTTTTTTTTCCTTTATGTTTCGAATTAAAAAAAAATGCGACACATATGAAAAACCGCAACAGAACACACAAGCGGGAAGCATTCTCTGTAAAAAAAATATTTTGATGTAATATTCACAAAACGCCTGTTGTCAGTGAAACCTACCGATGGCCGAGAAAACCTGGAATTCAAGATCTTGCGTTCCGGGGCCATTGTGAGCAAGTCGATCAACCAAAATACCAAAACGGAGAAAGGAATCTTGGGCCCGAGTCAAACTAGCCTCGTTCGAATAGCTCCTGTTGATTATCCATAGCTGCATCAGTAATTTTCCCGGTCCCGGTTGCCCATAAGCACCATACTAATTAGATTGTGCTGTTCACCGATTTTACCATCATCCAAGAAATTATAACTATATACGCGAGTACCACTATGCAAGAAAAAAGGTTCCACGATTTGCACTGGTGTGAAAGATAAGAAACCAAAACCGCAAAAAACCGCGCGAAAGAAAACGGTTGACAGCTGAAGTTTCCCCGTGCTACAGGACGATTGTTCGAGTACCTGTGCATTCATGGAATTATTGTTCCAGATTTCAGGAAAAGTCGAGCGTCTCGAGATTCGGGAGGGTTCCCTTTCGAAGCTCGTATGAATCAACAAGTTTCCCTGTGGTTCGGATAGTCATTATCCCGAGGAGAGAAATTGCATTATTAGTGTGTATTTTTCTCTCGTGGTTGCATTATTGCATTGCATTATTAGTGTGTATTTTTCTCTCGTGGTCGGCACGATTTTGTATTTTCAAAAGCAGAAATTACAGGACAATATCAGTACAGAAAAACAGCTCAGGAAAACATCTGTCAAACTCGCCTGTAGACTTAAAACGATGTTTGCCTATAATTTGCAGGGACTTCTGACATTTTTCTGTGAGCTCGAAACGGTTTCATCCTGTTTTTTATAGTGAACTCTGCTTTCCTTTCGCCTGGTTCTAAGTTCAATTTATTATGAAAATCAATCCCAATATACAAAAAAAAACTTGTTTTTTACACTTTCAATTCCTTTTTATTTATTTCACTTTCTGTACATTACACCACTTTCATAATTATAATACTTAGATGAAGATTGTTGCTCTGTTACTAAAAATAAAAAGATTTTCATTATTTTCATTTAAAACAGCTGTGAAAGCTATCGTGCCACACCGTGCGAATCATGGCACTTAAATCATTGCGCTCCGGGTGCATGTCAGTTGCGCTAATTTGCGAGTACTTTTGGCTAAACAAAACCAAAGTTACCAAACCAGGACGAAAACTCTTACAACAAAATAAATAAAAACAAAAAAAAAAATAACAACAATATGTTAAGATGATAGGCTGTTTTAACATTTTATGTACCGGTGAAAGAGCACAGTCACTCTTCTGTTTTCTTTAACACAGGCCAGGAAGAAAAAGAAAAATGGACAAGGAATGTGGTCACGTGATACAGGAGAACTTTGCCCTGAATACATGGGGATAATTCAAGTTCTTGTGAATTAGTAGAAATGTCAGTCTTAATTACAGGAGAAACGAAGTGTCACGAGATTCGGTTGTGCAAGATTTCAGATTGTGCAATTTTCATATATCCCCAGTGGAAAAATTGAAATCTAAGTGTGTATGCAAACAATGAACTCTTATTCTTCTTTTATTCTATCATACCACCTTTTGCCATAAAATGTTACTCTAATAAAATTTTCAACGTTTATAAACAAGTACTTTCTTTTTGATGGCAAAACAGACTGCTCAAATAGTTAGAAACATTTCGAGAAATCAGAGAGATTTGGAATAAATCACATCATTAACCAGGCAAAACCTTAGTTTAAAGAGAAACAACCATTGCATTGATGAATATGAACTATACTACCTATTTTTCCAAAAATAAAAAAAAAATCATTAAATAACCCGGAAAATAGGTAAAGGGTCCATAAATTGGACACTTTCGATCATGATGTTTAATTTTAAGAACTTACATCAATTTTTTCAATACTTACCAATCAATTAAGGTGCAAATTTTCATAAGTGCGTTATAAAGAACCATATTTAAAATATTGTCAGCATAAGATAGATAAGCAACAAGTAATCACAAAAAATCCTCTTACAAATATTTTGCTGAGAAATATGCTGATGAGGAATAAGCTTGTGATATTCATAACAGAAATTAAGATATTTATTTCAATTGTTTAAAGTCCATAATTTTCATTCCTGATATTTTTTCAATTCAAATAAAAGATTAAATTAGGTTTTTGATGTTTTTTTTCGAGAATATTAACCTTTTACTAGTATTTTAGAGCTCGGTCCAATAAAGAGTACTAGTCCAATACTAAAACAGCAACAGTAGGTTCAAAGTAGGAAATTTCGTCCATCCATATCTTTGAAAATCGAGAAAAAACGATAAAACCAAGAACAAAAAATTTCTTGCATTCTCATCTTGCAGATATGACTAAAGGGTGATAAGGTTCAAATTTGGTCAAGGGAAAACGCGTGTAAATCGGTGAAATCGTTTATTTAAAAAATCAAATTAAATTTTTTTTTTCAAGTTTAATTAGTATAAAATTCATGAAAAATATTCAGTTAGGCTTCCGCTTTTCCAAATCCGAATTGCCGGGCCTTACGCTTAACCCCTACCATCAGATTTTGTTCAGCCACCTTGTTCACCTTCTTCGCCGCAGAAAGCCAGTTTGCCTTGAACTGCTGCTCGTACTTAGCAGTTGTTTTTGGTCTTCTTTAGGTTACGATTGACAATAGCCCAGTATTTCTTAATTGGGCGGAGCTCTGGCGTGTTGGGAGGGTTCTTGTCCTTGGGAACCACCTACACGTTGTTGGCGGCGTACCACTCCATGTCCTTTTTACCGTAATGGCAAGATACCAAATCCGGCCTAAACAGCCGTGTTTCTTCAGGAAAGGCAGCAGACGTTTATTCAAACACAGATATTTCTTCGAGCTTTGACAGTTTCATGTGCTTGAAAATATCTGCTACCTTTCCCCTTCCTTTTGCCGTCTAAAATTCCTGTCCCGGAAGCTGCTTGTAGTCGGCCTTGACGTAGGTTTCGTCGTCCATTACCACGCAGTCAAACTTCGTCAGCATCGTCGTGTACAGCCTCCGGGATCGAGCTTCGGCTGTCGTATTTTGTTTATCATTGCGATTTGGAGTCACTACCTTCTCTTAAGTCGATAGTCCGGCTCGTTTTTTGGCTCGATGCACGGTTGTGGACGATGCTCCCAGCTTATTTGCGGCATCTCGGAGAGAGAGGTTTGGGTTTTGCTTGAAACTACCGGCAACTCTCTTTGTCGTCTCAGCGGCTTCCGGTTTTCGATTTCTCCCCGATCCAGACTTCCTGGCTGTCGACAAACGGTCCCTTAACACTTTAATTACATTTGTAACGGATGATTTGGCAACTTTTAGCGATTTTGCCAGCTTTGCGTGCGAGTAGCTCGGATTTTCGCGATGCGCGAGCAAAATTTTGATACGCTGCTCTTCTTCCTTGGACGGCATTTTGACAACTGAAGAGTGAATTCCAAAATCAAAATAGGAGCAACATTCTACACATACACACACCTTCAAAATGAGGAGTGTTCAGGTTTTTAAATGCAAAATTGAAAGAAATACTTCAAGTTGATATTGACCAAATTTTGACCGTATCACCCTTTATTGTATGAATGAGACCTTGAACATCCAAATAAATGATTAAAAATAAATTGAAAACCGAAATTTTCCATAGATTTTACGATACCATTCATTTCACCTCTTTCAGCATTATATTTTATCAATTTGGCTTTCTATCACATTCATTGGAATTTCCTATAAAATCGAATTATCTTCTATTGATGAAAAGTATTGGATTTTCTAGTAGTGCAAAAATACTAGAATTCCCAATAATGCTTATAGCCCGTTTGTGTTCAGTGTACCACTTCATAAAAGTAGACTCGTTAATCAGTGTCCAGAAAAATTCAACCAAGCTTATAAGAAGAGGTCTTGAAGACCGCAGGAAATAATTCATGCCAATCTAACAAACTATTCTTAGAACTTCGGAAACAATCGTACTCTATATGCCAACAACTTAAGGTACCAACATGTGATCAACTGTCACAATTGTCACGAACTATTTTGGGGTAATCTATTTCCGGTAACCTTAACCTCTGTTTCAAGACGCTTCCTTTCACCGCTAACGTGGACTCCTTCTAGGTACATATGACTCAATTCGAACAATTCTTCAGCATTTGCCAAACGAACGTCATCGACCGCCAAAAAATGAATCATCCCAAGAAAAAACGGAGCTCTTCCTTTCACACTCATTAAACATCAGTTGAATAGCTACAATCTGCGAATGGCCTGTATTATTCGCTACGGTCAATTGGTGTGACGACGAAGATGAAGAACCTTCCCTTGTCCATATGTCTATTCCATCCGTCCGTCCGGTTTGTCTGGTTCATCCGACTCTAGTGCGGCCTTGGGGGCCAAGATTGCAAGAAATATTTGGAATTTCGTACTCTTCAGGAGCCTCTTCTATATCTTCATCAAAATTTCTGACACAGTACCATACAACACAGTACCGCCAATCCTCAGAGGTTTGCAAAAAAACTCCTTCTCGAAAGGGCTTCCAAAGTTCCAAAACAAAAATGTCAAAACAATCGAGCGCAATAGCTTACCAAAATCGATGGGAACGCAACGCGATCGCATCTAGCTTTCGGAACTATTTCCCGCCCCAAAACGCAGACAACAAACATTTCGCAGCATGGAAGCGCGCCAAATTGGACACGGGAGATCCAAAAATGCGAAAGAAACCGTTTTGTGCTTCTTCAAAGTCACAATCCAAGCTCAAAGCGCGATCATCCTGTCTGTACTAAATATGTGACCGAAGTGATGATGATGAATCGATGTGTTTGCCCTCTTCTAACTAATGCGATGAGTTTCGATATTTGCATGCCTGTCAATTCTTGGATGCGGTCTCTTTGGTTGAGACCCAGATTTCGGAGAATGGCTCCAGCCGGCTGTCTCGTCCTGCTGCTGTCGTTCGATGGACCCCCGTGAGATCTGCAAAGATGAGCCACTCTCAATCCGTTTTTTGTCATTGAAGTGCGGAATACCTTCCATTTTTAAACACACACAAGAGCGAGACAAATAAAAAATGACCCGCAAAAAATGTCTAAAACTGCCATAATTACAGCCCGATTGTCCCGGGCTTGTTTGCTCAATGGAGTTCCGAAAGGCTGCAGGAATTGGAGCAAAAACGCTTGTATCTTTCGATGAAAAATGAGCTGTTGTTGGACTTCAAGTGGGACACCAAATCGTTGCCAACAAATCAAAGTTCAATGATGTGTTTAGGTACACAAACCTGAAGACTACTTGTTCTATTCGCCAAGTTCAAGTAGCTCATATGTAGGCGAAAATAATCGACGAGTCTGGTTGTGTTCCTGCTGATCTTCCGACGAGTCCGGGTATGAGTTGATTGATTATAGTCTGAATCAAGTGTTGTCCAATTATTTTCAAAGGGAAGCAAGACCCTGAGTGGGAAGTGTCGTCGTGACCGGAAATTCCTAGCAATTAGCACCAAACTCTGAAAAGGGAATTATAAACTAAGCTGACAGCGATCGTGTGATGTTTCAATTATGTCGTTCCCCGATCGAAACAAGTCTATAATGTTTTGACAAATGAGTGCAGTTTTATTGAATGAAAAATAAATGATCTGTTCCAGCTGAAACAAGAATGGATTTTTCTTATGCCTACAGTTAAAATTAAATTTCAACTACAGTGACCGAAACAAGAATGGTACCACTATGTGTTTTGTTTGTTATGTATAAATTATTAACAATCGTCAACATTTTCTGCTACAATTTGTTTTTAATAGTGCAACGGATAACTCAATCCAAAATTTTCGGATGAAACAATTGGCGTTGAGGACCAATAATATGATAAATAAGGGGTGCGAAATAAGAATAGTACCACTTATGTATTTCTGCAACATTAGGATTATTTCTTAAAATTTACTATGTACAAGTAAATGATATTACTTCTATGAAGTTTTCGAATAAAACACTGTATTTTTTGCGAAATCTAGTATCCAAACAGGTTTTTTCAAGGAGTTTTACAAGATTTTTCTCAGGCAATGGTGAATTTGACATTTGAGCTATATAATATCCAGAATGTTTTTTTGAACCAGAATGTCTGTTTCATCCTTTCACGCCAGGCTAATGAAGAAATGAGGCTTTTCAACAAAGTATTGTACCTCAGTTGTAAAATTCGCAAATGCTTGATAAAAACCTCGTTAAAAACCCTTAAGGGGGGGGGGGGGGGGTAGGGTCTAACGGGTATAAAAAAAAACACCATTTTCACGATTTTTTTCTAGAGCTATCGTTCAAACAAATGTATTCTAATTTTTTGCATTATGCAAAGCATTGTTAAAAGAACATTTAGTAATTTTTTCGTAGAAAAATATTGAAAAATGAGCCGGTGACGGAGCATTTTCGAGGATGCCTTTTAGAAAACAGGATTTGCGGTGGACACTGTATCTCAGCACAGAATCATCTGAAGTCAAAAAATCAGAGCAAAATATTTTTAATAGATGTTTTTCTGGACCCCAACGTTTTTATTTAACTTAAAAATATTTTTATGAAATTTTTGTGGCTGTTTGAAGTAAAAACTACGATTTTTCACGAAAAAAACCGCAATTTTTCACCTCTAAAATCTCCCTAAAGTAAAAAAATCAAAAAAGAAAAACGTTGAGGTCTGGTATTTTATATGTAGAAAATATGTTCCAAATTTGAAAAGAATCGGATAAGTAGTTTTAAAATGACGATGTCCACGGACTTTGAAAATGTGCTTTCGAGAAAAACGCGTTTGAAGTTTTTGCTCTTGCTTTCTGTCAGTATTAGATAGGAGGAGATAAAGGCCTATTACTTCTACAGTTTTGCTTCAAATGACTTGAAAATTTGACACAACATTCTTGAAATGTTTTACAATAAGAAAATAAAAAAATAAAAAAATCGATTTTTTGAAAGTGTTAGACCCTACCCCCCCCCCCCTTAAGAAGCTTTTGGGATACTAGAAATCGCCCAAAAATGCAGTGATCTATTCAAATTCTTCATGAAAGCAATATCATTTACTTGTGCCTAGTGAATTTTAAGAAATAATACTGATTTAAGAATAAATACATAAGTGGTACTATTCATATTGCGCACCCTGTTTTCATATTTTTGGTCCGCCAATTGTTTCATCCTAAAAAAGTAAATTTATGCTTGAATTACTCGTGGCTCAACTAAAAACAAATTGTTGAACCAAATTTTGACAATTGTCAATCATTCATGTTTGAAAAAGAAAAACTCATAGTGGTATTATTCTTGTTTCGGTCACTGTTTGTTTTTCAAATAAATGTTTGATTAAAATCTCAGACTGTTAAACGCCGAAAGTTAATAAAGCCTAGTGCATTTAGAAATGGGACAGTTACGAATGCGTGTACCTCAAAAACCATTCGTTTGATCGAATGATGGTAATCTTATGATTTTGAAGGAAACTGTGCCAAATATTTATTTTCTTTTTCTCTTGCATCGTAAATATCTCAGAAACGCGTAAATTTAAAGTTATGAAAAAATAGGTCTTATAGAACTCTTTACAGGCGATAAAATGCTGTCAAAATTTTGAATGTCCAATTACTAGTGTTGTGTCAGACCATCGCGGATGGACAAAAAGACTTGTTCTTGCGTTAACGACTTGAAATAGAAATATAATTTATTTTGCATTCGCTTAAAATTACAGTTTTTCCCGCTTAACATTAAGATACAAAAAACTCTTAAAACTATGAACTGGCAACACTCAGCAGATCACAACATAGAAAACAATAATCTCACAGTGACCATTTCTGTTGAGAATCAACAACTAGTAAACGGGCTGTATGCAAAAGAAATTGTCCCATTTCTAAAAGACTTTAGCTTTAAAAGTTCAAAACATCTTCTCGGCCGAAAACATGAATCTAAATTAAAAAAAAAACTAATAAAAACTTATCAAAATTTTCAAAATTGATAATATGGGCGATATTTTGAAAATTTTAAAATGATCGAAGCTGAAGACAAATGTTTAACCCGAAGACCGCAATACAATTGGCGTTTTTCGATCTTTTAAGTACCGTAAACTGGGGGAACTTTGATTACTTTTTTAATTAATTTTTAAATATTTTGGAAAGGGTTGCTTTTTCGTAATACCTTAAAGTTTTAAAATACTTACTGAGGTGAGGTGTATAATACATGATCATTGATTGCAGTAAATTCAAATGACCTTGGTGGTTAAAATTAAATGTTTGTTACAAAACCAGATTTCGATTTGCAGGGTAAATTTGATCACTATGGTTTTCAAGATACCTCAACATTTTCAAAACTACTTTACTGGTGCCATTTCGCACAGAAGGCATAAACATTAATAACAGTAATTTTTTTTATGACTAAGCTGATTTTTTTTAAAAGTTTTTTTCAAAAACTTTTACAACCAAAAGATTAACAATGTTGCTGCATACATAGAGGTGTAAAAATCATAAACATTTCTCAATTTTTTTGGCCTTAAAAAACTAAGTCCTCGCCTTGTTCTCATGTTGTTTTTTTCTTCAACTTTCTCATTGAAAATCACAGTTTTTTTTTCAATATCTAATAATTATCACCAAATGACCATACAAATTTCACTTAAACTAAACCTAAACAAAGAAAAAAGTTGAACTTTCACATAAAACAACCCATTTGCTCCTAAACGCCTTAATTTGATCAGGAGAGATGTTTGTTTGTGAGCATTCGGAAAACCAGATATTTAAAGATTAAAAAAATAACATTGTAAGTAATATCAAAAATCTTCTTATAGAAACAAAATTAAGTTAATTTGTAACTCAATTTATACGCTTTTAAACGTATCAAAAAGTTTTCAGATATTTTAACTTTTTACTTAGTTAATGATTATTACCTGCAAAACTTTGATGTTGATCAAAGTTACCCCGGTGAAAATTCCCCCAGTTTACGGTATATCAAACAACTTTGCTTTAAAATACCCGACGTTTCGACCTGTTTTGGTGGTTTTTTTTTTCAAAAGAACGGGATATATATTATTAAATTTAACATTTTTTTCGAATCGTTGTTTATCTAAAAATTATGTAGTGTGTAACTCAATTACCAGACTGTTGTTCTTGTCAATGTCATTTTCATCAAACGGTTAGAGGTCCAGAATTCACTGCTCATTTTTTGAACGGATACAAAGGATTAATTATCATCCGTTTTCCACGCTCCTTCTGCACATCAACGTTATAATTTAAAATCGTGACTAAGATGTGTGGGACGTGTGGGTATAATTAGATGAAAAAAAAATGTAAATTAATAATAAAATCCTAGTTCCCTTGAAAAAGACCACCAAAACTGGTTGACACGTCGGATTTTTCAAAACAATGTTGATTTATAAAACCCAAAAATATTTTATGAAAAACATTCTCTTAAACTCGTATTTTTTTCATCACTAATCACTAATCACTAATCGTACTTCCACAGCCAGAACTTATGTCTGAGTCCCAAAGAATAATAAAAGTGAGTTACTATTCTTCTTGTCTTTGTTCATGTTTTTTATCATTTTAACATAAAAACATTAAAATTATGAAAAACTCAAAATGGTTGGGCCTACCATGGAAGAGAGAACGCAGAGACATCTGGAACACAGGAACAGAAGAAACGTGGACCACCAGTACCATACGTTTCGAAGGTCCATTATCGTTGGAAGCATGCTAAGAAAAATGCTCGTCGATGGAAAAGCCACGCGATATTTGAAGTTACTCCACAAATCACAGGGGTTCCTCTTCAGTGGATGGAAATAATCCATTTTGTACAACGAAATCACAAAACCTAAGAATAAATGCATTTTATAGAAATGATGTAATAAATACAATGATTTTAAAATTCTAGGATTTTTTATTTTCATTCAACTGTTTTAGATTTCGATGTACAATCATTTCTGGTCATCGACCAAGGATAAAGCGTCTTTACTCGCTCTTGAAAATAAAAAAGAGAATAGGAAAATATTAAATGAACAAAAAACCATTCGAGGTCTGTTACGAACTCGAAAGGTTTTTTTTTTTGAAAATTAACCCTTATAATAGAAATATATAAACTATACTAGCTGATCCCATACGAACTCCGTTTCGCATTCAACTTGGAAAATGTCATGAACAGTTTGTATAAAAGTCGATTGCCAAGCATTGTCCAGATGCACTATCTTATTCATTGTTATGTAATAATTGCAAAAATATTGGACGATAACTTTTTCTGTCGTCTGCTACTAAATTTGAAATCAGGAATCAATTTACCGTGCCGAAAAAAAAACCCCGTGTATAAATTTCGACTCGATCGTTGCATAACAACGCAATTATTGCCACAAAGTTATCCCTTTTGATGGCCTCTCATACAATCTTTGATATTCGAAATTGATTGTGCTTCTCTCAAAACTCCCGTGTGCAAATTTTCAAAGCAATCCAGTGCATAATAACGTCAATATTGTTGAAAACAGTAAAAAATAATTAATATAGACGACCCCTTTCGTCGACCCCTAGCAAAATATTTGACATCTGATATCGATTGCCCGTCCCCGAAAACTACTGTGTGCAAATTTTCATCTCAATCCAATGTCAAAAAACCACGATATTGCATAAATATTGAAAGGTTAATATGGACGAACCCCTTTGCCGGCCCCTTACACTGAATTTAATACCTGAAATCCATTGCTCGTCCCTCAAAACTCTCGTGTACCAATTTTCATCTGAATCCAATGTACAATAACGACAATATCGCATTAACAGTGAAAAGTTAATATGGATGACCCCTTTGGCCGACCCCTGTTTGTAATGTGGATAAGTGAAATCAATTGTTTGTCCCTAGTAACTCCAATGTGCAGATTTGCATCCCAATCCGATTTATAAAAACGTCAATATCACTAAGTTACTGAAAATTTAATATGGACGACCCCTTTTGCCGGCCCCTTAACCTAAATTTGATACCTCAAATCGATTGTACGTCACTCAAAACTGTCGTGTACCAATTTTCATCTGAATACGATGTATAACAACGTCAATATCGTAAAAACAGTGAACAGTTTATATGGACGACCCCTTTGGCTGACCCCTTACACAAAATTCAACACCTGAAGTCGATTGCTCGTCTTTCAAAACACTCATATGCAAATTTTAACACGATCCGACGAAAAGTAACGTCAATATCGCGAAAACAATATTTGTCTTCTATGGACGACCCCCTTCAAAAGGGGTCATCCGAAAATCTAAAAACATTTTTCATCTTTCCTGGTCCTAATGAGCATCCATGCCAAATTTCAGCTCTCTAGCTCTAAAGACGGCTGAGTCTATAGAGGACAAACAAACAAACACACAAACAAACATACAGAAATTGCTTTTTATATATATAGATTAAAAATCTCCAGATTCAAAACTTTAAAATAGTTCAATTGCGTCTTGGTCACTAAAGCTAAAAATTGAACTTCTTGGAAGAATGTTTCACACAAACAATCTATCGGTAAAAAAATGAAACACACTCACCGATGAATGAACAAAATTCTGGAAATTGCATAGCCAGAAATTTCAGGAGTCGATTCCCTGCAGTCGATAATATTCAAATGAAGCCTAAATCTGGAGAAAAGGGTGGAAACATTCAGAATCTAACCCTTATTTAACTTCATGTAAGTAAAATAAACATCATGGAACGAACTCACTAAATAAAAGTAAAACATCTGGCCTGTGATGGTGAATTCCTCTTTCCAGTCTGCTCTTAATGATTTCCAGTTCCGTGCAGCGCTTTAGCAGAACGCGGCTCGAGATATTCATCCTGCCACTCTTGACGATCACACTCAACTATTAATGATTCAACCGTAAAATCTTAAACTTAGTACCGTTTTAAGCCATTTTCAGCACTTGAATATTAATTATCAAACGCGCTCGCTGGGCTTCCACAAGAATGAACGACCAAAAGAAAAAAAAATTGGTCGCAGCAAGCTGAACAAATGCATCGTGTCAAGGCACTGATTGAAAACTCACAACACTACTTATCCAATTATTTATAATTTTTTCATATTCCCTGTCACAGTTGTCGTTGGGAATATTCACAAATAATATTTACAATATTGCAATGATGAGCGACACATTGAACACTAGTTTTCTAGTGTTATATACGGCATTTTCTCTAGGGACACCCATAACCAAACCACGTGGAAAACTAATCGAAGACAAAGACGACAACGACACAAAAAACAAACCGTCCTTTTTCGATCACCGTTGGATTTTCCATTTTCATCCAGTGGATCCACCCCAAGATTTGACTTGTCCACTTTAAAGCATCTTTTATTAACACTCCCAGAGCTTTATTTTGTGAATTCTCACTACAATTTCACAAAAAACACTCAATTTTCTAAAAATTTCGACGGACGAGTTAAAAAACACCACAACTAAATTGTTTGGCACATTAGATCTCTTAAACTCGTATTTTTTTTCATTTTATAAAACTTCATATTTGGAGTATGACTCAAAAACTTTTCTTCTGAGAATTTTTTGAGTTTCGTTTTTGGATTCAGTGCACGATTTTACATAAACGGTGATCTTCATTTCACTTAGTTAAAGAATGCTGTAAGCTAGTGAAATTGCCCATAGTTCAGAAACACTTAAATTTTTTCTTCAATTTGTTGAAAACTGAAAATAAATGGTTCAAAATAATGCAAAGTTTTATAATTATTCCTCACGGTTATCATAAATAAGAAAAATTCCTTAAATAAATTCAAAATAGTTTCCCTTGAATGCTTATTCATCTTATCACGATAAACAATTTAAGCCATCGTTTTTATAAAGCTTGAATAAATAAGCCTTAAAGTTGTCTTCAAATGATAACAATATTTTTTTATTTTTGTTCCTTGTGTTATCTAATGAAAATCCACTATCTTAAGCATTTAAACATATGCGAACGACTAAAAGACTTACTCTACATGTTTTCAATTGAGTGTGTCTTTTTTTGCTTTTCTACTTCACACAGTTTTATTATTAGTTTTTTAAGATATTGAATATAATAGTTTTTTGAAGTTATCAAAAACACATCCTTTCGGAACCTAAATCATCCGCTTTATAATGTTAAGAAAGAAGTGTTATTTGAGTTATATTTCAATTTTTCTATTATTTAACACAACTATCCCATTTTTTAACGTGAGAAATGATCAAAGAAAACATCCTATGAAATAATTTGTATGAATTCGCAGTAATAATCGGTTTTAGTCTCCTCATAATTGAATGGTCGAACTGACTACAATAACTCAAAGATTAATTTATAAATTAGAAAATTAAAATGTTCAATACTAAAAATGCCAGATACAATATCTTAAAAGTTTGATGCGTTGGATTTAACTTATAGCAAAAATGAACGTTTTATTGTCTAGTCCCCCTACTTGACTATTAAAGCTTTGAAATCGCAGCCTTTAACTGATAATTCTGATTTCAATTCATTCTTCCTTCCCTAAAAGAAAATCCAAAAATATGAAAATGGTTGGTTCTTAAAAGCTGCAACATATGTGAGTTTTCTGTAATCATTCCAAATCGTTGTGCAGCTGAATAAGTCAAATCATTATGAATATGAATCATTTTATTGACTCTACACACTGCGTATTTTTGGAGACCCTCAACACTCCACTATGAGACAGTTCCATACAATGAGGTGGCAAAAAGTATTTTTTGGTGTTTTGGACTCTTTTGTGTAAATTTTGAAAATTTTGTATGAAAATTAGTTTTTTAACTAATTTAAGATGAATTAATACACAAATTATTTAAAAAAAACTTACTAAGTAGGATGATTGGTGTCATTTTCAACTCTTATTTTTATTTTTTTTGAAAGCCGTTTATTAGACTAATTGATAATTTAATGATAAATATTATCAAAACATTTCATGAAACTCAAAAGAAGGTATGGGAAATGATTTATCAATTATGAGGAAAGATTTTTTTGGCAAATCAGCAACAACTTTATTGAATTTATACTCACTACTGAGTAAAAATTACCCATTTTCGTGATATTTTAAGCTTTATTTGACTATAACTCTAAAAACGGTGCATTGGGGTGCCTGCAAATTCTTTCATTGTACTATTAGGATCTGAAACAAAATATTGAAAGTGAAAAGAGTATGGGGCAATGCGAAGCTTTTTAATTAACAAGGCTTTAAAGTTTTTGACTTTTGAAATAATTGTTTATTTATTTATTTTTATCATAGATCAATTTAGTGTGTATAAATTTTGAGCAGTTTAAATGAAAGCTTTTGAAATAAGCATTCATTTGGTGTACTTTAAATTTAAGAAAAAATGTTTTCCATAGAAATACATGTGATTCAAATTTTTTCTTAATCATATAATTTTTTCAAATGTTGAAAGTCCTTTGCCTGTGGTGCGTTCAGTATCCAAGATAACGAGTTATAAAACTGGGAATACAAATTTTGCTAAAAATATTAGCAATACCAAAAATACACAATAAATAAAGAAATTGATTTCATAACCATTTTCGTACTTATAATTATCACACAAACTAAAAACTGATAAAGTTTACAGATAATATAAATAAAAGTTATTAAAACAACTAGACATGAATGTTGCAAATGAATGCTTCCGGTGAGTTATTGATAATTTTTTTCAAAATGATGTTTCTTATTTTAAACTAGAAATTAGCTTAAAAATAAATTATAAGCAGTCTAGTTTTCAAATTTAGAATCAAAGCTTCGGACATAAATTAATTCTTATTAATTAATATGAAAAAGAATACATAAAATATAACATGATATTTAAAAAATCAAAATCCTCATATACGTGTCACCATGATTAAAATTGTTAGAAAAATGATAATGAATGTTCATCATCTTATTATACATTTGTTTTCTTATTTTCAATTGAAGGGTTAGTTAAAAAACTTAATATTTTGATTTTAAAAAGAAACACGATTTGAAATGTGAGTTCTCTATTAGGAAAAAATATCCATTTTAAACTTTATTCATTGGTTGATAATTGATTTTCATTTGATAATAAGAAGAAAGTGATTAATTACATTTCAAGAGTGCCAGTGATCAAAGTCAAAAATAAAAAAGGGTTTTACATTGAAATTCTTCCAGTTATTTAAATAAAAGGCTGGAAATGTTCGGAAGTTCAAAATAATAATTTTATATATTTCTAATACAACATGTTTGATTAAACTGGCAAATTACAAATTGGGAAGTGATCAATAAGAAACATAATGAAATAAAAATTAAATTTAAAAAAATAAATTTTGTTGTAAATATTGAAAGCACAAAGATAATACAAATTTAATAAACATTGCGCATTAAAATTTAACTTTTAAGTTTCTAAATCGAATCATTTTTCTAACTTTCTAAAGATAAATAAAAATCATGATAGATTAAAATACATGATTAGAAATGAAAGTTAATTAAACGTTTTTAATTTTTTTTATAAAATTTTAATGCTTAAAATTTTAAGCTCTGAATATTCATCGTTTTCAATTTTATAATTAAGCCCAGAAAAGGACAGAAGGTGGAATTTTTTTTTTAGCTTATTAAAAATTTAGTTTCAAAGTATGCTTTCAGAACACAAAAATTTAAAAAAAATATTCTGTAAAATTTAAAAAGTTTGACTTTGATATTCGATAGATTTATATGAAAATTAAAAGAAAATATGAAGATGAAAAAGATAAGTTTTTGAACATTTTAAAAGGATTTTATTTCCAATAAACTCATCTAATCATTTAAAAAACTTATTAATAGAGTTTAATTGTTAACTCAAGGGATCTGCATTTTGGTCCTTAAGATTGAATGATTGATTTGGTAGATTTAAGCGTCCTGAACTCGTCTGTTTTGTTAAATTTTATCCATCACCTTGCGATTGAAGTTAATAAGCCATAAAATGTATCAGTTTTAAGTGAAATAAATCTTCATTAACTTTTTTATTAATTTTTAAAAGGATATCATAATAAAATTTAAAAAATTGAATTTATTTAACATTATTTGTTCAAACTTGCAAAACGATTCTATTTTTTCTAAAAAAATAATTTCAATTCAATTTGATTAAAATGTTATTAAAAATGGGAAAAGTAAACAAATAGAAATTCTCTATAACTTTTTTAGCAGAACTTAAAATTATTTAAGTCTTGGGGAAACTTGAAAACTGATTTTAAACCTTTATTTTAAAATGAGTTGTTTTCGTTAATTTTTTTTTAATGCAGAAAATATTTTGAATGATTTTAAAATATTTTCAAAAGTTATTGAAAAATCAAAAGCAATGTTCCGAAAATCAATCATTTTCGATCAGCCATGCTTTACTGCATTCAGAGCCAAAAAAATCGAAGCAGTCAATTTTTCCTCACCAAATCATTTAAACAATCATGCATGACAACGACGCTGTTGTATTTGATACATTCTCGCAAAACATGATGTGGTAAAGAAGGACGCAGACTATCAGCAACGAACGTCTCGACGGTGATTGCCTTCCTTGATGGTTTTCAACCATCTAGGATCACAACTGATATGTATCAGTTCTGAAAGATGTGTAAAGGTTACATTATAATTTTTAATTTTTCGCTTTGCGTAAAACTTCAAAAGCTGATAGAAAAAAATCATACTTAGATCCAGGGCACCCAAATTAGTCAAATTCTTTTCAAATTATTTTACCTCGAAGGATTTACATCCTTCCTTTGTGGCCTTATGTAATTTATCAAAACATTTTTGAATGTGATGTTGAGCATTTAGAAGAACAAGAAACACAAAATAACATTGATTTTTTTTGAAGAATATTTCATATCAGCACATATTTCTAGTAATAAAGTACCTAGTATCTTCAGGTTTTAGATTTGGTTTTGCTAATTCTGTGAGCATCGTGATTTCCAACTTATTGATGTATAAAATTAGTATTCGATGAAATAATTTAGAAGTTATCATGGTTTGTTTCAAATTCCGAATTTGTTTGGATACTCTTCTTAATAAAAACTCATTTTAAAGACGAAGTAGAGTTTGGGTCTGTCAAGAATTGAGTTTCAAAACAAAAGGCTAATTTAATAATAAATCGAAATTTATAATTGAAAATTAGTTGCAGGAAGGAAAGTTGCAATTCGTAAACGGCATATATGTAGTGCCATAAAATAAAAGGTCTCAAGCCTAGAGCGATTGAAGACAAAGTTCCGCCGGAGGCGAAATAAATTTCTGACTTTTTTGTTGACACTTTTTTAACACTTTTTATGATCAAGTAATTTTCCTTAACTACGTTGAAAACTTAACTTGGATGGGGGGGGGGAGGGTTCAACCTCTAAAACCCTCTCCATTCCCACAGCCTTGCTTCAGTGATGTAAACTTTTCTTCTTTCAACAGCCAAATTTACAATTGTCAAATATATAACTTGGCTTCACGAATCATCAACTTGCGTGCAAATTTATCCGTGAAAACAAATTTGAATCTACCTGAAGCATTTAATATTCTAATATTTTTGCTTAACCTTATGCGACTGGCTATAAACTTTCTACAAAAGCAATGAAACTGGCTGAGAGAAATTGATTTTGTGCATTCTCTGGCCGGTCGCATTATATTGACAATTTTGCTTTAAGAATATCAAGAAAACATTCCATTTTTCTTATAATTGATAACTGTCGAATTTTTCCTATGGGTGAAGACTTTTGACTTCGTCTATTTTATAAACAAAGTTGGCTTAAAGTTAAAATTTTTGCATTGGTCATCTGATAATTTCGATGAGCATAAAACAACATCCGTTAAATTATTAATTCTTTATCCAAGGAAAATCGTTCCTTGTTCCTAACCTAACGAAACTAGACATTCCAGTAGCGCCTTGTAAACAATCTGTTCAACCATTCTAATGTTGCGATACATCCATAACTTACAAGGTAGCTACCTAATCTAACTACTGACTCCTTGCCACTGGAGTTGTTGCGTTTGCGCATCTGCGTCACTCATAAAAGCAACGAAGCGCGAACGCGCGGGCATTCGCTAATTTACCGTCCGTTTGCGATCGCGCAGGTCAGCTGCAATCATCATCATCTTCATCAGATGGATCAGCTAGATATGCGGGATGGATGATTTCTGAGGATCACATCAGCTAATCGTCGTCGCCGCAAGTTTCTTCGCTTTTCACTACAGCTGGTCTGCTAGTTGTCATGTCTGGAGTTCTCTAGTCATCACTTCATCGTCTTTGGTTGTAAGTAGACGTATAACAATATTTTTCACAGACTCCACCAATCTGATGGATTACTCAGTCAGTGCCTCCCTGCGATATCTGTCTAGCTCTTCACGGATCCCTGCATCCACCCCTGAAAAACTGCTCCCAAGACGTCAGGGATTAGTTTGACGAGCTCACGATGTTATCGCAAATTGCCCGGTGTGAGCCATTCGCAAAACTGGTTCTATTGGCCAATTGTTGAAATTTTTGGAACGTCATGATCACGACGCGACGTCTCGGCCTATGCTTATAAGCTCACACCTTTTCTGAGGCTGGGCGTCTGCGGACGTCGAGCAATGTATCCACCCACAATTTTTTCCCATAGCTACCATCATCCGCCCACAACTGCTGCTAGAAGCTGAAACGAAAAAAAATGCACAAAACAGCAGAACAGAAGAAAATGAAATCCATTATTGAGTTATTTGCCATCCGAAAATGACACGGCGAGGTGTTGACTCTAGGAGGTAAATTACCGTAATCATGGCTAATTAAATTAAATTGAAAAACAAATATTATCTCTTTCGGCATCTCGATTGAATGGTTGGCTGCCTAGCTGGGAAGAGTAGGTATCTTATGAATGGGATAGTTCACATTTTTTGTCGTATACATTACAAAACCAGCATCAGGCATCAATTGAACTCGGAGTGAAAATCTTGATTAGCAGTGACCCCTTGGCGCGATGGGGTTCAATTCGGTCAGGTGGAATGTGTTATTGTGCACGAGTTATTAGTCTTTTTTAAACAATGATCCACCACTCAAATGAAGCTGGAAAATAAACGAAAGGTTTTTTTTGAAAATATTTGTTGAGCAAATTGGTCAACGCATTCAGCATCATTATTATGGTCAAAAAGAGATGGAATGTGATCTCTGTGAAAAATTACGGTTACCGATAAAAAACCTTCATTATTTTAGTAGATAGAATTAATTTCGATAATTTTATTTGATCACTTCGAATCAGTTTTGATGTTTATTGGCATCTCTTAGCAGATTTTGGAAATCATGCAGTATAAAATATTAAACCTGACCCTAATTTTATATTGCTCTGCTTTAATTCAATTATTTGAATCCCAAATCATGGTATCGATTGCATACTCACTAGTCACTACTACTACAATTTTGTATATTCAAAACTTTTTAGTCTGGTTCAAGTATCAATTAAAACTATCACATTTATATCTGATATTTCTATCACGTGTCTGGATTAAAATGTAGTAGTTCTATTGAAAGAAAAGAATTGTTCTTGAGACTAGTTCATTCTCAATGTACAAAACTTATGCTCTCTCCTTGAATCTTAATAACGGCGCCGGCTACGTCCAAGTGGTCAATGAATAGTATGGAAAAATATGAAAAAAGGTATGAAAGTTATAAATTGCGCTTTAGGATCGAGGTTACCTCTGCATCCTAGAAAAATTATTTTGGTTGGGGTTGGGGTGATATAATTTCTTATGGAAAACTTTCAGTTGATAAGAAAACATGTTTTTATATTAAATTTAATGGTAATAAAAAGTTATCTATTATCGCAAAGTTCATATTTTCCATAAATATATTATTTAAATTTTTCCTCAAAATAAATTTATTAAAAATCATATGTTATGAATAAAATATGTTTATAGCATATAATGATAAAAAAAAATCCTCAAATTTTAGCAACTAAGTAAAATCAACATTCTCTAGTTGTCAAAATGTTTGACCACTACGTCATATAGAAGCATTTATTTTATTTCAAGACGATTCTAATATAGCATACTTGGTTGAATAATTCTACTGAATCAAAGCAATCGAAAGATGGCCGTGATTGAACTAAAAGGAAGCTTTCGGTTGCTTTGATTCAGTCAAGCAAGACGATTGATTTTTGAAACCTTTGCAGGTATTTATCCATTATTAAAATTAGATAAAATAGCTACGTGTATGAAATGAACTTAAAAGTTTAAGCTGAATTCGGATTCAAAGACAAAATAGTTCAAGATTTCCATTTTATTGGTCAACAATTAAAAAAATTAACAATTTTTTAACTTAGATAATTTTCGTTCATTTGCCATTCAGTATAACTGTGCCGATAAATATCGCTTAAGATTTTTTTTGCAGATTCAATTAATTTTGGATGCAATTTAATATTTATGTTTTTGCAATCAGAATGGATAAGGCTGAAAATATTCAATTAGGCAGTATTATAAAAAAAGGAGTATATAACCTCAGTTGAATTTCCATACCATCATTCCTAACTTAATCCTTTTATAAAATACACAACTAATAGAAAAATAACTACGATTTAATTAATAATAGAACTCATCTATTCTTAATAATTTTGAATAGATTTTGATTAAACACAGTTGGACATAACGCAAATGGACTCTTTTAAAATTATAAAACAATTATGATTGGCTAAGATAAAATAATCATAGCTTTAAATTTACATTCAGCTTCAAAGCCATGTACATTGTACATTTACATTATTTAGTTGATTAAAATCCTTGTCAAACAAACATTCATTCTGTAAAAGTTTCTTAATAAGAACAATTTTTGTGCTTCAAATGTTTAAAACGAAACCAAGAATTCTTTATTTTTGATTCTTTTAAATTTCTAGTCCATCATTCAAAGAACCAATTTTAATAAATATTATTCTTTAATGGTGAATTGTTGTATTATTAATACCAAAAATTGAAACTGTGAATTCTAAAAACATGATGTTTAAAGGTGAACAGTAGCATTTCGTTTTGTTAACCGAAAGATACGAGCTACAAAATTGTTTTATTTCAGACCTAGTTCACTTAACATTTTTGAAATAAATAAATAATCTCTTTTTTTCTTCTTTTCTTTAAATTAAATTCAATTATCAGTTATGTGTTTTGATAATATTTTCTATAATCTAGAATGATCATTGAAACATATGCATGCGTTTTCTTAACATTGTATTTGGAATCATGGTTGGTTTTCTTCCAAATTTAATGGACAGTTAAAGAATTTTACAATCAACCTTTTTTCAAAATGAAAATAAAAAAATTAACTAAAACGAGATATTTTTTTTATTTTTTATCATTACAAAATTGAAATAATAATCCTTGCTCTTATTCTCGATTTTGATTTCTTTACTATGATTCGAATTATTATGAATAAAATCTAAACTTTAATCTCAAATCTGTAATTCTTTTATATGTCTGGATTGATTGTGTACTACTGATGAAAAATATTTAGGATTTAAATTGCCTTTTTGTAAGTTTTAAATCTGAGTGACATTAAAACTTTTTTTGCTTTGGAAACCCTGATTTTTCAATCTTTTGTATGACCCATTCCAAGCACCCTTTAACTGGAGAACTGAATTTTATATTTCATGATTCAAAAATAATCTGCACAGCATCAGAAAGGTTATTTCTTGAGCTTCATTTTCCACCAAATGATTTTCGGTTACCTTTTTTGAGAATTGTGTATGATATCATTGAAATTTAGAAAAAAAAGGGTGAAAATGAATTGATTTTAACAATTATTCTTTATTTGAAACATAACTTTGTCGAAAATCTTGCTTTGTAAAAAAATTTCAATTTCATTTCATTTTCAATTCATGATTCCCTGAAATGTGCCATGTTGACGAATATTGGAAGTCTCTCCAAACTTTTTGAGAGGAATTGAACTTGAACTTTTTGAGGTTCAGAAGATTGTGAGTTGTACCCGGTGAAGAATGCGTGGTGAAGTCAGAAAACTTTGTTTTTTTTCGAAAATGTTCAAAGCATTTTTTTCTCCAACACTTTTATAGTATTTCTTCAATACAAGTTATACATAACATTGCACTTTTATAAACGAATCCAATAATCCAATTTTTAACGAAACTTAGAATTTGTTTTAGCACTTCCGCGATTGTTTAAACATCTTTAAGGGAAACATATAAAATATCACTTGCTTCGAGAACAAACAAACTATCATAAAAATGAAATCCTAATAGATTTTTTGAAAGGGTATTTGTGAATCAGGTTGTATCCGTGATTTGAATTAAAATTTTGCAAAAAGATCAAGTTCTTCATATATCTTTATTCAAATGAACAACCCTGCTAGAAGCTTCTATTACTTGCTGGCATTATTTCTAAACAAAATAGGCTCCATGAAATTAATGCAATGAGATTCAAAAAGTTTTTGAACAAGGGAAACTTTCAAAATTAACTTTTTATATCAATTAAATTCATAAGACATTCATAGAAAAGAATTGTCCAAAAAAATTATTCTAAAAACTGTCCTAAATTTTATTTCAATTAGAGTTATCATGAAACAGTTATTAAGCTTCAAAAACGGGTATATAAGCGTCGATTAACGATCATTCATGTATGTATTTTTCGTGATTGACCCTTCAGATGCTTATATTTTTTTCAACACAACCTTTGTCGAAATGTGACCTTGGGCTGAATTATTTGTCATAATTAAAGCTTTGAAATAACTGTAATGAAAACTTATCGGCTGATAGAGACTGAAGAAGATGATGCAAACTGGGTTTTCATGTTCCTTCCAAACAAAACATTTCATAATTCCATACAAATTTTAGGCTTATTGAACCATCTCTTTTCGTGGTCGATCCCCCAAATTTAGCATTAGACTTTGTGATAGACCTAGGATAAAATTTAGATTGCAACTTACAAGGTTTTCATAAGTTGGCTGATTGTCACTCTAGTGGCCATTAACTAACTTTTAATAGATCGAAGGCTTTTGATTTATTTTTTAATTTTCCTTTTCTTAGCAATTGAATATTAAAAAAATTCAGATACACATTCCAACGTTGCAAACCTTATCTGCTTATATGAACCTTTTTAGATTCAATGCACTCATTTTTTTGGGAATGAATGGACCCACTTCATCATCAAATCACATAAGTTGTTGAGTTTCTAAACATTTTTAGGGAATTGAGCACAGATTTTAATATTATACTTTGATTTATTTCATGTAGCTGACCATAAAATTTCATGACGACACAACGCTTTGCAAAACAGTGTTCTTCTTTAAAAAAAAAAAAAGGCGCGTTGTGACATCAGGAAACTAAATCGCTATAAAATAAATTGAAACAAAAAAAAATTAAAAAACAAAACAACAATTTATTGGTTGTTATGCATTGATAAATGTCTGAAATTTTCATAAAATTTGATCGAGTAGAAGAGCAGAAAAATTCGGTTTTGTAAAATAAATTTGAAAAGTGGAAAAAGTGGCACGTTGTGACGACACGCTTTCTTTTTCTTTTTTGATTCCAAATTGTAGCAAATAAAATTCTGAGCTTAGAGGGTTAATTTTTTCAAATGTGCGCTATGAATTGTTATATTTACTTACAATAGACCAAAAACAATTTTGAAAACATTGTGACTTCACGCTGGAATGGGTCATATCTGTTCTCTATTTGAAAAATAATGGTTTGAGTTGTGTAAACTACACTGCTTTAAAATTAATTTTGAAATAAATTTCTGATTGTATATTTTTAATGGTAAAATAGTGAATTACGGCTAGCATTGAGTTTAAGCTTTAAATCTCTTTATAAGTTTTTATAAGTTTGTAAATTAGGATCTTTTTAAAAGACACTAACGTTTACACGCAGGTATACGTTAAAAAATCGTTTTTTTTTAAAAAGGAAATCATGCAAAAAAAAAATCATCAATAACTCAAGTAAAATAACCAACTTGGACTATAAACTGACCATTCTGTAGTGATTTGGATAAAGTTGTGAGGCACTAAAATTTGTTTTTGGTTTCTTTTTCTTTCAATGGATGTTCAGCATCATGCGTAGAATCTTCTAGTGTCCATTTGGTCCATAATTTTGTCAAGAAGCTATGATTAAAACAATTGGCCATAGGTTATCTAAAAAAACACTCGTTTAAGCGGATTTGTGCCAACGTAAGAACTAAACTACACAAATTACACACGACGTATTACAGGACACGACACTTGACGTTCTTTCAAACGGAAAAAAGGATTCAAAATTACCTTTTTTGTCGACCGGTTTCGGGCTCGATGTTGCCCATCTACAGGACGATGTCCGACTGATCACAGGAAAAAATTACTAGCAGGATCATACTACGAGTGTCGTAGTATTCGTCGAAAGAAGGTTCCTTTATGAAATTTTTCTTTTGGTGAAGGTGAAAAGCGGCCTCATAATTGGTGGGTCATCCTCGTTCAATAGCGGTTTTTCGGAAGTACTTATGAACGCGCGTTCATTAGTACTTCCGAAAAACCGCTATTGAAAACCAAAAAAAATCTGATAAAGGAACCTTCTTTCGACGAATACTACGACACTCGTAGTATGATCCTGCTAGTAATTTCTTCCTGTGATCAATCGGACATCGTCCTGTAGATGGACAACATCGAGCCCGAAACCGGTCGACAAAAAAGGTGATTTTGAATCCTTTTTTCTGTTTGTAAGAACTTCAAATGTCGTGTCCTCTAATACGTCGTGTGTTAATTGTGTCTAAAAAAAACCTTAATAATATCATTTAAATATAAAAACATAAACATTCCATACGATAACTGAAAGAAGCGCTTATTTATTTGGATTCAAGAAAGAACTTCCTGCTGCTGCTTGTAGCACAATTTACTACCCGTACCAACCTAAAGAGACGCACAGCCTGCCCACGAAAGAAATTCGAATAAGCACGCATCCTCTTCCTAAAAAAGTTCACGATTTTTTTTCATAGCCTGCTCGCGCTTTGGCGACCTTCTACGGGTAAAATTCGTAGACGAGCGGGAGTCGACACTCATATGCATGATTTTATTGGTTCATGACCACTACATTCAAGCGAAACAAGAAAAACATTTTATGAGATTTTCATCCTACTGAATAATTGTTCCCAAAAAAGTGAGAATCGAACTCACTGCAACATTTCATCTCGGCTTGCCAGTCTCATATCTTACTCTGTGCACCATCTAAGTTGGTTTGCATACGAAAGTTAATATCATAGCCTTTCTGTCACCGCCGATTACCCAAAAAAAAGGCATCATCCTGCTTTGTCTTTGATGGGAAAGTTATGAAAATAGGAAAGGAATGGGGTGGAAATAGGATATTAGAAACTGTTTTCTATTGCCGGCCGGTTGACACATGGTTTACACATGGTTTACACGCATAGCTCATCTTCTCTGGTGGTCGGTTGGAAACAAAGAATGTTTTTTTTCTAATGCCGATTTATATACACACTCAGCGCTCGGTAAAACATTCGAGAATATCCTTGCTGGCTGATTGTTTTTATCCTGCTTTGTCTTTTGATAGGATGTAGGATATGATTTAAATATTTGGTTTCTTTCAGCCATATGCAATGCGGTTGTGCTAGGAGGACAATGCCAGTTATAAAACAGCTTATTATTGCCAGTTCGGCATAGAATCTTATACCAATAATTTCACCTCCAAGGCAATCATTATTGGAGTAGAGTCTGGTTTAAGGGTGTGGGTATTGCAGAACAGTTACTGAAATCAAAAACAAATATTTATAATCAATATACATTTAGTAAAAATCTCGTTGTTCCAACCGTTTTATTAACAAACTACATGTTTACACAACTTTTCCCACAAGAAAAAAAACTGACCTTTAAAGCTTACTTCCTAGCGGATCATTAAAGATCATCAAATAAACCTTCCTGTAAACATCTGTTAATGGCCGCCACATTTGTTGGAATGGCCTGACCTCCGACAAAACGCCACCCAGTGCGTGTCTCGGTAATTAACTACAATCACACCATAAATGAATTAAATTGTTCCGAACACGCAAAATAATGTCACCTCACACCAGGTACAGATATGGAACGCACGAAATGGTTTTGCTGCTGAAGTCGGACCCCGAAAACGATCGGACAAAACAATTAAATTACTGTGATTAAATCGTTCAATGTCAGCCGCACATCAGAACTACCACTCATTGATTTTCCACCCGAGGGGGGGTCACGGATTCACGCATTAACCTATGGGCTATCTATGGGTAAACGCCTCATCTTCTGCTCTGCTCTGCTGATGATGGTATCTCACTATCGTGCCTCCCCACTATCATCGTCATCTACCCACATCAATGGTCCTGGTGTTTACAGCCTCTCTTCTTCGTCGTTAATCTTAATTGCAGACCTAGGGTGGTCAACTTCGGGCGTCTTCTTCCTTGGAGCTTTTTGCTACGAGGCTAAAGGGGTCTGTCTTCTCTAAGTAGGTATGTGCTACCAAACACGGCTAAATGCAGCATTAAGTATTAATTTGTTCACATTGTTCGCTTCTCGTTCCGTTCGATAGCCAGATGTTGTCGATTGTCTAGCTCAGATGTCGGCAACCTTTAGAGTAAGAATAGAACGGCTAAAGACTATAAAATTTTAATGTTTTAAAGAAACACAATTCATCTTGTCCTGACTACCAAAAATAGTGCTAGCATTGGACACATTCCATTGAGAATATTTAACAGTTTTCCTCATGTATCGTAAATATTTAAGGTCTCATAATCCACAAAGATTCTCCGGTCCCTTAAACATCCTAGAAGAGATGAACATGAACTTAATTCCGAGTCCCATTCTCGCTTTGAACTAGATATGGTGGAATGGTGCTGATAAGTATCTGAGTAAGATTACCAAGCTCTGAAGTAAGTAAATAGTGTTCCAAGTAAATATTTCCTTTCGGATTCTGAGAAGACATACTTACCTACATCTTACAAGAAGGGAAACTTGTGAAATGTTTTCATTGTAATTTCTACATTTAGGAGATTTTCCATTTTCATCCATAAAGCTAAAAAGCCGCAGCTTCACATTCAAGAGTTTGCTGAGCCGCATGTTACTGACCCCTGCCCCAGCTGAATATTTCTTGGACCGACAGCAGCTTCCAAAGATGCCAAATGAAGCGCGCGAGAAGGCTCCTAAGTGATTAATAGCGGGTCAAAGGTCGCGACATGTGCGCATCTATTTTATTGGTGAGTCTTTCTAGCTGAGCTCTCGGAACGATCTTGGAATGCTTTACAAGCGACAATTTGTGCGCTAGATGTTCGCACACTCACGGGTCAATTGATTTCCAACGGATACTGCTTGGATGGATGGGACGGTTTACATAGATTTTTTTTTCTTTCTGCTTAGAACAGTTCCAACCGGATCAAGATTTGTACCGTTCCAAAGCCTTTTTGCTGAACTGATGCGTGGCCACCTCTAAGTAAGAAGAGAAGAAGCCAAGTCAATGCGATTCGTTCGACACCTGCCGACGACAGAGCAGTGCTCTTATGCAGAGCATGACTAAATGAAGTTCAACAGGTCGTTTCGACTCGCGTTTCTACCATTGCATTACTTTAACACCCGGTGTGATTGTTTGTAAACAGAGTCCATAAGCCAGATACAAGCCGGAGATACAACCAAGCGGCAGTTTGACAGATTCGTGCAATACCGGCCGGGATCTTTGGTTGTATGACGATTTTGGAAGTGTGGAATTGTGCACATGGCATTTAGGTGTCATCAAGATACAGCATTACACGTGTCTATTTATGTTTGAATACTAAATCAGCTAGAATCCAAACAACACGGATTCCATCTATCTGTGAGAATTCCACTTAATGGTTCATGTCAATCAAAAAGTGAATGACTAACAAATATATAAATCAATAATATTATTCACAATTACCTGATAATGTATGTCAGGAAAAAAGTAAACGATTGTTACAATAATTCTTAGTCTCAACTTATCATTTGAATTCCCTAATTTTGAGCCTTCAGAAGTATCAAAACCGGCCAATGCTGACTGAAAAATTGTTCCCATGCCGGTGCCTGACTATGCAACAGAAGATGAGACAGGAATGACCTTTTGGTTCACTGGAAACTGGTTCACATATGAGAGCAGTCATGAATTTGGTTTTTATATTTTGACTTTCGAACCATAAATATAGCAGTTTGGAGCATCTTCCCTTCACGACTAGCATGCGAAAATGACACCGGGTGACTAATAAAAATATCCATTCCTATTCTGATTTAGTGAGGATATTGTTGCCAGATACATATTATGAGGTCACGAGGGTGTGAAATGTAAACTCTGTGGTCTTTTGAAGTTTTCAAAACCTTTTAGACAGTGGAGTTTAGTATTTAGAAAAACAAAAATTACAAAATAAAATTGAGGCTAAAATTGGTATTTAAAAAGAAAATTTCACACAAGCTATTGTTATGACACAACGATTTTTTTTAGAATCCGAGTGGCTAGTCCTAAAAGCTACTAAGTTCAAGATGTTTTTTTGCTTATTGTCCTTGAAAAGGAGTCATTCGAAAATTTAAAAGCATTTTTCACCATTCCTATTTCTTAGCACCCATGTCAAATTTCAGCTCTCTAGGTCTTAAGACAACTAAGCCTATTGAAGATATATACACAATCGCACAAATAAACTAACAAAAAAAAAAAAACAAAAGGAAATGGCATGGTATATAAAGAAGAAGAGGATAATTCAAATTAATCGGATGAATAAATTTTGGCATACATTTCTTAGTTAAAGAAAAAACCCGATTTAATACACTTAACAGTGGATTAGAGCCTTTCTTACAGCCTGTAAATTATATTTGGGTACATATGTCACAAAATGAATTATGATTAATGAATTTCATACGCAGTAAATCCAAAAAGAATTTAGGAAATAAAAATTTGAAGTTTTTAATTGGAGATTTTTGAATGACTAGATTCTGGAATATCTTGTAAAATTTCGTTTCTATGACATTATAATCTAACTCAATTTACTCTTTTTGGAGTTATAGCATATGGTAACTTCAAAATGGAAGGGGTATAAAAATTAAGAATACAATTTGAAAAATGATGCATGACCATGTATTTCAAATAATCCAACCTCTCAAGTAATGGATACATAGATAAAATTATTGGATAAAATTTCAATTGCTAGAGTAAAATACGAAACCGAAACGTAGAAAATCGGTAGAATAAATTTTGAAAATCAAAAATTTTGAAAATTCTGAAATCGCAATGTTTTTAATTATGTAAGTTTGCCATTTTTTCAATTGCCAAATTTTTCAATTTTGTCAATTTTGTCAAATTTGTCACTTTTGTCAAATTTGTCAATTTTGCCAGTTGTGTCAATTTTGTCAGTTTTGTCAATTTTGTCAATTTAGTGAATTTTGTCGATTTTCTGATTGTCAATTTGGCCAATTTTAACAATTTTTTCAATTTTCTAAGATTTTGTCAATTTGTCAATCTCTTCAATTTTGTCAATTTTGTCAATTTGGTCAATTTTGTCAATTTTGCCAGTTTAATCAATCTTGTCAATTTATGAATTTTGTGGATATAGTGAATTTAGTCGATTTTGTCTTAGTCAATTTAGTCAATTCTGTCAGTACTATCAATTTTGTCAATTTTATCAATTTTGTCAGTTTTGTCAATTTAGTGAATTTTGTCGATTTTGTCATCGTCAACTTGGTCAATTTTGCAAATTTTCTCGATTTTGTCAATTTTCTCGATTTTGTCAATTTTATAAATTTTGTCAATTTTCATGATTTTGTCAACTTTGTCAATTTTGCCATTTTTGTCAAATCAGTGAATTATGTCAAGTCAGTCAAGTTTGTCAATTTCGTCAATTTGGTCTATTTTGTCATTTTTTTTTAAATTTTGTCAATTTTGTCAATTTTGTCATTTTTCTTTTTGTCAACCTGGCCAAAATGGTTGATTCGGATAGTTTTATCTGTTTCTTCATTCAACTTTGTCGAATATTATTATTAGCTTTTTAGCTTTATATGCATGTTCCAAAATAAAAACCAAATGCTTCAAACTCTACTATGGAGGGCTTGGTGGCGCTACTGTTTGGTTGTTATTTTCCACTGGCTCCAACAAGTGAAAGTTCGGATTGACTTCCAAGCCGTCCTTGTTTTTTCTAGACACCAACCCCAACAACAACAACGCAACAATTGCACAGGTTTTTCGATGCGAACGAAAAGTATTCATCGCGCAACGTTAGATCTGGAGAGAGGAAGAGAAAAGGGAACAAAAAAAACCAAGCCCGAGAGCTTAAAGCTCGAGAGGATTCAGTAGCATTTGTCCTATTGGATTCAATTTGCTTCCACGGGCGAAATTCTCTCCTGTCGTTCGTGCTTAGAAAAAGCTCCCTGAGCACGAACGGCACGTGAGAAGATGAGATGGTGTGCATACATCGTCCGCGTTCCCTCCCGTGTCGTTTTCCCCTTCTCAGAGCAATCTATGCTTGAGAATCTATCGTTGGGCGAGACGGGACTTACCATCACTATAGAAATATGCGATGTGAGGGTCTAGTCCTTCGGCTTGAGTCATTGGAATTTGGGGTTGTACCTCGTGTTGCAATCCCTTTACATGAACATTAGTTTTGGGTAACAGTCCCGAAATTAAATTTTTGGCTCCTGTTCGCCTTAGGGTGGACTGGTATATATTTAAATATTTTCTACGTATACTGATAATGTATAAATTATGACATTTTGTTTACTGACATCTATTTGTCAATAAACTCATAATTATCGTTCGATTGGAAGCGCCCTCTGTTTTCTTTATGGGGAATTACACGGAGTGAAAGCGTACCCAGCGCTTATCGCTCCATGTTTTCGATCATCTTCATGAGTGATTGTTAGAAAATGCTGGCAAGCCAAATGGATACGTTTTTTGGAGTGATGATTTGATGATAATTACTATGAAAATTTATTTTTCAAACTATTTTGTTTTTTTTTCTTTCTTTTATACATTGAAGAGGGAAAAAAATCAAATTTTTTAAGACAAAAATCATTTTTATTGTACTGCCCAGTTTCGCAAAAACGTAGTGACAAAGTTTACAAAAATTCACACCAATACATACAAATACACTGACATCGTCTGAACTCGTCGAGCTGATTCGATAAGTACCTATAAAGGTATATCTAAGACCCATAATTAAGGATCTCACAAATCGACCGATAACTATACCTTTCTGAAAGAAAGGCAAAAAAAGGTCTCCAACCATATTTTTCAGATAATTCAACGTTTGCTCTGGGACCAAGCGTTGGAGTGAAGACAGCGAGAATAGAGTATCATTGATTCTAACATAGAGTCCAATGATCGTTAAAATATATCTTCAAAATCTATTAAGAACATGAATATAAAATTTTATTATAATGGTTAATTTATTCATTATCAGAATGCATGCTTTAAAATTATAATGATGACATATCTTATCATTCTCCAAAGAAAAATCTTCTGATTTTAACTTCTGCAATGGCTCTAATCAAAACTATACTTTACAAATCAATCATTCTTCATCAAAAACGTGAATGAACCCTATACATTATACCCTATACTAAATACTTTGATACAAAACACGAGATAAGATGAAAAATCATATCTAAATTTTACTACTATTTGATGGTTAAATTGCCTTCTGATTAATCATGAAAAAAATCAAAATATGTTAAGCCAGCGGAGTTGGCAATTGAGTGTTTTTATGTCTTTCTGATAGACAAGCATTTCAAAACTCTAAATTTCAGAATGTACTACAACTAAAGCTATATAGATGATTCATAGGATCAAAATGTTATCCTCTAGCATGTTGAAGTCGCTGAGGTCCGTCCGAGGGTGTTTTTAGGATGCTGATTGAATGTAGTTCACATGTCGGATACAGTTTTCTACTCGTTGATCGAGGAAACGTAGGAAACTTCCGTAATGTTGAATCATAAACCAATTCGTCAGGCAGCTTGCTATGCAGAATGCCATAATTATTGGTGCTGAAAATTGATAAAATCGGAATATTAATTAAACTAGAAACTATGCATATCAAACCAAAAGATTTTTTTAAAGAAATACTAACCAAGTAGATTTCTTAAATCCTCATAGGATTTCAGGAAGAAGTCTTCAGGAAGAATTTTTAATGTAGTCAAAAATGAAACTGCCCGATAATGTTGGCTCATGACCACCGGAAAGACCAGAACGCAGTTCTTCTTAGACCAGAGCAGTGAGATAATTATGTACCGAGCTGCCAAAGCCCTTCGAAGCAATTCTGGAAGTTTGTCTGTTTCTGTAAATGAAAAAAAAAAACAATTTTTAGTGGTTCGCTCAGTGAAAAAATTCTGAGTTATCCTCTAAATTTTAGAAAACCAATTTCTAGAAAACAATTGATGGTAAACCATCACTCTGTTATTAACAAAAATAGCTTACCAAAGCATCCGAAGCGTTCTTTTCCCGTCTTATCACAAGATCCGACAGATACTGGAATGTTTTCCGCTTTTTTCAGGTGATTGCTGGAACTTTGAACCAGAACCTGCAAACGCAATCAATTAGGAGGCAAATCCGGTGTTTTCTGTTTAGTGCAAAAAAGTTAAAGTAAACTTACCGGAAGCTCTGTCTAGTGGTTTCTTCCTGTGCAAGGACTAAATATTTTTAACATCCGGTAAGCTGTGCCCGAGAGTTTGCAGCAAATGAACACACGCGTCTGCTAAGTTGAGAAAAAAATGTCGGACACTGGAAAAAATATAGAACCCACCCACTGGGTACTTTGCTAAAAACCTCCAAGTAGATCAAAACTACCCACCAAAAACTACGTACTTGGGACTTAAATGGCTTCAACCCAGTAGTGCGTAGTTCAGTGGGTAGTTTGGTTTTGTCCGTGTATATTTGAAGCGAAATTTTAGTCCAATTAGGCAGAAACAAATTTGAAATCCTGTTGTTGTCACTTGGAGTTGAAACATATTTACTAGGGGAGATAATTAAGAAAAATCAAAAAGTTAACAAATAGGAATAAATTGAACAACAGCTTGCATGTATTTGCGTACCATCTATATTGATCCAAATTTAAAAATTAGGTTATTTGGGATTGTAAATTTGAAAAAATATCTCCATTACCCAAGGGGATACAATTCTCATCTTCTACAGTTTGACTTGCTCTCTTTCAACTGTTTTAATTTTCGAAGAATTTTTCAATTTTTTCACTCCAATACGATTCACTTTATTTATTCCCCTCTTCGGGATTTTCGGGAAAACTGAAGGGGGTGACAGATAAAGAATTTCAATTTTGTTCCGGTCTTAATGCGTTCGAAAAAAAAAACATGAAAATAAAATTTAGTAAGAAAAAATGTTTCAATAATCGTCTCGAATAAAGCTCGATATGCACGGTATATATAAAAATTTGAGCAAATTGCTCATTCTAGGGAGAGAAGAAAAATGTATTTCTAAGAAAACTACTTAAATATGTTGAGTTACCGCAGATAATCATAATTTTATGATGAATATGATGCGTGGTGCAATCAACAACAATGTTTTGTACCGGTTACTGGAACTGAAAGAACAATGCAAAATCTCATTATTTGATTTTTTTTATTATATTAAATAAAAAAAAATCAAAATTGACAATATTGCTATAAAATGGTTAATTGAAAGTAAGCGTGTGAGAGAAATTGAGATGGTTTGCTTCGTCCGCCCGCACGCGTCCCTTCGTCGTTATCTCCTTCACAGAGCAACCTTTGCTTGCGAGTATAGCGTTTAGCGAAACATCGAAGTAACAATCGCTTTCGTACCAAGCGATGTTGGCCACAAGTACTCATGACTGATTCTTCTTAATTCGGGGTTGTACCCCTTGGTGAAAACCATAATTAAATTTAAGTATTTGGTGCTTGGCTCCAAATTTTTTGGGATGGTTCGGCGTAAAGCTGAACCATAAACAATTTATAAAATTATTTGGGCTTCCAAAAGCATTGTTTTCCTCCCACTCAGTTGCTTATAAGTCAGCAATTCTGAGTGGGAGGGAAAGGTGTCGTTCCTGACTTCATCGTTTGTGTAAGGTAGTGAGCGCGCCCATCGTGTCTATGACGTCATCTATAATTTGACGTCATTTATACGATAATCTTGATTTTAGTGATTGCTGGTTGTGGCTAGCCAGCCAAATTGACACGTTTTTTGGAGTGATGATTTGATGATAATTACTATGAAAATTTATTTTTCAAACTATTTTGTTTTTTTTTCTTTCTTTTATACATTGAAGAGGAAAAAAAAACAAATTTTTTAAGACAAAAATCATTTTTATTGTACTTCCCAGTTTCGCAAAAACGTAGTGACAAAGTTTATAAAAAAATCACACCAATACATACAAATACACTGACATCGACAGAACTCGTCGAGCTGATTCGATAGGTACCTATAAAGGTATATCTAAGACCCAAAATTAAGGATCTCCCAAATCGACCGATAACTATACCTTTCTGTAAGAAAGGCAAAAAGGTATAAGTTTTTAACATAATTTGTTCTATAAACTGTTATTGGCAATAAAAAGATTTGTATCAATACTAATGTTATGAATTCGTCTTGGTAAATTTTTGTTGAAAGTTTCGGTGGTGTTTAACCTTCCCATGCCGTTCGCAAAATATCCGTTTCGAGGAAATTTGAGTTGTAGTTTGATTTCGTTCTCCTGGCTGTAAATGTTAACCGATTTTGATGATATTATATTCATTGTGTAGGTAATTTGTTCTTATTACTCAAAATTTTAAAATAAAGTCGATATGTATTACCAAGTTATCAGAAACTGGTTCAGAAAGTAAAAAATCCGAAAAATCAATTTTATTTTTAAAATTCTCATAACTTTTGACAGCTTTTCTGTATTTAAGTGTTTCATTGATGTTTGAAATTGTCAAGAATCCATCTATCCGTCAGTCTATAGATATGTTGGGGTCCAATGAAAGTTTTGACCGCTATCGCAGATCTTCCGGTAGAAAAAAATCTAACTTTAAAAAAACGATATCCAATTTCTGCTTTGCTTAGCTGTATTTCATTTCCCAATGAACCGATTTTCAAAACTCAAATTTCAATTTTTTGACGTTAATTTGATCATTATTTTCATAGAACATACTTGGTCTGTCAAAATTCCAAGTTCTTCAGTATATTGGAATGATGATAAAGAGATTTTAAATATGCGCTTCGGGTCATATTGACCCGAACGGCATGGGAAGGTTAAGAAACAAGAGAAATCAATAGTGGAAAAGATCACATGCGGGATATAGGGTAACGGACCTATTTTGGACCGTTTTGGGAAGTGGCTATGCTATTTTCTGAAATGAAAAAGTAGATGTGGAAATTTTTTAATAATAATAATTTTTTTTTAATAAAGGCTTTTTCTATCAAGATTTATGCCTAAAAACTTGTTTCTTCTATTATAGCTCTGGTCGGTATTTTGGACCACCACACGCTCTTTTATTTTAACTCAAAATTAAGTACGACCGAGGTTCAAAACATAGTTCGATTCTATGAACTTAAAGTTAAGTACCCTTTTTCCTCCTTGCGATGGTTCAAAATGGAATTCGAACTGCAAACTCAAAATTGATCCTTTTTTTTTTCCTTCGGCGAGGGAGCAAAGCTGAGTTCGACCTTATGAACTAATTGAACTCTCTTCGTTGGACTGAAAACACTTAGCGAGTTCAGTTCGAACCGGAACAGCAATCAACGAACACGTCGCAAAATTTGGTGGTTCCGAAACAATTACCGGAAAACTATGAAGGAACTGAAGGAATGCATGTTCACCGTGTCAGCGTAAAATTCTGTCCGTCATTGTCACCATACGGTGAGCGGCTTGGAATGTCCGGAAACTTCCGGATGTTGTTTACTTCCCATAGGAAGTAACATCCGGAAGTTTTCTTTGACCGGGAGTGTCAAAACTTTCCACCGCTCTGTAATTGCAATGCATTGTACACGAACAGCAACATCCGGGTACAACAAATTTTAATCATCCTTTAATTCCCTGAAAATAAGCTACCCTCGAAAAAAAGGATAAATTCGAGTTCGGCAGCCGAACTTAGTATTGAGTATGCCTATTAGAACTTAGTTTTGCTATTGCCCAGACAAACTCAAAGTTGAGGGAAGCCACTGAAGTGCTGTTTTGAACCAAAGCTACTTAATTTTGAGTTTAAAAAAAAGAGCGAGCAGGTTTCTTTTAAAGATCAGCCCTGGAACTTTTTTAGACCACCCTTCAACAAAATAATTTCTTCTGAATTTCGCTGTATTCGCGACAGTGATTGATGCGCAATTATGCGAATAAATCAATTAATTTTCTTGTGGTCAAGTTTTGTTTGTTCACGTTAATTCATTCCTGGACTAACGTTATTTGTTGAATATTTCTTAATACAACCATTTGCTTTTTTTCTACAACTTCTACAGTAATTTTCGACAAGAATAGAGTAAAAACAGAAAATCTCCTGCGATAAGTAGTATGTTTCAAATGTTTTGAAAATTCTTGAAGCAAACTGTAATCTTGACAAAATTTGCTCTGCAGTGTTAAATAGTTGACTTATCTTTAGGATCAATTTTTAAAACGCAAATCTCCTTAAGAAAGTCTGATATCATCAACTCCTTGACATCAGTTTGATGCATTTTGACTTAGTGACTTTGGTTTGGCTTCAGTCCTGTACAATACATAGATTCAAAAATGATAAAACAATGTACGAGAACCAGGGCCGTAGGAAGAACCGACTCATGGGGGGGGTTTTGATGACTGATTTTTACCAATGATTTTTTGCTGAACAATTCACGAATACAAAAAAAATGTTTGTATGATTAATCGTTTTTAGATACTTTGTACTTAACCTTTCAGTACTTTGTACTTAACTTTTTAGTATTTAGGTACTTTTTAAGTACTTAAGGGTGAGCTAAAGTCGCTTTCATTGATGGTTAAAATCTTTGAATTTTTTTAAGAGTCTGGTTGGTAAAATTTAGATGATTTGGGTTATTTTATGCCTAAATCATCTAAATTTTACCAACCAGACTTTCTCTTTTTTTAAGAGAGTCTAGAAATTCTTAAAAAAAACCCATTCTATACTCAAATAAAAAAAGATCAATCTTTTACTATTTTACAAATTTAACGATTTTAACCTTTGTTGAGAATAAATCAAATTTTCAAAATAAAAAAATGGAAAAGATAAAAATCATCAGATTTTCGGATAAAATTTTTTTAATACTAACTTGAACCAAATTATTGATTTAAGTTTGAAATTTGGCTTTATAGAACTGCAATATTGAAACATTGTGAACCAAATATGAGATATCTCGTATTTTTTTCGCTTGAAGCTAGTATGCTCCATTTAAAAGCAAAATTTAAGCGGTATGAATCTAATAATGAAAAAAAAAATTAACACAACACTTCCGGTTTCTCTCTCTTTTATCTATATAAAATAAGCAGAATTTTGTTTATTGATTTCTGAAACAAAAAATACCGGGTTTTGGTGTCCTTAATAATGTTAAACAATAGACTAGAAAATATGAAATTTTGTGCAAATTTTTTAGGTGAAGATGTTTCTTAAACAGCAAATATTTATCATAGATAATCAATTCCATAATGAAAATCCTGCGGATGATTTAAAAAAAATAAAATTTGGGTTTTCTGATAAAACAATGAACTCAAATTCTTCCTTATATTTGTGATTTGATTGATTGTGTTAACAAGCAAATTATGTTGAATTGACAAGCAATCTTACCACATCAGGGACTGCGGAGAAATCTATAACGAGAAACACCGAAATTCGGCATCATATATCTCAGAAACCCCTGGACTAAATTTTACAAATTTAGGATTTTAGCATAGTTAATTCAAATTCAGTCCATTTTAGTTTTACTTCGAAGTGTAGCACACTGTTGGAAAGCGAAAAAAACGAGATATCTCATATTTGGTCCGCAATGTGTTGAATTCCTCATGTAATTTTTTTTTACAAATTAAACCTTTTTTCTGAATTTTGAACCTACATTCTGAATCTGAATTCTGAACCTTAATTCAAATTTTCCATACGATTTCTGAAATGTACAAAAAAATCGATTTCCGAATCTTATTCCAGATCAGAATTTTATGAGCCCTCATTCATGAATCTTGTATTAAAATTCTGTAGTTCAGGTATAATATAAATTCACAATTGAAATGATTTCATTTTATCTATATTGTGAAGCAAGATTAAAATATGAATTTATAAAGATTTGAATCTGACTTTTCAATATTGGATTGCCATTTCGAAGCTTTAAATTTTTGAATTCTGCGTAAGAATTGATTTTTAGAATTTCTAATTTGAACATCAAACCATTTTTTTTTCATATTTCAAATATTTAAAAATGCTTATGATCTCGAAAAAACAGTATTTAAATTTGATATGAAATGCATAACCAAATTTAAACAGGTTTTCAAAACAGCTTTTCGTTTCTAAATTTTTATGATTATTAGAACTGGAAATAAAGAATTCTGAAGTAGAATACAGAATCCGAAATAAAAAAAAAAACAGGAATACAATTTTGGTTATGGGAATTATGTAATCAGAACCTCCGAAATGGGTTTAATTTAATTCAAAATTTTATATTCGGACTTGAATTTCGATTAACAAATGAGAAAATTTCGAAAAAATGTAGAAGAATTTCGGACTTGGGTTAGATTTTTGAGGTTTTTGCATAAGTTTTTAGTCTAGATTGTAACTCTTGATTAACCTTGCTCTATTATCTTAATTATGTTCTGAATTTAAAATTTTGAGTGTGGAGTAGAATACCTCGATTGCTGTTTTGGATCCTCTTGGGGGGGGGGGGGGGTTTAACCCCAAAAACCCCCCCCCCCCCCCCGTTCCTACGGCCAAGACGAGAACTATACGATCTTTTAACCATCTAAAGCTAGATATTTTTTCGCTGAAAAATTTACAGAAGTTCAGTTTTAACTTTAAAAAAACTTTTGTTCTACGAAAAATAATTATCGTTGCTTTAGTACTTTTTCGCTAGTAATTTTTACACATTTCTATCATTTGATTTGATTTGATTTGATGATCAATTTTTTCGCCTAAATTCGTTCATTGCGCAGCAACAGGACGATTTCAGGAACAAACTAACTCATAAAAAGTGGAAATTATTCAATCAAATCAATTACCCGATCATAACTCCGAGCTGCTGACGATTGGTGAATGTTTCTTCGCAATTTCGGCTCACAACGCCAATGTAGAGAGGATTCCATCATCAATACCCAGTGGACCAAGCAACGCGGAAAACTCCTTATTGACGCAGTGAGAGCGATTATCTTACTGCAATACAACAACAGGCAAATTTCATGTTCAGAGTTCCATTCCTAATTGTTGTAAAATGAAAAGTTGCTGGAAAAAATCGGCTCTTCAGAGAAGTATGCTCCAGAATAAGAATAACTGCCTATTTTTTTTTTAAATAAATACTTACTAATGACAAAATATTGAATTAAAAAAAACAGAACAACGTAAAAATGTGAAAAAACGTTTTTGATTTTAATTTGTTGTGATATCATCTTATCTTATTAAAAATTTGAGTAAAAACTTTTTTTTTAAATACAATTCACAAAATAAAGCGTCTTACTTTTCATCCTACTTCAGATTGAAAAAACGTCCTAATTTTTCATAGTATTTTGAGCAAAATGTCCTACTTCAGGAAATTTTATTCTGGCAAGCCTAATTGAAGTGTACCCCATCTAAAGCTGGGTTTCGGTTTTAGCGAACTGATTAAATAAAATAATACCAAAATTCCAAATATTATTTATGATATAATAAGCGATTGAAATAGTGTGCATAATTCTTTTCATATCGTCGTACTAAGTCTTATTACGTTCATGAACATTTAACAGCAAGTATAGGTTATATAGGTTATGTTGAGTGGTCCAAAATAAATCCCTAAGGTATTTAGTAGGTCCTATTTTCGACATGGGTCGAATTGCTATGAAAACTAGTTTTTTTTTTGGTTCTTCGAGCTCGCAAACTAGTTTTCAAGTGTTTTATCACAGCTGTGAACATGTAAGTGGTTGTTAAATTCATCACAGCTATGCAGAAAACCTCTTGAAAGTTGACACTTATAATGGTACGTCCTCCTAAAATGGGCTTGATTCCGCCCAAATGTGAAAAATCTTTACTTTATTTTCAATTTTCTCTCCTTTATCAGCTTATTTAAATGAAATGTTAGATATGATTAGAATCAGAAGAAGTAGTTTTAACTATATTTTTTCAAAATTTTCATGTTTAACATGATTTATGAGAGAAATATTGGAAAAAAGCTGCTAAGTGGCTCTACGGCTTGTGTTCTTTCTTACTTCGATACCTCATGTTTCTCTAATACTTTCCATCACCTTCGAAAATTAGATGATTTGTATGATTTCGTTCATAAATTATTGACACATTTTTGTCTTTATCTTTCTTCAATTAGCTTGTTATTGAAATTAGTCAGCTCAGTGCATATTTTTAACCATTCGAAGAGAGAAAAAAGATTAGAATCGTATCTACTAATATGTATTAAATATCTTAAAGATGACTGATTACATTCGCGCGAACTCCTTTCAAACATGTTTCAATGTAAGTTTACCATCTCATTGAAATGTCCAGATCATCTACAACATCTAGTCTAGGGCCTGAAACAATCTCTAAGCGAGATGGCTATCGGTCCAGCAACATCATCGCATCGGTCGGACCAGCTTAGACGGATGGGATTTAGTTCTGCGAACTGCTGCCCGTAACGCCCCCGCTTATTTATGCTGATGCCGATGCCCATCGTGTGTTTGTTTAGTTTAGCAATCCAACGATACAGAAGCACACCATCAAAAGTCGTGCACCGTAACGACAGGTAATCATCAAGATTAGCTTGCAAATGGCTCCCCCTAGGAATTGGCCGAATCGACTTGGACTTGGCCAGTGACGATCTTTCATTAGCTCGAAATGGCGTACAATTACGAAATCGTTTTGGCAGCTTTTTCGAATCCTCCCGACGGATGATGATGCTCGGCTGAGAGACGGAGATGATGATTAAAAAATCTAGCGCTGGATGTGCACCTAATTTGAAAATTCGACTTCAGCCTGATTTTGAAGGTTGTAGAGCATTTTTTAACTGTTTTTCCTCAACCTCTTCGTTCGTGCTCTTCCAAAAAACAGAAGGATTCCACCGTTCTTCCACTTCTAAATCATTCCGTTTAATGTTCAAACCGGTTAACATCGGGGCAATTTGTTATGTTGAATTGCAACAACAAGCATCTCGAACGATTTTACATGCGGCTGCACGATTTCAAAGATGATTTAAAGCCAGGTAGCCTGCAGCGACTAAATTTGTGGTGAGTCCCTCCGATGGATCTGATTTATTTTTGTTCTTGTACATATAGTATGTTGTCATCAATGAAACGGTACATCAGCAGAACTTCCCATACGTCGGTCCGAAATCATATGGATTGGGTTTAGGTACTTATTTCTCGTTTGCTGGAGCATAACATGTCGGCTATGTTCAGAAACGCGTTTTGCATGTTTGGGGGAGCATTTGAACATACGCTTAAGGGATTACGAACAATAGAGTACCAATTTATTGGTGCGTGAAACGAGGTGCGAAACGTTTTACTTAGAGCCAATTGTTTAATTAAGTTCTCGCCATTAAGATCCCAGTCCATAAAAATGGATTTGGACAACCTTCAAAGGTAAGCGCAGTATTTTTAAGCTTATTGAGTCACTAGATTTTTGAAAAATAGCTTTTTAAAACTTGAACCCACTCCTTAAATGAGGCAACATTCGTATTTTTCATCAAATTGACTTTTGTTGAGTTATTTAGAGTATTAATTTTGAATTCGTATAGGGGGAAGTGCGCATAACGGGTAGAATGCACATACAGAAGATGGCTGATAAATCAATAACAACATAACTGCATCAAAATATTAACATACTTATAAGTTATGATAATCAATTTAAATCTTTTCTGACCCACTTTTAATATCGAAATTCCACAGATGTAGTAATATTTTTAACACACATATTTATTATTTAACAATAGAGCGCTTGAGAGATGCCTTCTGTATGATACTTTTCATCAACTCAAAAGCAACAAGTTTAAGTTTGGCAATTCTTCATTAAAACAAGAGGAGTTATTTCAATTTCAACTCTTTATTTTGACCGCTCGAATTTGCAATCAGCGCTAAGCGATTGCGACTCAACCTTTAATCGATTATCCGTAATCAGAGTCGCATCCCCCTAGTGACCTGCTCAAGGCTGCTGCAACGCATCTTCGCCGCGAGGAATGTCAGCTATGAACTTCCCTGTGTACATATGAGCCCGCGAAAATGGTAACTATTATTGTTATTATTATTGTTGATCATATTTCCACTCAATGTCACGACAACGACGATGACGATGCTACTCGAGAGTGTTCTCGAGAGCACTAAAGCTCATCTTTTTACCTTGTCGGTCATGCGAAAAATGATGCAGAATATTCCGACCACCCTCAATCAGCAGCAGCAGCGCATCCACGCTCACTGAATGAAGGTGGTCGGTCACATATCAGTACCTCTCACTCTCGTTCATACGAGTGCTAAGAATGGTACTCGATAACCGCCAAAGCGCTAACCCATCATCATCAGGTTTACTTTTACTTTTTTGCAAAGAGAATGCCGTGAGAATTTTGTCGGACACTTACGGAACGATCTTGTACGCGTAGGAATTTGAAGACCTCTTCGAGACAGTTATTGGTTAGGTATAATGTTGCAAGTTTATTAGCATTTAACTAAAATTGGAACTGTTTTACGAATATAACTACCAAACAAGTTTCTCTTTTGAAGTATTGAAGACCATAGCCAACAATTCAAAATTTTCGAGCTTAACATTGATCTATGATGATCTCGAAATGCTTGTACACCCATTTCAAGAATTGGCTTCATTCAAACGTCAATTGCTGAAGCTACTGGCTTGAGTCGATTTGGTTTAAAGCTCATCCATGATTTTTGCATAGTTTCTAAGTAACGTTTACATGAGTAAATTTGAACATTTCTGTTGGTATGGGAAAATTGAATATTTTGTAATGAAAAATCACTTTTGTTTCTTCTGTGAAACCGAGTCTGGTTATGGATTTTGTGCCAATTTATAAACTCCATATAGAATTTTTTTCGCTGAATAACTTTGTGGAAGATTTCCTTGCTTATTAGACAAAAAAGTTATTGCTATTGAATAGAGATATGTCTTTTTGCACTGAAAAATCAATCAATTCCATAGACATCACTGATGAGGCTTAGAGAAGTATTGCTGAAAATAATTCATGCAATATCTCGCTAGGCACATGCAATGATGTCAATTGAATTGATTGATTTTCTATGCCAAATTACACTATTTTGCCTAATAAGACACGAAGTTACGGTCTACGGCAAAGTTGTTCAGAATAAAAAATTTCTTTGAAATTTTCTTGGATTGGCACAATATTTATTATTCGCCTCGGTTTCACAGAAAAAAAAGATGTTGATTTTTCAGAACAAAATATTCAATTTTCCCATACATTATAAAATTTACTCATGCAACGTTACTTAAACATTCTGGAAAAAACCATGGATGAGTTTTGAACAAAACAAGATTTTTAGCCTCAAGGGTTTGAGAAATTCAGAAATCGTCTCAGTCAAATATTTGTTTATTTGTTTATTTGTATAAAAAATCAACGGATCATATGTTGATCCAAATGATAACTTAATCCTAAATAACTTATCAATATTAAAATCCACTCGACACAGTTCTGGACACGTCTAATATTTTCCTTCGGAACACATTTCTCGAAACGTCAAAGTCGAAATGCGCAGAAAAACGATTAAAAGTTTTTAAGATTCCGACAAAAGCGCTGTTGGCCCCATAGTTGTTCAGACGAATGGGGACGTAGAGCTGCAAATGCTGGTTTCTTAATCCTCGGGGTCGTACACTGAGAGGGACAGCCTCCAGCAGCGTGGGTGAGTCTATTCTCGATGTCAGCAGGTCAGCCACAACCAGAGCTCGAGTAGCGTTCCTACGAACTTGAAGCGTGTCCAAGTCTATAAGGCGGCAACGATTTTCGTAGCTTGGCAGACGAAACGGATCGTACCAATTCAAGTGACGTAGGGCAAACCGCAGGAAGCGCCGCTGGATAGCCTCGATTCGTTCAGCTCCGTTCTGATAGACGGGGCACCAAACAGCAGAGGCGTACTCGAGAATGGAACGAACTATGCAGCAATAAAGACTTTTAAGGCAGTACACGTCTTTGAAGTCTTTGGCCATGCGAAACAGTAATCCAAGGTTTCTAGAAGCTTTGTCAACAACATAGTTCGTGTGAGTCTTGAACTCCAGCCGTTGATCGAGGATGACTCCTAGATCGTTGATGTGTTCTACTCGGGTGATGGTTTCGCTTCCAAGGATGTACTCCGCACGAAGAGTGTGCCGCTGACGGGAAAATGATATAACCGAGCATTTGCTGCGGTTCAACGGCAGGCAGTTAATGTCGCACCAGTGAGCAAATACGGAAAATTGCTGCTGTAAAAATTCGATATCGTCTTGGTTGTTTTTAGCGTGGAAAAGTTTCAGGTCATCAGCTTAAGCAAGTTTTGTGCCTTCAAGGAGCGAGAGAGCGTCATTGAAGTAGATTACGAAAATTATCGGTCCTAAATGGCTTCCTTGGGGTACTCCTGAGGGGGCAGGGAATTGCCTGGAAAAGGATTCACCAGTTCGAACGGATAATTTCCGTCCCGTTAGATAACTCCGGAACCAATCCAGTAGAGATCCACAGAATCCTAAGCGTCCGAGCTTTGCGATAGCAATATCATGGTTCACCTTGTCGAACGCAGCTGAGAGATCAGTGTAAATGGCGTCAGTTTGAGTCTTCCTGGCAAAGCAGTCTTGAACGAAAGATGTGAAGCTCATTAAGTTGGTAGTTGTGGATCGTTTAGGCATGAATCCATGCTGGTCGTTGGAAATGTAAGGTTTGCAAAACGAGAAAACAGGATCCATAACGACCAGTTCAAAGAGTTTGGATATAGCGCATAGAGCTGATATCCCACGGTAGGTGCTAACATCTCTCTTGTCCCCTTTTTTATGGACAGGAAACATATGAGCTTCCTTCCACAGTGAGGGAAAAATTGCGTTATCCAGCGATGATTGAAAGATATATTTGATGGGAGTCAGCAAAAGTGGCATAAAACGCTTCAAAAAAGTTTCTGGTATACCGTCCGGGCCCGTTGAGGTAGAATTTTTCAACTTTGCTGTTGCTTTCAAGATGGCTGCATCTTCAATTAGGAATCCATTCAAAGATGAACCCGGAGGTAAAATATTCCGGAAATATGACATGTAAAAAGATAAGTAGATGCTAAATTTATGTCAAATGATTAAGTATTCCTGACAAGGATGCAAAAAAAACTCTGTGTTTTTGAGATAAAAAAACTGACTTTCTGTGATTTTACCCAAAAACTCTGTGCTATTTTCATTAATTTCATTGAAAATTTAGGATGAATTGAGTCATTTTTACATTTTAGTTGAAAAAAATCAATCATAATTAGCAATCTCATCATTTTTTTCTTATTCAAAGTAAGAAATCTAAATTTTATCTGGCCAGAAAAATTAAAATTCTAAAACTCCATTTAAAATTAAAATAATTTGTGAAATCTGTGAATAACAAATCAATAACATACTGAGACCAAAATGTGTTGTTATCAGCAAACTACGAGCAAAATTTGCTGTTGATTTTTTTAGCGACAGCTGAATTAAGCTAATGATTTTACAGCAAACCAAGACCCAAATTCAAGTATCAGCCAGCGGCCATGGCTTAGAGATTAGAGCATATGTCTTCTAAGCCAATGGTCATGAGATCGAATATCGGTCATGGTATACATAGCACTTCGTCTGAAGGTTGGCCGTTATGTCATTTAAAAAGCATGCTTGCTGCCACTTTTGGAAGTTTGTACGCTTCAGTACATAGATATTGATGGATTTTTCAAGGGAACATACGTTGCACTTAGGATCTCTTGTGTGAACTAAGGTTACGTAAGGTTGCATTTAGGATTTTACTTATGTGTTTGCTCATCAAATGCTCAACCAGTGTTCATCTGGTACTTATCAATAGTCGCAGTGTTCCAGATACATTGCCACTATTGATATCAGCATATAGAATATAGTAAAAACACGGGGTAATGCTACAAAAGATCTAACAACTGGTGGCAGTGGTTTCTCTCCAACAAAAAAAAAAGTATCAATAGCAAGTATCAATATGCAATACAATTTTATTGATAGGAAAACTAGGCATATTTTAGGTGTCCAATTGTTTTTTCTGAACAATTAACTCTTTAGCAAAATTAGGCATTATTGAGGTATCCTCAAGGCCTTATTGAAGGGGCAATTGAGGGCAATTGTCTCGGGCTCCCAGCTCATAGGGGGCTCCTAGAAAAAACAAACTTCAATTATGGCGTCAGCCACGTCCTAGTAGTCAATGGAAATATGATATCATTTTTTTTACAGATAAAGTTATGATAGACTTTCTTTTAAACAGGATTTCTTGAAGTTGATTTTTTTTTATTAGTGGATCTAGACTATTTATTACTTGAAATTCTCTTGTCACTTGAACTAAATTCGATGAGTTTCAAAAACTTTTACAAAACTGCTTTTTCGAACAATGAGGTTCTACGATTGAGCTAACGAAAGAATGGACAATAAATTGCATAAAAGAAGTTTGCTATCCCTTTTTCGAAGAATTCTACGATGATTATTTAAGTTTGAAAAGCAAGCTTATTTTCCCTTATATGATTCCTACACTAACCTCTACGATGCCCTAACGAGTTATTTAATACCCAAAGCTGTACTTAATTCTGCTCTTAGCGATGATAAATTGAATATAGCTCACATTAATGTTCAAAGCATTTGCGCACGCGGTATGAGTAAGTTTAATGAGCTCAAAGACTTTATTATAAATACTAAAGTAGATATTTTTTTCTTGACGGAAACATGGTTAAATGATACAATCCCATATGCAGTCATTTCGATTGATGGTTTTAATTTAGTTCGCAATGATCGTAATAGAAATGGTGGTGGAGTTAGTATCTACATCAAGAGATGCTTTAAATATAAGATTTTAGCAAAATCAGAATATGGTAATGGTAGTACGGAATTCCTATTGCTTGAATTAATTTGTAACTTTGGTAAGATTTGCTTCGGAGTCTACTACAACCCCCCTGGGCAAGACTGTTCCGAGCTGCTCCAAAATCACCACCAGCAATTTATTATGCATTACACAACATCATTTTTGATAGGAGATTTCAATTATAATCTTTTAAAACAATCTTCTAGGACAGATATCTTAAAAGATACATTATCCAGCTTAAATTTAAAAAGTATAAATACTGAGCCCACTTTTTTTCATAACAATGGTAGTTCTTTATTAGATTTATTATTGACGGACTCACCTGAGAGTATTTACAGGTTTAATCAAATTTCATTACCTGGTGTATCGAATCATGACCTAATATTTTCGCACTGTCTAGCACTCTCAATGATATGAACTGGAGTTCTTATCTCAGTATAGATAATCCTGACATGCTTGTGGAAATATTGAATTCTTTCCTGCTGTTTTGCTTGATACTTATTTCCCTCTGAAGTTTAAAAAGCGTCGTAAAAATACATGGTTCAATCGTGATATCGAAATAGCTATTATCAACAGAGATCTAGCTTATAAAACCTGGAAACGAACCAAATCAATTGAGGATAGACAAACATTCAAAAGACTGCGCAATAAGGTAAATACATTGATAAGTAAAGCTAAAGTTGGGCGTGATAAAGCGAAATTGAACATGAATTTACCTGTCAAAATGTTCTGGAATAATCTAAAGAGTTTTGGTTTAGGCAATACCGAGAAGTCCTCATGTGTCACAGAATTTTCTGCTACAGATGTGAATCACTATTTTTGTTCTAATTTCACATCTGATAATGATCAAGAAATCTCTATCACCCAAACATCAAATGGTTTCTATTTCAGACCTGTTCATCAATATGAAATTGTCAATGCAGTGGCTTCAATCCAATCCAATGCTACTGGGCTTGATAACATTCCAATAAAACTTGTAAAAATAGTTCTTCCTTGTTTACTCCCGGTTTTAAATCACCTTTTTAATACCATTATCAATACATCAAAATTTCCTTACCAGTGGAAAAAAGTAAAGGTTATACCAATTCCAAAAAAATCCAACAATCATAGTATTACTAATTTACGACCAATTAGCTTACTGAGTTCGGTTTCAAAAATATTCGAAAAATTAGTAAAGAACCAAATTTCAGACTTTATCAATCAACATAATCTACTAAGTAGTTATCAATCCGGATTTAGAGCTAATCATAGCACTGAATCTACCCTTATGAAAGTCCATAATGATATTGCCTTAACCCTTGATAAAAAAGGACTAGTCACTCTTCTACTCATAGACTTTGCTAAAGCCTTTGATAGGGTATCCCATAAAAAGCTTGTTGAAAAACTGACAACGAATTTTTCATTTTCTAGACCTGCAGCAGAAATGATAAAATCATACCTCCAAGGACGTTCGCAGGCAGTTTATATAAATGATTGTTATTCGAGTTTGACACCTATTGAATCCGGCGTTCCTCAAGGATCAATTCTGGGTCCAATTCTTTTTTCCATTTTTATTAACGACTTACCGTCAGTCTTAAAGAACTGTAGCATTCAGATGTTTGCAGATGATGTGCAAATCTATTTCTGTTCTGAAAAATCGTTGCCAACGAACGTTGTTAGTGACAAAATAAATTATGACTTACGAAAAATTGATGAATGGTCCCTTCTGAATCTTTTGCCTATTAACCCAGTTAAAACCAAAGCATTATTATTTAGCAGATCAAATAGGATTATCGAAGTTCCATCACTATTCTTGGCAAATTCGGAACTTGCTTTTACAGATCATGCTGAAAGCCTTGGTGTAATTTTTGACCGTGAATTATCATGGAGCAGGCAGGTTAATAGACAATGTGGCAAAATCTATGGTTCATTGAAAAGGTTGAACCTTACCACAAGACACCTTGACATTGACACTAAGTTAAAACTATTCAAAACCTACATATACCCCTTGTTTATTTACGGAGATTTCGCTTATTCAAATTGTTCTGTTAGGTCCATGAACAGACTTCGTGTAGCACTGAACTCATGCGTTCGATATGTTTACAACTTGTCAAGGTTTTCAAGCGTTTCTCACCTCCAAAAAATGCTAATCGGTTGTCCGTTTGATAATTTTTATAAATATAGATCTTGCGTTATTATCCACAGAATACTTACTAGAGGAGGCCCAGATTATATAAAAAGCTTATTTGTTCCTGCGAGAAACCCAAGAACTATCAATTTCGTTATCCCACCGCATGTTTCCGTCTATTATAACAATTCGTTCCTCGTTAGAGGCATCTCAATTTGGAATAATCTTCCTACCCAATTAAAATCCATCAAAACGAAATCAGAGTTCAAGAAAGCTTCACTAATAAGATTTGCATAAATAATGTGACAATCGGATATAAGTAGTTGAGTTGATATGAAAGTCATCAGAAACTTTTTGTAGTAGTTAAGTAGTTGAAATTGAAATCAAAACTAGCCCTAAATGTAACAAATTAAAAAGATTTTGTCTAAAGTTACATGAATAAACAAACAAATACAAATGTAACCTCGAGTTCCTATAACGACTTGAGATGATTGAGATTATTGATAAGATTTCAGAATTGGTTTCTATCGATTTTATCACTCTTCACAAAACAAAGTAATATTGATTTTTTAGAACATAACAAAAAAATCCGACATTTTATAAGTTTAAAAATCACTTGTTTTTTATTTAAATTTTTTTCCTGCTCAATAATATGAGACTTGAGCTCTGAATTGTATTTTTGTGGTTCACAAGTGTGTTTCTTAAAAAGAATTTTGATTACCATTTTGACTTCGACTTTTTCAACTGACTCTTTATTGTGAGGATAAATATTTGGGCAGGTTTGATCACTAGAGTTTAAATAAACGATTTAAAGTTTTGTTTTGTATTTTATCAATCAGAAATGTAGCCTGTTTTGAAAACAAATGAACTAACTTTTTTTCTGACAAAATACTACAGATATATCTTTAATTAAAATTATAAAAAAAACTAAGAGCCCCCTAGAAAAATTGCGCTGGGTAAAGAAATACAAATCTCAAAACAAAGTTTGCTAAAGCTTATGTTTACTCAGCCGATCTTGTCAGCATCCCGGTGAGTAGTTAAAGTACATTAAGCCCACTGTGCAGTATTGGACGCAAAAGATAGGAAGGAAGAACCGTGGACAACAGTACCATACGTTTCCATGATTATAACATGTTAGAAATATTGACGTTCGTAGCACATTTGCTAAAATTAACTGTGCTCCTTGATGTTGGCTCTTGCGGGTTCGTCCTTCTTTGGAAGGTGTTTTTTTTCTGTAAATAAATCCAAAACAATGCAGTATAAATAAATTCAACAAATCAATTGATAAATTGTAATTGTTTAATTACTTTACTGAAAGTTAAATCAAACTACATGTTTCGGATTATTGAGCACCATCATCTCTGGTCATTGACCTTGGATATAGCGTCTTATTCGATCTTGACCACCACCAAATCTTTTGAAATTAACTATTCCGAAAAATTTTGCGAAATAATTGTGAAAGTACATATCCATGACTGAGACAGTATCTAAACAACTCAGCTAACATAAAATCGCATTAAAATGATAACTCAAGTCATTAAAAACGTTACTGCGAATCATAATTCCAACGAACGCAAGCAAAAGGTAGTAAAAATCGTTACTAGAAGTCGGATTAAATGGTTTAAATAGGATATGATAAAAAGTCCGCCATGTTAGCAGATTTTGAAGACGATTTCTTTCCTTTGCTTTCTCTCGCTTGGGTCAAGTGAGAGAACAGCTTTGTTGTTCTCTCAGCGACCAGCTGTGCAACCAAATTGCTAAAAATCAGATGGTGTATTTGGAAGAATTGCCCAATAACAGAGGCAGTCGATATTGTCGCTGGCAACTTGCATTCTTTCAGTAGGGAAAAGGTTTCCTAAATGTGCCTATCGAGTTAAATGACCCTACGGCTGTTTGATGAAATGGCTGACTGGACAGCTTATCTGACTAATTCATTTTGAGGGTGATGCGGTTAGAACATGAGGCAAGAAAGAGTTTTATGAATTTACAAACTCAAAAAAAAAATTAAAAAATCATACAAGGTTTTGATACATTTTGATCTAATATTTCGACTTTTAAAAATTTTACGTAAAGAAGCCTAAAACAAAAACAAGCATGGTTTTTGTTTCTTACTCAAATGAACTTAATAAATAAAACATCAAGTCTCTTCATGAATTAATAAATAGTATTTCAGAATTTTCAAATTTTGTAGACTCCTGAACATTCTCAGCTAGAAACTCCCGGATCACAATAACAGTTCAGAAAAAATGAGTGAGAAGGATAATGGAACGAACTCACCTATTGTTGAAGTAGCAAGAGTGTTTCCTCTCGTAGCGAATCATTAACCCTGCTGGAGGTGGACGCAATCAACAGAGAATCGTGTCGGGCACAAACAATGAAACATTCAATTATTGACCACTATGCATTATCCGCTAATTCAGGAAAAAATCACAATTTTACAATAAAAAAAAAATTCATACTTCAAAAATTTAATTTTCACCGCGACGGAGCGGAAGAAAAACACTTGTGATACCAACAAACAATCGCCTACTTCTCCATCAAAATCTTAAAACAAAGTTTAAACATTAACTGTTTTAGAAATAATATAAATTATACAAATAAAAACTTTATGCTTACTTTTTGAAAGACTCGATAGGTTGCCTAAATAAATAATTTCTAACGAACAAGGAAAGGCCCCGCGGGGTGGAAATGACGAAAACTATAGCCACTATTATTTCATATACCTAGTCTGGCAAATAGAATCACGGGATCCAATCGAACTGTCATTCGCGGAAGCCCATCGCGCAAACTTTCTAAATATTGGAAAATCGTGGTTGAAGTATTGTGATTCACAAAGTTTTTTAGGCAAAGTTTTTTAGTCTTTTTAGTAACATTTACTTAAGTTATTTAGCATAATTTTCATTATTTTTTTTTCACAGCATGATAGTATGAAATTTACGAATCTGAGAAATTATTTTTAATTTTGCAACTGGAGAGAGTTATGAAGAGTTTGAACATTGTCAAAGAATGCTCGATTGGCTCGGCGCGAACGACAGTTCGATTGGTTTCCCTTCTATATAAACACACATATTTTGTACCAGACTATATGAAATTACAGAGTCTATAAGAGCAAGTTCACTGGTGTTGGGAAAAAGTGGTAGAAATTTTGACATTTTGAAAATTTTACCATGCAAAAATGTTTTCAAGATCTTGGGGCGTTGTATTTTTTTACAACACTGTTTCTATTTCAGCTAGAACTAGAACTAGAACTAGAAGTCCACAGATCTTGAAAATGTTTATACATGGGAAAATTTGCAAAATGTGCCTTAAGTGTCAAAATTTCTACCACTTTTTCCCAACACCAGTGAACTTGCTCTAACGAATATCATCAAAAAGGTTGTGAACTATGACACAATTTTGACGGGAAAATATTTATAACTTCATGAGCAAGTTCAAGACCAACCACGCGTTTCACGTCAAATCGTTGACGATCAAGATATCAAATCGTTATACGGTGTGGAGCTTGTTGTTATTTTTTTTTGTGAATCGGTGTTTTAACCCCTCGAGGGATTAACAAACGAAGATGTCAAGAAGTTTGTCGCAACAGCAAATCTTGGGTGGATGATCTTTCTTGTTCGACTAGCACTAGGTATGTGGTAGCCCCTGAAGCAGAAAACGGTAGCGCGTCAAATCCGGAGGTACCTATCTACTGTTGAAATATTTATGATGTATACCTTTTTTTCGGTTTCGGTGACTGCTGTTGACTGCCACCAGCGACGACGGATGAGTAAGGTCAGCTCGATGCAAAAATTAATTCGATTCGGAGGAAGTGTGCCTCTGTCTTCTTGGGAAAGGTACGGGGTGTGAAATCAATGAAGGTTTTGATTCGATCAACACCTTTTGGGGTGTGATGATGGGAAATGAGCGGTTTGTAACAGTTTTCATATTCTTTTACACAACGTTACTGTGAGAAGTTTTATCTTTTAAACTTGACGTAAAAGTAGATTAGGTCACTGAGTATATTATCAACCGGTTAATAAATAATGAGCATCATTAAACCGTGGTAATTTTCCCTTTCAAAACTTTCAACAAGCTCATCTTCACCTGACTTGACACGACTCAAAGTCTATTTAGTCACAGCCAAATTGTTGCTCGACTGGTGGTCAATCAATCAGCGACGGTTGATGGATGATGGACTATCCATCGGATAATCGGCTTTGTGTGTCATCAATGAAGATATTACCCAACCCAATAGTAGCCGCTTTAGTAGCAGATTTCAATCCTAATTGAGCAATTTACAAACAAATCGCTACTATTCTTTACAACATAGATATCCAACGAATGCCGTTGAGACCACCATCATTCTGCTTGAAGAAACGGGCGATTATTAGATTATTGAACATGGTGCCAACCGGAGTGCTACTGTCATCACGTGGGGCAAGTTGATTGAAAGATTACATCCAATTATGGAAGTCATTTTGACGATGGAGGCTGGGAGTTGGGGGGTTAGATATGAACTATGGGAATATATTTCTTTATATGAAAACCAGTCGTATTCTGGCTGAGCCTTGTTAGCGGATTTTGTATCAAAGGACTCGGAGTAACTCGGAAAAATCTTGAAAATGTCGTAATCCGTTTTGAATCCGTTCACCTTCTTACGAGAACCTTGCAACAAACCCAACAACCCCGCATTTCAGATAGGCAGATATAGGAGAAAAAACTAGCTCAGCTAACCGTTCATTGCACCTGTCAAACAATAATTGACGCCATAAGTCATAAGAACTCATCTCGCTTACAGAAGATATCCCTCGAACATGAATGAGCCATAATTTTTGCTCAGAGCCCGAAGATCCCACAAAGTAGTACATATATTTTCCACACTTTGCCAAGGAACAGGCTCATTCATAATTCGTACATGCAGCACATGAACCGTACGTGTTTGCCGAGAGATCCCTACAAGTGTGGCACAAATCACACAATATCTGGCCCCAGTTCTGGGCCGCAAACATGACACGCCAAATCGCGTAAGAAGCCGTGAAAGGGCATGGTTGATGGGCCACAGGATCGAACCAATCGAAAAGCCTTCCCGAGGTAAATATCAAACAACATCTGCTGACGACACACCAGAGACAGAGAGAAGCTACTTTGCCTGGCAGCAACAACAAACAACCCGAAGAACTAAAAAAAATCGACCGCACTAATTGAGGCACTTAGGATCAGAGGGGTGCAAGTGATTTTTTATCAAAACTGAGATAAACTGTTTTTTGGATAGTTAAAGTATAGATTAACATTCTGTAGAAGACACAGGTCAAAAGAAAAAATATTTCGATATTTTTAAGGTATTTATAAAAAAACGTGTTAATGAAAATCCTGTTTCGTTTGGTGTCAGAAGGGTGCAAGTGCACATGCATAGGATCATACTGCTGATTTCATTAGAACGTATACATTTTGTCAGTTGAAAACGAGTAGTTGAAAAACAAATATGGAATCATCATCTAGCTCCGACTAGGATTTTCTACTGGTTCTGACCAGGATTATCCAAAGTCCCCAGATAGAGAAGTGATGAAAATAGATTCAGGTGAAACTTTGTCGGTATGAAAAATTCTAAAAAAAATTTTCTGGCAAATTTAGCTAATGCTAATAAGGATAAAAGGCAAGTACGAAACGCACTTAACAATAATTTTTTGGCAAATATATCTGTAGAGTATAGATGTAATGGATAATTGGTATCAAAAAATAATACTCGTTTTCAGTAAATTTTGATTAAAAATGAGTAATCTTTATGAAGCGTGTAAATATCGTTTTGGAGGGAGAAAGGGAGAATCAAAGAAACGAAAAGATTGTCAACGGCAGTCTATTAACGAATTTTGAAGTAAACGGACGCGACTATTTCATTCCAAATGGAAGTTGTCTGGAAGTTTCCGGTGAAGAATCCGACATTGGCGCAGTCGGTAGGTTCTTTTGACTAATTTGAGTACAAAAACCAAAATATAAGAAAGCTTCGTGAAGAAAAAAAAATAATAGAATAAAAAATAATATAAGAAACCATGTGTTGAATGTGAACTTTAATAAAATAAAAATGAAGCGATTTGAAAATTTAGTGTTTCAAAAAAAAAGTTTCTATCGAATATTGAAGTTCTCGCAAAAAAAAAATTGAGTTCGTGAAAATAGTATTTTATTAGCTTAACAATAAAAAAAATAAAGAAAAGTAAAATATCAGCTGAAAAAAAATCAAAAATTAAATGAATTGATATTTTAAATAAATTGCCAATGAAACAGAGAAGCTCTTAAAAACAAATTGAATTTGTGTGGAAAAAAGATGGAATGTATTGATGGAGCAAGAAGGCGGGTGTCTCATAATTGTGTAGCTGAAAATGAATACCTGAAATTAGAATTGTAGTGAGAAAAATGATGTGGAGAAAATTAAAAAAAAAAATGAATAAGTAGTTGGTTGCTTTGAAAAGAAAAAAATATTACGAAAAAAGTCAATTGTAATTAGTCAAAAAAAAGCGTGCGTTCGAATGATTTCAGAATAGTATTTTTATATTAGAAAAAACTATTTCAAAGTATTCAAACCTATTTTTGATATGTTTTCCACGAAAATTAAACATTTCTTTTTTTTTGTAAAATGCACATAAGTGTTGATTTTCATTATCTGATTTTAGAGAGTAGGGGAGGAGGAGATTGTAGAGTATAGATGTAATGGATAATTGGTATCAAAAAATAATACTCGTTTTCAGTAAATTTTGATTAAAAATGAGTAATCTTTATGAAGCGTGTAAATATCGTTTTGGAGGGAGAAAGGGAGAATCAAAGAAACGAAAAGATTGTCAACGGCAGTCTATTAACGAATTTTGAAGTCAACGGACGCGACTATTTCATTCCAAATGGAAGTTGTCTGGAAGTTTGCGGTGAAGAATCCGACAATATCTAAGAAAAATCTCTCGGTTGAAAGCTTAGAGGATTCAGATTTTTCGACAGGCTCTGATCATGATGCCACATACTATCCCACGGAACAAAAAGGAAACTTCGAAAAGTTCAGATGAGTCGTTGCGATAGGTAGTTTATATAAAATTACATTAAGTAAGTCTTTAAAGGAATATTTACATAACTTTTTAGGAAAGAGGCCTGGTATAATTAGACCAAAAAAAGAAAAATTAAGCATCCATGGTTCTTCTGGAGAATCAGAAGTTGCTGCTGCTGCATCCTCGCTAGGATGAGTCCATTCCTGGAGAGTCAACTGGCCATTCATCAAAACCCCAAAAACGCCAACGAAATCAGGCAGTCTGGAAACTGAAGTTGAAAGTTTTCAACAAATTCTGGGAATTAGGATAGTGGAACTTGCAAACCTCGTTTATTATGAGTTGCATAGAAATTTGAAGCCCGAAAACGCAGAAAATTAAATGTGTGACCAAAAAAAAAACATCTAGTATCATACTAAAACTACTCGTTATATACAGGTTCCAAAAGGATGCTATCATATTGTTTGGAGTCAGAGGGGTGCAAGTGTCATTCTCGGGATCAGAAGGGTGCAAGTGAAAAATATCAATAAAAGTAGTTCGCCGTTTTAACATAAATATCGCAAAAACTTTGGTTTTTCTTTCAGAATCGTTCATTTTAGACCTCTTGAGACACACTCCATCGAAAATTTAGTAGAAAAATTTATTCGATAATTTTGATTTAGAAAAAAAACTTTGAGGCCCGTTTTCTCGAAATCATCATTTCGGCACTTGCACCCCTCTGATCCTAAGCGCCTCAATTATCCAAATCACTTTCGGATCACACGGCCTGGCCCCACCGTCATGTACTCTCAACTGAGGTGGATCAGGTTACAGTTTTAACACTTTCCTGGTGCGATTTTTACCTCCAACCGGTGTACAATAAATCACGAATTTGATCAGATCACGGTCTGTTGGTTGGGAATAATCGAAACCACCCCATGGAACGCACCAACAAAAAGAGAAAAAAAAACACACCGAAGCTTGATTGCGAACATGTGAACGGTTTCTGCCCCAAAACTCTGCAGATGAAAAAAAAAATCATACCAGTGAGTACTAAAAATCACTCGATCACGTGGTTTGTGGAGCGTGCCTCGGAACAGAGCGCCACCACGTTCTTTTACATCGCGCTCGGGTCAGGTTGAGCAACCTAGAATTGGCTTCACGCAAAACGACCCACCAAGCAAGAGAAGATGGCTCATCTGGGCCTCTGACAGACGAGAGCAGATCGAACGCCTTTCTAAAGGTCCATCGTTCTTGTGATGTAGGGCTGTGATAGATTCTTGAAACGTGCTGATCCCTCCTCTCTCGGAGGGCGTTGAGAAATATATGAGCAATCTTCGTTCTCGAGAACGCCATAACTCAAAAGGAGCTTCGATTGGCAAAAAATCATAGAATAGATTTCACCTTCACTTGAAATTTACAGACAAAAATGTCAAAAATGAAAAAAATTTAAAAAAAAAAATGACAAAAATGACAAAAATGACAAAAATGACAAAAATGACAAAAATGACAAAAATGACAAAAATGACACAAATGACAAAAATGACAAAAATGACAAAAATGACAAAAATGACAAAAATGACAAAAATGACAAAAATGACAAAAATGACAAAAATGACAAAAATGACAAAAATGACAAAAATGACAAAAATGACAAAAATGACAAAAATGACAAAAATGACAAAAATGACAAAAATGACAAAAATGACAAAAATGACAAAAATGACAAAAATGACAAAAATGACAAAAATGACAAAAATGACAAAAATGACAAAAATGACAAAAATGACAAAAATGGCAAAAATGACAAAAATGACAAAAATGACAAAAATGACAAAAATGACAAAAATGACAAAAATGACAAAAATGACAAAAATGACAAAAATGACAAAAATGACAAAAATGACAAAAATGACAAAAATGACAAAAATGACAAAAATGACAAAAATGACAAAAATGACAAAAATGACAAAAATGACAAAAATGACAAAAATGATTTCTATGAGGCATTGGATCAACGTTCGATTAAAGTTTATCGAGTAAACTTATAAACATCCACTTTTTTATAACTTTTATCCTTGTTTGATCGCTGTTTGAGCAAAGAATTTTCAAAATGGTTTATATGGTTGAAGGCCGAAAAAAGCAAAATAATATTTATTACATGCAGTGCAGATTCTAATTCTTCCAACTGTTTTTCATAACTACCTAAGCAACCAAAAGTCTCGTTAAAAAGGTCAAACGCAGCTTAATCAGCACAATCAATGTGCTGAAGTTCGTTTTATTCAGCCCAAAATTTAAGTTCTTATTGAAACTTTGAAGTTACTGATTTAAACGGCCTTCCGTTCAGCCCACAAGTAATCGTTTACTCGGCAAAAAACTGCTCCTCTCTTCTCTTACCTTGGTCACCAACAGCGCCTTGTGGTGCTGCCGGTTTCTCGGCATCCATTTTTATTCCTCCTATCACCTTAATTCATCGTACTTAATTGCTTTGTTTTTAACTTTTTGCGATACATGTCGGCACGCACGCCAGTTCTGCTACACATTTGTTTGATCCGCTTGATCAAGAAATCAAACAACCTAATTCAAAAAAAAAAAAAATAGTCCTGATACCAGATTTGGATCGCGACCCTTCAAGATGATAGCCAAACACGCTGCCAGCACGCCACGCCTAGATGTTGCCTCACCGGCAGCTTAAATTCGAAGTGGTAATAAGTTTTACTAGAATATCCGCAAGGACAGCAGGCTATTTGAGACCTAATTTGGAACTTTTATACTGAATGGATGCGATTGACATGTCACAAAAAGGCTATTTAAGGAACTTTTTTGAACAAATTTGAAATGATTTTCCTCATTATCTATTTTTTTTTTTGCGAGTATTAACATCATTCAGTTCTCACTATATTTGTCCAGATTTTGGTATGAAAATTTCGAATTTCAATACCAAGATTTTGATATTCTCAGTCCACATAATGCGGGAGAACTCCTTTACTGCTTAGGGGCTCCCTTAATTTATGTAAGAGAAAAACAATTTTAGATATTATTTCACGGGGCCCCTTTAGTTGTTATATTTCAAGTTTTCAATTTTCTAGTTTTGATTTCTTTCCATAGATTTGTAGAAATTGAAACAGTATGATTAAAGTTATGTTAAAACTGTTTATTTCTCAGTGTGGCCAGAGGCAATTGCCCATATTGCCCCCCCCCCCTCCTCACCCTCCTCCCCCCCCCTAATCTGGCCAGGATTTTCAAATATTTAATATAGGGTTACCAACAAAACTAAAGATACTTAAAAATTTTATTTCCACAAAGCAGAATCACAGGAACATTGAAGGAGGTTAATTAAACATTATCTACATATGCATCAACACATATCATTAGAACAAAAAAAATGGATTAAAACATTTCGCAAAAAGAGCTTGGTCTTTAACCTATTGATTTTTCAATTCATTGTTTTGTGAAATTAATTTGTGAACTGTAATTAAAAAGTAACATACTGATAACTTTAAAGAGATCATTCGTAATTTTGAATACTCCATGTTTTTCAACAATATTATCTTCAATGATCTGCAAAAATATTTACTTTAAAAAAGGTTGGATGAAGTTTTTGTCCATGTGCTTGGAAACTGAATGATCAGATAATGTGGTGGAGTGTTTTCAATCAGAAGAACCAACATTTACAGGTTTAAAACAAGTTGCATTATCTAACCCTCCCTTTTTTAAGTAATTATGACACGGAATCCACGAAAACGTATTTTGTTCTAACAATTGAAACCATTATAAATATGAAATATTAGTCTAGTATTTTCTTGAATAAGTGAAACCATACGAAAAACAAACGAATTCGTAATTTTAACAATCTAAGCATTTTTCAGATCATATTTTTTATATATCAAACCTTTAAATGACTGGCTTCTAAAATACATGAGGCAAAAATGTAAAAGAATTTTCAAAACGGCAATACCCAAGCAACCAAAAGTCCCTTATCTACTTAAACTCGTGCCTCCAAAGTTCGAATTTCACTGAACAAAGGTTCCAAAGGGAATTGGTACCGAATTTTCTCGAATGTGAGCATTAAGTTACAAAAGGTTCCTCAAATAGGCTATTGGCAAATAGGCAAATTTCCTTTGGTGACATCTCAATCGCATCCATTCAGTATAAAACTTCCAAATTAGGTCTCAAATAGCATTCTTTCGACTTGAAGTTCCGAAAAGTTCCTCAAATAGCATTCTTTGAGACATGACCGCCATTTCATGAATATGGAATGTGAACCACCATCACAAAAAGGCATATAATCAATAAATCATTTTTGTACCTTGAAAAATGTTGAAATGAATAATTTATATTGAAATTTCAACTCAGAACAACTTAAAGCTAACTCGCAAAGGATTGTTTTTGAAAAAAGAAAATTTTTTACTTTAAAAAATTTCGTCCAACTGTATTTACTTATCACGAATGTATCACACATTGAAAGTCAGTTGAAGCAATTCATGAATAAAATATCAAGAGTAACTCAAGAGTTTGTAAAATTTATGCTAAACAGTTATAAACATAAAATTCCATTTTTTTTAAACCGATATTTTTTTAACGGATGTTTGATTTCTATGCCGTTTTGTAATGTTTCTGAGTAATAATTAACATGCGTCTTCGCTGCTGGACGCTGGCTGTCCTTGCGGATATTCTAGTAAAACTTATTACCACTACGAATTTATGAACGAAGAATAAAGAAAGCCATCTCCTCATTTTTATTACATACTACCTACAATTGTCTTGCACAATAATAATGTTACGGGAACTTTCCAAGCAACGGTTACTGCTCTTAAATAGCGGCTAATTTCAGCAAAATTGGCTCACGGTGCTAAGAAATAATATAGGAGCTTTATGATAAACATTTAAGAATTTTACCCGGGCAGTATCCGGGCTAATACCGCGAATTATTATAACTTTTCACTTTTCAATCATTATTATTGAAATTTTCATTTGATCATAGATTCTAAAACCTTTTCGTCGCTGTTTTTGAAAATAAAATCTTTAAAAAAAATTATAGTTGCTTAAATTGGACCAATCGACAGTACTGAACTACTCTATTGCATTACCATCCCAATTTCTGTCTTAGACTTGAATTCGAATTGAAACATATTCTATTGATTTAATAAAAATTTAATCTTCTACAGAAGTAAATATCCTGAATTCAGCATATCATTTTCCAAATGACCATTCTCGAATAAATTTTATCATAAAAACGATCTCATAGTTTAGTTTCTAATATCATTTATTTATTCTTTTAACATGAACATTCTGTGTTTTTAATCTTATCTTTTACCAGATTCAATTTTTTGAAATTTTCAAGTCTTGTGTTGTTTATTAATTCACTGTAGTTCAGTTTCATGGTTTTCTGAATTTTGAGAATCCAGGATCTTTGTTTAAAATACTAAAGTCATTTGGATTCCTTATCTGACTTTTTTCAATGATAACTGATTGTGATAAACATTGAGTCTCTATTCTGATTTTTTTCAATCAATCATCATGGCTAAGACGACATCAGATGAAACTTGTGTCAGATCAATAATAACAATTTTTTATCTGATGAGAATCATATTCATAAACATCTCATGAAAAGTTTTTTTTAGTGTTTCAAAGATATTAAATTGAAATACACATTCGATGCGATTCTTGCTTTGGCTTTGATTGTAACTTTGAATCTCATTGTTTTAATTGATTTTAAATTTTGTTTCTCCAAACTTAATTTGAAACTATGGTTCGGATTTGAGACACTGAATTGTGGATCTGAATATAACCTGATTTTAAGTTTTGAATTCTTGAACTTCTGTATTTTATCTTCATATAATATTAATTTAATTATTTTTTCCAATTTTTTGAATTTTGTATTTTATGTTTCAAATCTACATGATACTTTACAACAGTCATTGGGTAAATATTTCTCGTTGATTCACAAACCAGACGATTAATGATGAAATGAGAAATATATAAAATATCCATCTGATCATTTTTCTAAATCAGAGAACTTTAGTTGGTGATGAGGGCATTTAAAAAAATATTTAGAATCAAATTTCGCATTCATTTTTGAGAAATTTCTAAACTCATCTGCAATGTTTGCACGTGATAAATTAACAATTTTTATATCATGATACTAGAAACTATCTTCTACGCAGGCAAAATGGCTATTTGAAGACAGTGTACTGAACTCATCTCCAGTTCTTTAAAACGTTTAAAATAATCACATTTTTGTAGGTGATGGAAAGAATTAGAGAAACATGAGGTATCAAAGAACGAAAGAACATAAGCCGTTAATATCATGAATTTTTCGAAAAAGATACAACGGCTCACCGGCAGGACTTGAACCCAAGGTTACGAAAATCAATCATTTTTGATCAGCCATGCTTTACTGCATTCAGAGCCAAACAATCGAAGCAGTCAATTTTTCTTCTCTAACCAAATCATTTAAACAATCATGCATGACAACGACGTTGCTGTATTTGATACATTCCCGAAACACATGACGTGGTAGAGAAGGACGCAGACTATCAGCAACGAACGTCTCGATGGTGATTGCCTTCCTTGATGGTTTTGAACCTTCTAGGATCACAACTGATATGTATCAGTTCTGAGAGATGTGCAAAGGTTACAACATGATATTTAACTTAACGGCAGGGAAATTCCTTTGAGTAGTTCCCTAGACTACCATCGAGTCTGATTGAGCTAAAATTTTGCGCAGGTCAGTTAAAGGGCTATTTCACAAGATGAATATTATCTTAAAATTTATCATGACCCTATTTGCGGCCAGCCTAATGTACACATCAACATTTGATTATTTTTGTTCTATTCAATTTTTCTTGATTCGCAAAACATTCGATTCAAAATTTGAAAATGGGTTATTATAAGCAATCTAAAGAAAAACCGAGTGGTGTACAAAAATTGTAAACCGTGAACACCATTACGACAATTCTGTTTCAAATGAAATAAGAACTGCCAAAATATAAGAAATTATTTCGATAGCTTCCAACTTTATCAACAAAGTTTTTAGGGACCATTTAGAAACTGCTTGATTTGGATTTTGAAAGTGGAATGCCCGAGACGTTAGAGAACGGTCGTTATGGCCGAGTGAATTAGAGGAATTTGGTTATGTCGTGAGGCGGAAAACATGTTTTGTCAAGGTTATATAAATCAACAAACTCGTTTGCTATGCGAAGCATTTTTTTGTAAAATTTTAGCTCTCAAGTAAGCATTAAAAAACGCCTGTACACTCACAAATCAGACTCTAGTCTGATAATGATCTTCCTTGCAGGTGTAACTATCGGCATAAGATTCTATGCCGGGCCGGCACTAACAAGCTTTCTCATCACTGGCATCACTGGCATTGGAAGATGAAAAAAAACCACCGGTATTGAAAATTCAGTTTAAAGCAATTCCGTGTCCGTTTATTTTATTAACCTCAAGATCGATTGTGGCTATGTTGCAAAAGCTTTGTGTTTGAAGTCGTTTGTACTCGAAAATTTAAAAAGTATGTTAGATGAAAGTTAATGGAAAATAAATGTTATAGCGAAAACCGAACAATTCACGATAATTTTCAAATATATAATAACAGTCTCCAAACTTTTTTCAAAGATCGCGTTTGGTTTGGTGGTGGTTTTTGTATTTGGCCCCATACAAAAGTGTGTTCTCCACATCCTAATCTACCATTTAGAGTGAGCTCCCAGAATTCCAGACATTATGCAATTTTGAGCCACCCTACTCCACATGAAACTAAACCACGGAGATTCTTCTTCTATTTCCAATTGCGAATGATTGTTTAAAATGAAGTTCAGTTCAGTAGCTTATGTTGAGGTCTTTTGTGCGCAAGATCTGATGAAAGGGAACATCCATAAATGACGTAGCATTAGTGGGGGAGGGGGGGAGTTTAACTTTGTGTGACGATGTGTGACGAGAGGGGGGGTAGGGGTTCAAGTAAAGCTACGTAGCTTTAATTAAATATCGAAAAACAAATCTAAATTGAGCAAAATTATGCCTAATTCAATCCAGTCTGAACATGTAGCTTTTGACTCCTACTGCCCGACTGTTTTCAAGCGTATCAAGGAGCGTACATGCAAGAAATGCATAGCAAAATCCACAAGGCCCCAGCCTCGGATAGAAAGATTCATCCAAAGCGAATTGTAGGCAAAAGAGGACACGAAGTGCTGGTCATCACTCCGGAGGACGATAGAGAGTGAGTGGAGGCAGCTGATATCGCAGATGCAATTATTCCAGCCGAACAGACGATGGAGGAAAGCTGCTCAACGATTTCATTGGAATCCAGAATGGAGATAATTTGGACCGACGCAACTGATTGAATACTTACTAGCTATCTATCCCGTTTGTTGAAAGGTAGCTTGATTTTTTTTGACTGATTGATATGCTTTTTTAAACTTCCGTTTATAACTTCTCTCCCTTTTTTTTGTAATTTTTTGTATTATTCTTGCAAAATGCTGAAATTGAAAGTAAAAATTAAAAACCGATTTTTTAAAATGGGGGGGGGGGTTATTAAAGCTACGTTATTATCTAGGGGGGGTATATGACTTTGTGACGAAATGCTACGAGGGGGGAGGGGGGGTATAAAAACTTACAAAAAAAAGCTACGTCATTTATGGATGTTCCCAAAGTGTGAAACTTAGTTTCATACATTAGGTACCACAAAGAAATCGAAGTTGAAAAACATCGATATTCAGCATTTTATCCAATGAGTGTTATTCTTCAAATTAAGTATTTTTGAGTTCATGAAAGTGGTGTGTTCAATTTTGTAGAATTTTGTTTCATGATGAAATTAGTAGAATTTGAGTTATTCTTATGTACATATGTAGAACTTTCGCGGCAAGCGTTCAACGAGATAACTATCTCGTATTTGATCCGAAAGGTGTTAATTTAAAAAGCATGTCTCTCAAATTGTCTGGCGGTTTATTTTTTAGATGGAAAGAAAATAAATGAGCAAGCAAACGCATTGAAACGTTTTGAGTCACCGCGTGCTCTTTCTTGACCTTATTCCTGATGAACGCACCTTCAGCAAAAAGAACGGCTATGATTAAATAAACGATACCTATGTACATTGCACAATCCTTTCCAAAAGCGCCGCGTAGTCGTCGTTGCTACAAAATGATATCACCTTCGAGCCTTTCCGAACCGGTACAAGGTTCAAATGTTAAAAGATCTTTCATTCATTCTTCACGTCATTCTTCAAAACTCTGCTGCTTAGCTCCATTGCTCAAAAGCATGCATAGTTTAGATGAATTAAACCACAAAACAAGACGTTGACAAACAATTGGAGCACTCACAACTCAATTGCGAGATTTATGACGGGTTTCCCTATCGCCACGATCAAGTCATTTGGTTTTTTTGTTCTGGGGTTCTGAATGTTTTAACCATCCGACCAGCAAACATGTCCGTAAAATTCCAAAAGGGTCCATTGCATGAGGGGAATAATTTTTGTCGCCCCGGGACAACTAGAATTGGCCCATCTTGTTCAGGGTGAAGCGCTTAAAATTGTGATTTAAACTTCAATTTGATTTCTTGGCGCTAGTTTGAAGTGATCAGCTGCTACTTTGAAAATTGTATGTAGGTTCCTACTGTCTATTCCATTACCCTGATGCAAGGATGCTGCAAAATTACATCTTATTCATATGTATGTCGGTAGTTGCATGAGCTACTATAGCGCGCATAAAAAATGGTTCCGCTAATCGAGCCGTGGGGCGCCTCTGAGATGTGATGACCCGCAGAAAACAACGACAGTGCGCGCGATGATGTGTTGCTAAGCCATCAAAATCATCAGCATCATCAACAACATCATCAACTCAGCGGTTGTACTCCATTTACCCGAAAACCATTGCCCAGCATGAAAAATCCCCAGAATTCCAATCGCCAGAAAGAACCATTCCCCAGAATTTTTTTCCCCAGACGAACCATTCCCCAGAAAATTTTTCGCCAGAATGTACCATTTCCCAGAAATTTTTTCACCAGAATGAACCATGTACCAGAAATTTTTTCGCCAGAAGGATCATTTCCCAGAAAATTGAAAACATTTATCCTTACTAGAAATTATTTTGAAAAAAAGGAATTGTTACAAAAAAATGGGGTTTCATAACTTTATTCTTTTGCGGCAAGGCCGCAACCAACGAGGATGAAGGGGCTGAGGCGGCACAAAGCCGCCGAAGCTCCCAAATCCGAGGTGGCCGCCGACCCGCCGTCGGAAGCGGCGGCCCCATTACATTGGTCTAGGTCTGCCGGGGCTTCCTAGGTCTGCGTGAAAGCTAGGGGTGATCCCTTAGCCCCGTCCGCCACGCGACAGCGTGAAGGACAAAACGTCTTTCAAGTTCGAACGCGCAGCGTGAGGAGTCGGATACCAAAACGGTTTTTTAAAGGACCAGCATTGAATCAATTAAAGTACCCAAACCATAAACAAAGCACAATATTGGTTCTAACATAAATTTAGTTGGAAAATTTCAAAGTTGTAGTTTCATTTAAAAAATCATTTTGAAAAAATTAATTTCGAATCATATGAAATATTCAAGAATCCATTAGAAAAAAAACAAATAAAAATACTAGGGGAAAAAATCCGGGATTTGTGCCATTCTGGTAAATGTTCCATTCTTGGGAAAAAAATTCTGGGAAATGGTCCATTCTGGGAAAAAAAATTCTGGTAAATGGTGCATTCTGGGGAATTTTTTTCTGGGAAATGGTTCATTCTGGGGTTTGATTTCGGGTATTTGTCATTCTGGGAAAAAATCATTCTGGGCAATGGTTTTCGGGTAAATGGGATACAATCAACTCAGCATTAGACGATGGACGACAAGAGCATCAAATCTTCTGGTGAGAAACCATCTCTAGTTTTGCTAGGAGGTTGCAATGATTTTTAAGTGCCTATTAAGATTAACCGGGCAGCTGATGTAGATCCCCATTCGGATTTCAGGGGAGAAGTGAGGTTTGGTTGCGATTATGAATACGCTACGCGAAACATATTGGTCCACATTCAGACACAAAAGAAGATCTTCCGCGCCTCAAGTGTTACGGACTCAGATTCGGAACAAGCAAGAAGCAGGAAGGCGCAGGGAGATCTCTTGGAGACACAACGTGCGCAGATCTCGTGAACTCTGAACCAGTTGAGGTATTCTATACCCTGCCTAATCCACTCTACGGGCTTTGGGGCCAAACCTTTTGGATTTCGGTCTATTCAGCTAGATCCCTTCCAATGCTGGCTGGCTGGCGAGAACGATACTAATTTGATGGCTCGAAGGCGGGTGAATGGATTAGTTTATATGGATGAGCGAAGTTTTGCAACCTTCCGATTCCACATCTCTTTATTCTGGCTGCTTGGCTGTAGGGTTAATGGGAAGAATGTGAAACTGCAGTTTAGTTTTTATTAGATCTAATTCGTTTATAACGAGCATTCGGCACGTTTTGCAGCTGGCTGTGCTCTGAATATTGGAGGCAAAATTAAGTTATTGGGAACCATCAACAGCATTGCGTCATTCGTCACGGCTCTCTGGAAATGTTGAAGGAAGAAGATAATTTCGTATTGCCTTCGTTCATGACGGTAGGACAAAGCTTTACAACACCTGGACTATAAAACTTGGGACATATTCATATTTATAATTTTAAGCATATTTAGCAATACATTTTGTTTAAACCTTATAAAAAACGAGAATGTGTTAAAATAAACACAGATATCGAAATATTTAATCTATTACAAAATTGGTAATATTTATGGAATCAACCCTAATCCGCTATTGAGTGACAATATTACACTATTGGAAGTTTGGCGGCTATTAACTTTATTCGAGTTCATCCAAATAGAAAAATTTCTTCGAGGAACCCTCAATTAATTCTTGAAACCCTTAGTATTACTTTTATCATAGACGCACTTTAAATGTTCAGCACTTGTGAATGTTCAGAAAGAATGTTACATTTCTATTTATCATATTTTTGTTAAGTATCGCAGCGATCAAGTAATAACACCACTAAAATTGGTTTGAAATTGGCTTTCTGGTAAACATAAACATATTGCGGAAAAGTTGCGTTAATATACTCAAATCCAGTGTAAATTTGAATTTGAGTCTTCGAAAATATGAAAAATTGCAAATTGACAAAAGTTTCGAAAAACAGCTACCTTTAAAATTTCATCAAAAATTCTGTGTTTCGTATTGTGACAATCTAAAGATGCAAAAATGTACCAAACTAGGTCAACTTTCCAGTACTTTTTTTTTATAAATTTCTTTAGTGTGACTTAAATAAAAAAAAATGATAGTCCCTTGACTGAAAAGTATAGTTTTTACACCATTTTTTTATATTTGTTGAGATCGTGTTCTTGAAATTTAAAAAAATCCCAATGTGCAACGTATAGCTTCTAACTTCAGCTTTCTTGGAAACTAAGTGAATTTTTTTTTAGCATACCGTAGCTGATCTACAGTCTATTTCCGGAGCATGTTTCTTCTGATTTCTTAGAATTTGAACTACGAAAAACTTAAGAATTGTAGGTGAAAATTTTTTGGAAAACATATACGAGCTACATCCCGTGGTTTCCAAAACTTTAAATTTAGTAAAAATCGGTTTGAGAATAGGAAATATATATTGGCTTTAGTCAGGAGTGTCCAATTGACACTTTAGGGGCTGTAACGTAAATTTGCCAGATTTTATTTGGCACGTATTTGGGCCGGACAAACCGGACAACTTTTATATAAAAACCTGGCAAAATCCAGGCATTCAATTTCAAATTGACGACCATAAATCCGAGCAATATCCGGGCAAATTTTGTCAAAACTTAGAAATTCCTCAATAAAAATAAAAAAAAAAATTATTTTCGTCAAAACTTATCGATTGATTTTGAACCGTATTTTAGGCTTCCAAAAAACCTTTCATGATTTCTTTTATAAAACTTGCTCAAAAAATTTCGCTTTGGAGGTGTTTGTTGTTGTTTTTTTTTTATAAATTTGCCAAGTATAGCAAATAAATCCGGGCAAAACCAGGGCACTTTTCAATGAAATCCGGGTAACTGGGACGGGACAGACTGTTCTTAAATTTAGTATTAAATATCCGGGCAAAACCAAATAAAACCGGGCAATCTGGCAACCTTACTGTAACGGGTTCAAATTAAAGGGACAAATGAGGGTTAAGTGTCTATAATAGGAAAAAAGGACGGTTGCCACACCTTAAATAACAGATAAAGATAAATTTAATACTTTAAATGATTATTCAAAATTAGAATCAGAATAAACTTAAGAAGTTCAATTCGAAAAAATATAACATAAAATATAACAAGAGTCAAATATATTACTTTTTCAAACCTAAAATCAAACTTTATCAATTGATTCGAATGAGGTTGAGTATCATGAACGCACATGATTTGACATCATTTTGCTTCCTATTTTGGTTCAAAGCTGATGCATGAAGAAGGTTAAAAAAAATTTATGTTTCGGCATCAAAATATTTTTTTTAAATTTGTGTATACTATTGACAAGTTTTGCAGTTCTTTGGTCTAGAACCTTACAACTATCTGCTTATTTACAATCATTTTTGTAAGTTTCATCGAGAAAATTAGCTTATCTCCTGCTAGCATTTTTTATTGAAATGTTAGAGAATTTTATCCTGAGCAGCCACCATGCATGTTTAGTAACGTATTTTTTGCACTAACAGAGGTATGAGCAATTTACGAAGGGACATTAGGCTCGAAGAAATTTCAAATCCTTCTTTTGTCATTTGGAGTTCAGCAATCCGAAAGCTCTTCTTTTTCCCCCAAACGTTACCAATGGATTTTTGAATGCCTCAATTAGGCCGGAATCGACCCATCAAATGTGTTAATCATAAGGTTGACAGAATTTTTTCAGCACCTATCTGGGCCGGACAACTTTTTGAAAAAAACCTGGCATAATCCGGGCATTTCATTGCAAAATTGACGGCCAAGAATCCGTACAATATCCGGACAAATTTTGTCAAAACCCAGAAATTACAACAAAAATCAAGAACAAAAATAAAAAAAAAATATTTATCATAAAAATTCAGCGACAGAATCGCATTTAAGACTTCCAGAAAACCTAGCATGATTATTTTTATGAAACTTGCAAAGAAATTCGGTTTGGAGGCTTCATTGAAAAAAAAATCAAAACAATTGGTTTTTTTTGTTTGATTTTCAAATAAGTGAATAGATCCGGGCATTTTTCAATGAAATCCGGGCAACCCGCCAGGGCCAGCCAGACTGTTTCTAAATTTTGTATTAAATATCCAGATAAAGCCGGATAAAACCGGGCAATCTGACAACCTTAGTCTATCACCTCGAGTTTTGGTGCTAAGGCTCGTATAATTTTTAAATTTAGCTATTTTTACTGAATTTCAGCTGAAAAAACTATAAACCATGGGTGGTCAACATTTTCAACAGGCGGGCCAAATTTCAAAAATGAGATTGGCTGGCGAGCCAAAAAAAAAAATAAAATTGTTCTGGAGTATTACAAAACAGAATTTCGCAAACGCTATACAAACATTTGCCTAATGATTGAGTGAAAATTAAGCTTGCCAGATTGCCCGGTTTTATCCGGGTTTGCCCGGATATTTAACCAAAAATTTGGAAAAGTCCGGTCCGGCTTTTTGGTCCGGATTTCATTGAAAAATGCTCAGATTTATACATCTTTTTAGCCAAATCTAACAAAAAAAATCAAATAAAATTTTAATTTTTTTTTTCATGCATCCAAAACGAAAATTTTTGAGTAAGCTTTATAAAAATAATCATGAAAGGTTTTGCGGAAGCCTAGAACTGCCGTTGGAAGCAAAATTGTCACATGTTATATTCTGAAATTGTCTACTTTTTGGTGTCTAGAGGACTTATTTCCAATTTTTTTTCCCGTTTCCCGTTTGATATAAATATCAAGTTCACTTTTAAAAACATGTTTTTATTGAATATACCTAATAAAATATTTAGCGCACAAGGCGGTAGACACCAAAATACCTCACATATTATGCTTCCAGCGACAGAGAATACGATTTAAAAAAAAATTCAATTTTGTTGTTGTTGATTGCTTTTGATGTTGCCTGGAGTTTTGGTCGACAATTTAAAATCAAATTCCCGGATTTTTCCAGGTTTTAAGACAAAAAAAGTTCGGATTTTTCCGGCCCAAATACGTGCTGAAAAAATACTGGCAATCTCAGTATGGATACATTTTAATAAATATTCTTTGTTACTTGCATATTTTTTACAAATTTTGCGCCTTTGATAAATAGTATAAATATGACGGAATTCGAAATGAATTATCCCTCCCAACTTATGTATGCACGTCAATTTTTTCAAGGCATTTAAAATCACATCTGTTTATTCATCCCATAAATGTAAAATGGCTTGACTACAATTGCAATGGACATAAAGTTAATTTTATGGTCTCCGTTATAAAAAAAATAAACGCCCATTTTCCAAAGTTTTGAATGGGATGAATCATTCAATAGGAAGAAATTTTACTCAGGAAAATCCCTGAAAAAATTCCAAAGTTTTGAAGTTCACCGTTTTTCTTAGAAAAATTGTATAGATAACAAAAAAACGCAGAATAGTATTGTTAAAAAATAGCGTTCACAAGTTTTTGACGTCTTAAAGAATCATTTTTTCAACGAACTCTAGTCAAATCATAAATAATATTGATTTTTCAAAGTACGAACCTCAACCTCAACTCAATCCACCATATTCAAAATTTTTAAACATTTTGATTTAACATATGAATTTGCAAAGTTTTTTTGAATCATTGCATAAAATCATGTCAAATTTAGCTAAAAAAAATCGTTCTTCTGAGAAATTTGTCAGTGCCAAACCGGTTCTAGTTGAATTTTACTACCCATCTGTAAATTCCGTCTAGTTTTTCATTATTGATGTTCATTAATACAGAGCAAGATGCCAATTAAGTTATATTCGGATTTAATTTTCATAAATATACTCTTTTTTGTTCAATATCAAATTGTTAAAATTTAAATAGCAAACTTTCGATATTTTGCATAGTTTGCAAAACTTATTAAATTGGTTGAATGGTTGAACGACTTTCTTAAAAAGAATTTATGTTACGAATTGTTGAAGTTTTTGTAAGTGAAAAATTTTAATTTTGATGTTGATATGCTTCGGTGATTTTTTTACGAATTTTAAACGATTTTAATACTATCTTTATCTTACTATTTTTCAGAGGCTATCCAAACTCCTCAATATTAAAACTAGAGTCCGCTTAAATGCTCTTCAAACCAATGATATATAGTCACCAATACCCAATCGGGAAACACTGTAAAATGTGTGACGAAATTTACAGATCATGTGCTAAATACCTACTATTTTGATAATTTAAAATTGTATTTGTAATTGTATTTTGTATACAGTTACGGTGACTTTTTTTTGTAAAATTGTAAGAGGCCCGCAGTGCCAAATGGGTATAAGAGCAAAAATAATCGATTTTGAGTAAATATAGCCAAACAATTTTCCATGTTCATTTTATCATATTTTCAAAATTATATTCGCATACTTTCACGTTCGATAGAAAATTGCAAATGTTCGAAAAATGTATGGAAAATGGCCAAACACAACAATTTCTCGAAATAAGTTTTTATACACTTTTACCCCTTTGGCTTAGATCACTTCAAAGAGATTTTCAGATCTTTTTAAATTTAGTAAGAGTAGATTCAGATATATTTTTCCAAATGATATACACAGACCATGAAAACCAATCAATTCTTAGAACATGGCTTTTCCAAAATGAGCCTTGTGGGCTACAAAAAAATGATCGCGGGCCACATGTGGCCCGCGGGTCATGGTTTGGCCACCAATGCTATAAATCTTTATTAAAATTAAAAACTGATTTTAAATCTATGTATGATCCTTAAATTTATGAAGGATCCAGCTCTGCCTATATCTTCTAATTTCAGAGATACAATGTTTTAAAATACGGTTTTGGACCCGAATGTTGAAAAAGGTCCGAAATAAAAAAAAATACAGTTGCCAGAATTTTTTCCGTTCGTATCCGGGCCTGGCAATCTGGGCAAATTGAACAAAAAACTTGGCAAAATCCGAGCTGTAGATTACAAAATTTTAACTCAAAAAACCGGACAATATCCAGACAAATTTAAGCAAGAACATCTTTTTTTGTAGATTAAAAATCAAGAAGAAAATCTATTGGAACATTTTATTTTTATTAAACTAAACCAGCTGATTTTAAATTGTATTTGAGGCTTCCATAAACTCGTTCATGTATTTTTTGGCAAACTTGTTTAAAATATTTCACAAAAACAAAAACAAAAAAAAAATAAATACCCAATTTGAGTTTTGTGTTCGTAATTGCAAATAAAGTGAAAATATACGGGTAAAACCCGGACGTTTATTTTTTATTCTGGGCAAGTCTGGATAAAACTGGACCATCAGACAAGTTTACCTTATCAACAAAGATGTATCTCGACAATCTTTAGAAAATTCAATTTAAAACGATGTAACTGCAAAACGTTTTGTTTTTAAAATATATTAAAGACTCAGTTCAGTTAATTTTTTTTTTATTTCCTAAACTCCTAACAACTGTGAAAAAACAAATTGAAAACTTAGGTTACTTTTTCCTAGAAATCAAAACTACAAGCAGTCATCAAGAAAGATGATCAATTAATCAAAACTTTTTTCCAATGTTCTGAAGTATTTTACAGTTTTAAAAAAGGGCATTTATTTTTCAACACTCCCAAATCAGTCAAAATCAGCTCGTAAATGTTTTGCATAAATGTGATATTTGTTGCCATATGCTATCAGAAATTGATCTTCCATTTCATATTTTTGAAATTATTAATCAAAAAGCGTTGAAAAAATTGCGAATATTGTGCCCTTCAAAGAATAAAAGAATATTCGATTTTTTTCATACCCTTTTTGTTGCAAATTTCTAACTATTCTTAACAAATGATTAAAATTTCTTTTCATTCGTTCAAGATAAAAAAAAAAATTAAATAAAGATGTTTTATTTTTTTTTTCAGATTCAAATTTAGATTTAGAAATAAAATTCTTCCATAACATTTCACTATCATTAATTATTATTATTAATTTAATTTAGGACATTTTACCAACTTTTGGCATTCGTGTCCGAAAAAGAATTATACAAACTAGTTCTTAAGTCTATTAAATTTTGTTCCACAAATCAACACTTTTTATGAATCGTAGAAGGGCTTTTTCTCTATCTGGTTCGTTTCTAAGAATATCACAAATGTCACCGGTAAGATAGTGATCTATCCTAGCTTGATCATAACCTCTACAATCAACAAGTATATGCTGGACTGTAATTTGCTCTCCACAATACTGGCAGACAGGTGGCGGACTCTTTTCGAATAAGAATGAGTGGGTCAAACGAGTATGACCTATTCTCATTCTGCTTAGAATTCTCTGCTCGGTTGCGCATCTGCGATCCGTTGGTGCATGTTTTAATTCTCCTCAGGAAATTCGTCGAGCATCTCCAAGTATATTCCCATTTTTCTCGTATTTTCTCTTTAACACTATCATTAATGTATTCCAGGATAAATAACAAAAAAAAAACACATAATTTCGATGTCATTATTCTGAAAATATAACAAGATAATTTAAAAATATCATACTAGTTTTAAAAACAATTTTTAGTTTATCGCAATTATGATCAACAGTTAATCTCAAATGTTTGATTTTCGAACGTATAATTGCAAAATTTGAAACATTAAATTTCGTTGTGATAACCTTGCACTGATATGAAGAAGCTGAGGAACAATAGATAGTTGAAGTTTTTTTTTTAAGTATTCTTCTATTCAACAACAAGTTTATTATTTTTATTTATAAAATGACATTTATATCGAGATTCCTAAATGAGTTCATGAATAAAATTTTCTTAACTTTCTGGTAAACATAACATGAAAACCACATTTTTATCAACATTTTCTCGCATGGAAAGTTATAGATTCGCAGATTGACATTTAATCAAAGAATATCGAAAGAAGTTTAAACCGAAAATATGTTGAAAATTTAAATTTCATTAAAAAAAATCTTTTTTAAACCCTCAAATTCCAATGAGATCAAATTAAAGGAAAAGGGGCAATGTATAAATTCCTCCTATCTCTCATTCAAAATTAACGTTTTTTCACTAACTAGACATTAAAATTCTTTTTTTTTGGTTGATTTTTTGAAAATTGGTAAAATCAAACCCCCTGCTAGAACGGGCTCTAGGACCGCACCTGGTTAGGGCTTACTAAATGTCCACGGAGGGAGAAAGGGGGTCAAAAGTCTAATTTTTCTGTCCACGTGTTATCAGAGCAACCTCCTATCAGTCTGGATTCAACCGTAAGGAGAAGCGTTTCATGAATTAACATTTCAATGATCGCCGCAAAACGATCAATGTAAGCTTCCATTGTTGAAGATTTGAAGGATTATTTACACCATGCCTTCGATCAAATCCGCCAATTGCTGACAATTAGTTTCGATTAAATGAAACTGTAGTTAGGAACAAAAACCTTAACCGAGACTCGATCACGATTTTTTAATCGATCTTCCAAGTGGCCTTCTGTTCCTTAGTACTCCATAACCATAACAAGTAGATGAAACCATTTGAAGATTTCTAAGAAACCAAAACAAAAAAACAACAAATAAGAACCTAACTACTCATAACCGTCATAAAGCTTGGGCCGATGATGTGTGGCACCTTGAACTGTTACAGATTTGTCGCGATCGCAAGATCTTCATCGCGCCGCCATTCACGAAAACAAATAGTTTGCGCGATTGTACATTTTCGCGAGATCTACGCGAACGAACGGAAGATTAATCGTTTTGGTCGCCATGATCCTTACGAGGGGACAACTGATGGCGTTCGAATGAATGACCTGTCAAGAAGTCACGCGGAGATGAGGAACCTGACTCCGCGTCTGCTCATTGATGATCTGGAAGGTACAAAGAACGAGAGCTGTTTGTTGACTGCATTTTATTCTTCTTATTGACATCGATTTCGTGATGACTGGAGTCAGTGAGTGCTTTATTTTCTGTTTCCTGTCATCTTCAGCAGCTTAAGAGCCGTGTTGGTAAAAAGTGTGGTAATTAGGGTACGGATACAGTGACGGTCAAAAGTCTTTGATCGGTTCTTGAGAAGTGCTCTTCATTGATCACTAGCCTTTGAACCAATTCGAAAACTTATAGCCAAAACTGTTTCTAGTAACTGGTGGGTAGCTGCCGGATAGAATGTATGTTTGCGTTTTTAACCGGAAATGAAAGGCCATGCGGAATATGTAGAACTGTGCTCTTAAACGACAAAACCCTTAGCCGCGGCGCTCCAAACGAAATTTCAAGATCAGCCACCATCACCAAATCACCATCGTTTGGCAGTGGAATGGTTCAGCAAATCGTTCTGAATCGAACCAATGAATGAATGAATGAATGGTTAAGCCATTATACCCAGAATGGCAATGTCGAACCCCGCTGGGATGAATTAATCAAACTAGACTGCGTTAATCGTTTGGATAATTCGATCTAATTGCCACCGATTTGTTTGTTGTGTTTAGATTTAGCACCTGACAGGGGGTGGGAATCGTTAGCCGAATCATGACGTCGATTAAGCTTCAAATCATGGAATTATCCTTGCAGGTGATCAAAAGCTCTAGGATTGAATTTGTGAATTTATTGATGTAGAGCCTTTTTTTCAATGTTGGTACAATGCTTTAAAAGGTTTGTGATGAATTTTAAATAAACAAAGTATTGATTTTTTGTAATGACTTTACATGGTAAAGCTTGCTTAATTTAGAATTGGTACAAACTTTTGCTCATATTGTGGCGTTTTTGATGAACGGATTGGAAGGTCTTGGCACCCACGTGTCAGAAATTTTGTCAGCTAAACGTATGTATTTTAGACATTCCGCAAATCGACAGCACTTTGCAAACAATCAACAAGGAAGCCGAAAGAAGGGATAAAATTCTGCACAGTTTTTTGGAAAATCCATTGTGGTCTGCATCTAAGGCTAGCTAAACAGCTGAAATTGTCCAGAAATACCGTATGACGCGTTATTAAACGGTATAAGGAAACATTGACGACGATTCAGAAGTCTCAAGCCAATCGTCGGAATGGAACTGTCTACCGGAAACTGCGTGGTAAGATTTTGAAGACGATTTAGAGGAATTCCAATCTGTCGGACCGTTATTTGGCCTGAAAATTAGGTGCTGCCCATTGTACCCATAGTGATGAAAATTCAACTCCGGGAATGAATCAAGTCGTATCGAGCTGAAAGTCAAATCAGAATAGTGTGGCCAAAATCTTATCCTATCCTAATCCTATCAGCAATTTTTGGCCAGCGAGCGGACTCATCGACTACAACAACTTCGCGAAAGCACCAATAAGTTACACACTCTTCCTTCAAATTTTCGCAAGTAAAGACAAGTAAAGACGCCTACGGAAGTAGAATTAGAAACGAACACTTTTGAAGCAGATGTACGTTTAAAAACTTCTTCCGAAAGCCAGAGTGCGACTGAAATTTTGATTTATTGTCAAAATTTCAATCGCATGAAAATCCCAGCCGACATGAAGGATATTTATAAAAATGTACTAAGCTCGTCCTTCTCAGTCATTTTAGCAACTGAGACCAGCAGGGATGAAAGCGTTCGCAGTGAAGAAATTTTAGGAAGTGCATATATAACGTATTCATAGACGACAAAAATTTTCAAATGTCTCAGAAAAGTCAGGTGGCGGAGCTATTTCTAATTGCTTTAGTTCTAAAATAATTCCAACCCGAAATTTCAATTAATTAGAGCAGGTTTTGGTGAAGGCACACATAGTGTGTTTGCCTCAGTGTATTTTCCACCAGACCATGCTCATAAAAACACTTATGAAAAATTCCTCATCACTGCAGAAGAGGTAATATCCCATCTAGGGGAGGAGCGGGCTAAATGCGCCTATTAAGCAGAACACTGATTTAATCAAATATCACATCGAATATGTGTACAAAAACTATATAAACGTGTGCAGGCATCTGTTTTCTATACATTGGAGTAATTTTTATGTTAAAATTTTCTTCTGTTTCCAAGAAAATGATTTTATTATAAATGTTGTCTAAAATGCCGAACTTCAAACCGTGCGGGCTAAATGCGCCTATTTATGTTTTGAACAAAATTTCTGTTTTTTGGGCAATATTTCCGTATAATTTCATTGAAACTGCTAGAAAGTAATAATTTCCGTACGACAAAGCTGAAGTTTTATAAAAATCTATGTATATTATAATTTTATGGAATAAAACAAAAGTTAGGGTTGCCATTCTATGGAGGCAGTTCATCCATGAGAAAAACTTTATCAAATCTGTTTTTAGATCTTCAATTCTCTCTTAAATTGTTATTCAGAGCTTAGATTTGATGGTTCAATGATAAAAATCATTTATTTATTCTATTTAACCTGTTTAATCTATCTAATCATTATTAAACCTCCACGAAAGCTGAAATATGTTTAATTTCTAAAGTTCATTTGAGTAAGAAACAAAAACCATCCTAGTTTTTGTTTTAAGCTTCTTTACGTATAATTTTTAAAAGTCGAAATATTACATCAAAATGTATCAAAACCTTGTATGATTTTTTATATTTTTTTGAGTTTGTAAATTCATAAAATTCTTTCTTGCCTTATGTTCTAAGCGTATCACCCTCAAAATGCATTGGTCAGATAAGCTGTCTAGTCAGCCCTTTCATCAAACAGCCGTAGGGTCATTTAACCCGATAGGCCCATTTAGGAAACCTTTCCCCTATCTGCTGAGGTCAAAATTCATATCTATGGGGATTTCAATCAACGCCATGCTGAATTCACCGAGGACTCTGAAAATGAAAGCATATTACTCCCAGTCGTTGGGGACAATGAAACTTTGCAGTTCATTTTTGACAAAATAGCTAATTTGGGATTGAATCAAATTAATCACATAAAATACCAGCAAAATTGCTATTTGGACCTTTAACCAACAAACATTTATGAAAATTTTTGCGCAATTGAAGCGCAAAACCCTTTATGAAAAAAGAGGCTTTTTATACGGCGATTGAATATTCCATATTTATACATGAACATGTAAGACCCAAAAAATGCGAATATGAAGAAGTCTTTGAATACCAATCACCGAAAAATATCAACTTTAAAAAATAACAACAATCTGCAAATTATGAAAACATTAAGAATAGATTACACAGTGTCAATTGGCAAGAATATTTTAGGAATGAAGGAAATGTCGAAACTGCTGCTGAGGTCTTTTACAAAATTCACCGAAACTCTAAGTATCCGGTCTGGTTTAACAGACAAATCATGAACTTAAAGAATCGGAAACAAAAATCATTTAAATTTTACAAAAAGCACAATACTAATGAAAATTTAACATCGTGTTTGAACTGCAATGCAATGCACTGAACTGCAATGCAATGCAATGCACTTGAAGAATACAATGCAATACCAGAACTTGAAATAAAGACTTGTCCAAAAAATTTTTTCAACTACGTGAAAACAAAGTTGAAAACTGTGAATTTTCCTTCAAAAATGCATCTTGACGAACTCCATTCTTTTGACTTTTCAATATGTCATTGGAATCAGGAAGTTTTCCTCACATTTGGAAAAGCTCATTTTTAGTGCCTATATTCAAATCTGGTCAAAAGTCTGACATTCGAAATCATTACGGAATAGCCATTATCTCTTGCATTCCCAAGCTTTTTGAAGCAATTATAAACGAAAAACAATTTTCCCAAATTAAGAACTGAATAACTGAGGCAACATGGCCTTTTCAAAGGCCGTTCAAGCTCAACTAGTTCAATTGAATTTATACTTTTCATTGAATGCAATCGATAATGGCAACCATGTGGAAGCTCTTTATACAAATGTTTATACCAATAGGACCCTTACTTTTCATACTTTATTTAAGGGGGGGGTAGGGTCTAACATTTTCAAAAAATCGATTTTTTTATTTTTTTATTTTCTTATTGTAAAACATTTCAAGAATGTTGTGTCAAATTTTCAAGTCAATTGAAGCAAAACTGTAGAAGTTATAGGCCTTTATCTCCTCCTATCTAATACTGCAAGAAAGCAAGAGTAGAAACTTCAAACGCGTTTTTCTCGAAAGCACATTTTTAAAGTCCGTGGACATCGTCATTTGAAAACTACTTATCCGATTCTTTTCAAATTTGGAACACATTTTCTTTATATAAAATACCAGACCCCAACGTTTTTATTTTTTGATTTTTTTTATTTTGGGAAGATTTTACAGGTGAAAAATGGCGGATTTTTATGGGAAAAATCGTAGTTTTTACTTCAAACAGCCACAAAAATTTCATAAAAATATTTTTAAGTTAAATAAAAACGTTGGGGTCCAGAAAAACATCTATTAAAAATATTTTGCTCTGATTTTTTGACTTCAGATGATTCTGTGCTGAGATACAGTGTCCACCGCAAATCCTGTTTTCTAAAAGGCATCCTCGAAAATGCTCCGTCACCGGCTCATTTTTCAATATTTTTCTACGAAAAAATTACTAAATGTTCTTTTAACAATGCTTTGTATAATGCAAAAAATTTGAATACATTTATTTGAACGATAGCTCCAGAAAAAAATCGTGAAAATGGTGTTTTTTAATACCCGTTAGACCCTACCCCCCCCTTAAACGACATTTCCTTTATTCTCAAAAATCTCAAAATGCTTATTTATGCCAACGACATGAAGCTCTATTGGGAAATAAGAGCATACTAGACATTTTAAATTTATCAAAATTCAATGACAATTCCTAGTTATTTTAGTTTGTTTTTTTTTATTACAAACTTTAATAAAAAAAAAATTATTGCATAGAGATGGTTTATTTGAAATTAGCGTTTTTTTTTGTTAGATTATAGTCGTTTTAACATCTTTATGTCATTCGCTACTTATACCAACAATAACAGTTAGCGGACAGTCATTGAAAAACTGATCCTGTACAACTGAGATCGATGATTACTCTAGCATCGATTGAAATTGATGATAATATCTATATTATGTGCCAACAGTGAAAGAATCTATGTTTAAATGGGTACTAGAGAGCAACAAACCAAACTATCAAAATATTGACTCCAAGCCTACAGCTAAAGAAAAGAACAGTATTTTTCATTTGGCACGGTTCAAACTATTGGTAGGAATATTCCAAAACCACGTCTTTATATTTTTTTTAACAATTTGTGGTAAAGGACGGATGGTGGACGAAACTAACTTAACGAACAAAAAAGTGATATTTTACTGCGTTGTGATTAACCTGGTCACCCTATTTTCTCATGATTTCAAGTCTAATTTTATAAATCCGTATGAAAAAATACCAAAATTCACTAAATTCGTTTGAAATCATGAATAACTGAGCTGTAACATTCTGTTTAATTTTAAATTTCCAGTACTATACATATATATAAATTCAGAGAAATGAGTATGAATCTGTTTGTTTCATTGCTGAATCCGTTTCATTCCTTGAATATAAAAGATAGAATATTTATTTGTTAACTTGAACAGTTTTATCAACAAAATCTGATTGAAAAACAAAATTATTATTTTTGAAGAAAATGCCAATTACATTTGAGGCCCATGGAGCCAAAGGGGTATAAGTGACAAAATGGAAAAAATCGAGATAACCATCTAGAACGAAGCCTTGACTGTCAATCATCATATGCTATTTTAATCATAATTTTATTTCACTATTTTGTATGTTTAGATCTCGTTAAAAAAATCGTGCTGACTGAAATTTACTTTTTGTTTGGAGCCAAAGGGGTATAAGTGCTGCACTTATACCCCTTTGCCTCCAAAGTCCATTAAACTGATGTACTTATACCACTTTGCCACCCACCCTAACTTGATTTCATGAAAGTAATGTTTTTTCATCGGGACCAAAATATTTTAAAATTAATGTAATTCACTTTTTTTTTGAACACCTGATGATGTTTAAAAATTTACCATCATATCATCATACCATCTGATTGCATTTAGTGATAATTGTAGTAGAAAAAAAAATTAATATATTTAATTATTTTTTCTATTTCAATAACAAATTAGCGGATCATAAATTCCTGATTTCTGGATATATGAAGTGTGTCACGGATTAAAGGCTTATAAAGTACAAAAAAAAAATGTATTTGTACGAGATAATTGGGTTAATATTGAAGCGCCTATCGTTAATTTACTGTAAAAAACCAACTCAGAGTGACCGCAAGTCCCATTCCAATACCCAATTGATTAGGCAAAGACGTACAAAACACGTGGTGATTAGAATTTAGTGGAAAATACCTTTCACGAATTATTATAAATTAATCTTGATGAAAAAACGTTGTTTGGAGAGATTTAGTAGAAGTTGCCAAGACCAGGTCGATCTTCAGCCATAAAATCTCTTTACCTACTGTACCAGAGTATATTTCTCATCAAAACAACAAAAAATATATTTATACGAAAACTAATTGACTCTTGTAGCAATGAATATTTATGGTTTCTTACCCATATCAATAAGATAAAAAAACCTGGATGTGAAAATTTGTTGGTGGCAAAGGGGTATAAGTGCATGTGTTTGGAGCCAAAGGGGTATAAGTACCAAATTTAAAAAAATATGTATCGCCTCAATAAACGTCAAATAAACGATGTTTTTTTGGGAAAATGTTGTAAAATGCTTTGTTTTTATTTAGAAAAATCATTCACATGAAAAAAATTCTTAAAAAATATCTATGGAATTTACTGGAACACAACGAAGTTCAAGTGCTTTTTTCTCGAAATCAGGTTTTATGCACTTATACCCCTTTGGCTCTAAGGGCCTCATTTATCATCATTTTAAAAAAATTGTGTTTTAAATTATGTTCTTTTATATAAATTCTGTCATTTTTGTATTTTTTGTCATTTTTGTCATTTTTGTATTTTTTGTCATTTTTGTCATTTTTGTCATTTTTGTCATTTTTGTCATTTTTGTCATTTTTGTCATTTTTGTCATTTTTGTCATTTTTGTCATTTTTGTCATTTTTGTCATTTTTGTCATTTTTGTCATTTTTGTCATTTTTGTCATTTTTGTCATTTTTGTCATTTTTGTCATTTTTGTCATTTTTGTCATTTTTGTCATTTTTGTCATTTTTGTCATTTTTGTCATTTTTGTCATTTTTGTCATTTTTGTCATTTTTGTCATTTTTGTTATTTTTGTCATTTTTGTCATTTTTGTCATTTTTGTCATTTTTGTCATTTTTGTCATTTTTGTCATTTTTGTCATTTTTGTCATTTTTGTCATTTTTGTCATTTTTGTCATTTTTGTCATTTTTGTCATTTTTGTCATTTTTGTCATTTTTGTCATTTTTGTGAGAAGTAGGCAATGGCTTTTTCTAGTCGCATGCGTTTTTCTTCCTGTCCCCGTAAATTTTACCAAATTTCAAATTAGGTTCATTAAACAGCCGGGAATTAACTAGAAATGATTGAAAAAGCTGAAAAGAAGTGAAAAACGGTTCCCTGGAATTTTAGAAAATTTAATGTTATTTCATAAAAAGAATTGCAATCCGGTAACTGCAGTAACGGAGTGTTTACGGTTTGAATTTAAATTTTATTCTCTTTGTAAAAGTCTGGGGTTGTTAGGAGAAGCGTTTATTGTCAGGAGGGTGTTAAAGTTTAAAAGTAATTTTGTCCCTTGATAATAACATACATAAATCAATTGTGGAAAGCGTCGAACTGGTAGGGAGAAATCGGCTCTGATGTGTTTTATTTGGCTCTTATTCAGTCTACGCAAATGTATTTTTGCTGCACTCGGCTTGCTGCGATCCATGTTTTTTTCCTCCGATTCAGATGTACCAATCCGAATGTTTATAAGGTTAAATTAATCTTAAAATATCTGCTCTGATTCGTTTGCATTGCAACGTTTAAACCCCATAATTATCACAAACAATTTGATCTTTAGTTCATACCAAACCCTAGAGCTAACAAAACTTTTACCGTTTGATTCTTTTTTTATATTCCAATTGATACCCAGGAATCTTATTCCATTTTCAACCATTTTTACGTGGACTTCATCGTAGGTACTTAGATTTCAAGTGACGAACTCGATATCGAAATAAACTGCCACTAAAATTAACTTGAGATTACAAATGTTATTCCTACCGAAAACCAACTAATCAAATTGTGATCATAAAGTAGCAACTTATTCTTCAGTTATTGGCCGTTTCCTTCTCAAGTTCCGACGAAGGAACAACATAATTGGCTACGTACAAGCAACTTCGGCAAGAAAGAAACATGAACGAACAATTTACACGGTGGCGCATAAACTACCGGTTTGTAGCAGTAATGAGATTAATTTGATCTCCGTGTAGCAAGATGATTGCAGGTACAAATCCGAGGTGTTATAAGAAGGGTCTTCCTTCGTTTCACGCTTCCTGATACACTTGCCAGTTTGCAAGCCAAAGGCAACAGTTCCATTTGAAAAATGCAGACGGGATTTGGCATCGATTGGCACTTTGATGATGCGCTAAAATTTGATTACCTACATAGGCTACCCATTCCTCAAATAACTGGATAGAAGCTACAGATCGACACGAGTAAGCTTTTCGATTTAAAGGTTAATAGCCATTTTTGACCTGCGAAAATTAAGAAGCTGTGTGGGATGTTTAAGCAGACCGCTAAATTATTATCGATTTCCGATGGTATTTGATGGAAAGGAGGAAAAAAATGGAACTCATTATTGTGATCCGCGAGTTCTACCACTTTTGTTAGGATGCAGATCTTTGTAAGCTTAAGAGAATCAGTCAGATCAATTGGATTTATTTGTAACATTTTCAGAGGATTCTGCCTGTTTTGACCAGGAAATTTTGGTTGTTTTTTACACGGGAGTTTGAACAAATAAACCTAATTCTATTCATTTCCAGATAAAAATGATTGAAAATCCTTTCAATTTATTTTTTTTAATCAAAAGACTTTTTTCTTAATTTGACATCAAAAATAATTCCTTGCAACCATCTGAAGCTAAACTATATGCTAATACTCCCGAACCATTCACAAATAGAAATATTTGGGTCGCAGCTTTGAACTCGTTGACTTTGCTGCTGAAAAGCTTCAAGTGCAGCACGAGTTGATTGATAATTTTAGGCCTACCTATCACAAGTGTTGGAGTGGAACTTTCGATTATGTCTGGAGGTACCGTGGCTAACTAGCAATAGATTTCAATGCACAAAGAAAATCATGTTAGAAGGTTGGGGTTGTGCTTGAAAATTTTGGATGTATATATGTATAATAAAGAATTCAAAGAATCCTGTTTCAAAAACACTTGAAACCATAGAATCAAACATAATTTATTTTTAAAATTTTACTTTTAAGACTTTCTTTAACTATTTTTTTAAATATGTTAAATATTTTATCTTTAGCAAATTTTTAGTTATTTCAAAAGATAGATTAATATCAAAGAACGTTAAAAATTTGTTATTATGATTTCTTCCAAAATAAAGATCCAACCATGAAATTAAGAAACTCAAATCTATATATATAAAAATGAATGTTTGTCTGTCTGTCTGTTCCCTATAGACTCGGGAACTACTGAACCGATCATCGTGAAAATTGGCATCTAAGGGTTTTTGAGGCCGGGGATGGTTTCTGTAATAGTCAAAACTACATCCGACTTAAGGGAGGGAGAGCTACCATACAAAATTTTTAGTTTTTCGAAACAAATAAAAGTCATGACGCGTCGCGAGCCAACGTCGTAAAAGGATAGTAACCCAGGCATAGCATACTGATCAGTGGGAATATTTTGGCGCGTATTTCTCAACCAAGAATATTTTCTTTGAGGCGTTTGTTTTTCGTCTCCATGGGCGAGCAAACGTCGTCGCAAGAGGATAGTAACCAAAGCACACTGTTCATTGATTGCTGGAAAATTTAACAATAAGGCGCCTGTTTCTCAAACACGTGGGGCGATATGCAACCTAGATGTGTTTTTTTCTTGCTTATTTGAATTGTACACAGCACGTGGTAATAAATGACGCCTAGATGTGACACGGATTGGTATTTTATCAATCGAATCAAAACCAATTGAAAGATTTGCAAAAAATACTTCCATATTTAGTTCGTGTTAATGTAGGTATCATTCGACTTTTCATTCAAGGAACATTAGAACATGTTCAATTGTTCAACTTTTTCTGTTAAAAAAATTAAAAATTATGTTTTCTTCTAGAAATTGTTACTTAGGCCCAAATACACAACTGAAACGAATTTAGAAATGAAAATGGGAGCCATCGTACTTTTTGCTTACATACCAATTCAAGTACGTACTTAACATGAAAAGTGTTTTTGTGTTACATGGCTGCATAGAAGAGACTTTTGATCCGCTTCGTTTTTGAAAAGCGAGACTTTAGAACTGATATTCAACTGGACGCAAAATTTTTAAGAGAAATTTTGAGTTTACCCTTAAAGTGTTAAAAACAATATTCCCTTCTGTCAACTTACACGGTGGGGCAAGGGCAAACGTCGAACTTTTAAGAAATTCATCTTCAAAATGATTCAATATGTTGGAAAGACCAGAAGGGGTATTCCGAATGTTGAAATTGCAGCAGATATTGAAAATTCTTAAATGTCTTTGTAAATGAAGGTCATTCCCTTTGAACAGCATTCGTTAAAAGTGGAGTAACAAACATAAATTTATATTGCAGGAATACTGCAGATATTTCAGTGAAACTTGATAGAACAAAACACAGGAATTCGTATTAAATTCATTTTAAAGCCATTACTCTGACGCATCGGTAAATAAGCTTTGCATTGATACTTGCCCCAATATACGGGACAAATGTAAACTTAGAAATTTTTTAAATATTTATATGTTTACCGTAGTAAATTTATTTAGAAAAAAAGAAATTTGCACTGTATTTAATACATAACTAATTTAATATATTTTTCATTACCATAATAAGTGCTGTTTGGGTATCGAGCCGGTTAAATTTGCCTACCTTCTTCAAGCAGTGGGGGACAAAATTGAAAAAGATGGGAGAGCTCCCATGTAAATTTAAGATAATGAGCTTTTCAAAGAAGGGACCATATTTAAAAAGGTTTTTTTGGGTACAGAGTACAAATTTCAGATCTTGAAAAACGAGTTCAGAGATCAAGTTTCAGTAAATAATATATACCATCTTTGAATTGCAATTCAGAACTGCAGCTGCAGCTCACATTTGAAAGTTGTTGGTTCTGAGGTATGATTAGGTTTGATTTAAAAAAATGCTCTCTAAAATCTAAATTTGAATAAATTTTTACAAATTACATTTATTTCCGGAAGGTGTAGCAAAGCACAACGGGTCAGCTAGTATAATATATATATTTTAAATAGCAATTTCTGTATGTTTTGTTTGTTTGTTTGCCCTCTATAGGCTCAGCCGTTTTAAGAGCTAACCCTAAAATTTTACTCCTGAAATCAATAATGAGTGCATGAGTGCTAATAAGGACTAGGAATGATGAAAAATGTTCTTGAATTTTTGGATGAACCCCTTTGAAAGGGGTCGTCCATACAACACAAATACTGTTAAAACGTTATTGACGTTATCGTTCATCGGATTGAAATCAAAATGTGCACATAGGTGTTTTAGGGGACGGGCAGTCAAGTTTTGGGTCAGGTGTCGGCAAAAGGGGTCGTCCATTGCAAATGTTCATTATTTATTTTAATTTTGTTGTGATTCTGCATCAGATTGCGATGACATTTCGACACGAATTTTTTGAGGGAGAGGCAATCGTTTAAGGTGACGTCCAAATTCGTTTCGGGGCACACAAAGGTAATTGAAGCGCTCAAGATTAATTGCAGACATTTTCATATTTTTTTTTGATGATCTTTCATATTCTTGAAAGAAAAAGGTGATTTTTACACCAGGAAGAAAGATAATTTTTTTTTTAATAATTAGTTAAGAAACTTTATGACTTCACAAAAGTTGTAGATCTCATTACTTTGAGAAACTTCGTCGAAAGCACCATAAAGATCACATGAAAATCAAAAGGTTACGTGCATCTCAAAAATCATAATACAACTAATTTTTGTTTTTATTTAGCATCTCTTTTAGTATACGATTTAGATACTTGATATATCAAAGGAAGTTGTTCAAATTGTTAAAACACACAATTTTGTGCAACATGTCAAATACATATTCGAACTAAGAAAGAAGATATACATCAAAAACTCCAAAAGAATGCTCTTTTTAAGTAAGTTACAACCTTAAGAGCTCGGCTGAACTCGTATAATTTTTTGAGTGGGTCCCTTCCTCCAGTGGAGATATTGAAAGGGGGAGGGTGGCTTCCATACAAATTTTATTGCAAAATTCGATAACTATTCGAACAAATGGAACCAAAATGGGGAGGGAAAAGGTTCTATGATTGTTTGAATCTCCTCCCGATTTGCATTGGGAGGATAGGAAGAGGGGAGAGGCCTATACAAATTCTTGGAATACTCGATAACTGATCAAGCGAGGGGTATCAAATTTGGCATGTGAGAGTTTTTGGGTGAACAAAATGATCCCAAGATAGTTTGAAGCACTTCCCACCCTTCAATTGGGAAAAATTAAAGGGGGTGGGGCTTCCATACTATTTTTGCATGACTGATGAAATAATCAAGCAAATGAAACAAAATTTGGCATTGGAGAACATTCGAATACGGAAAATACGCTATGGTTGTTTTAGACTGCTCCCTGATCCTAGTGAAAAAATAGGAAGAGAAAAGCGAGTCACCAAAGTTGTTTTTAAGAAATGTCTAGAGTGAATCAGTCGAAAGGCACTGAATTTGGTACTGGATTGTATTTTGATACGAGTCATGTATCTTTAACCAATTGGGACCCTTCCCTTCTTCCATTGAGTGAGATAGGAAGAGGAAACGTGAGCCTCATACATTTTTGTAGCATTTCTATCGAATTAGTCATACAAATGAAACCAACTTTAGTAGGGGAGGGTTTTTAAGATGCAGAAACGTTTCTATGCTCATTTGGGAACCCTTCAGTGGGGGAATGAACAGGGGACTCCTCCTTTCTTTTCAGTGGGGATCCTGGGAATCTTCAATTTTTTAATAACTCGACGAATGATCAAGCCAATTTTGCAAAGAAGGCATTGGGATAGGAGATATGTTTTCTCGATTATAAAACTGGGGGAATCTCATAATTTTATTTTTAACGATTTGGAAAGTGATCAAGCGAATGGAACCAAATTTGGCTCTGTAGAAGATTTTTTTTACAATTTATGGTGGCAGAACTAAGGAACTTATGAATTAATAAATACAGAACCTAAATTTGAGTTACAAAATAATGATTGGAAAGCAAATTTTAGGACAGGTTCTTAAAACAGAAAAGAATATTTAACAAAACGAGAATTGATCCCTTGTACTAGGTTTTCATCAATTTTAGAAGGTGCAACAAAGCACACTGGGACAGATAGTTGATTATTAGATTTTAGAACCTGTAGGTTCACTAGTTTTAAACTAATTCTAAGATTTCTGAATTGATTTTTTTGACTATCAACAGCTAAACGGTTGAATTTATTACGGGGCGTCGCTAAATGGATGAATATAAGACTTCTTCTGTTAATGAATTTTTAAGGTGAATACAAAACAACTGAAGTATATTTTCTTGCACTGCTTGGTAGATTAAAAATGAGTTTCTAACTTCTAAACGAAAGCAAAATCATTCACTGTTACCAGCAAGTAAATTAATGAAAGTCCCGTCTATGTTGACTTTGAAAATAATCGCCTACATGCTGTGATTATTTAAAACATATCCATATAATTCGCTACATCGTTTAAATGTGCGATACAGTAAGTTGTTTTATGGTTCAGATCAGGGCCGTAGGAAGAACCGACCAATGGGGGGGGGGGGGGGGGGGGGTTGGGGTTTTGGTGACTGATTTTACCTATGATTTTTTCCAACAATTCATGAGTACAAAAAAAAAATTAAAACAAATTATGTTTGTATCCATCTGATTATTAATTTTCAAGTACTCATTAATAGTTTACGTATTAAATCGTTACTTTAGCAAAGTGGTCCTTACCCTAAAAGACGAGCTAAATTTTTATAATGAAACCCTTAGAAACAAAATATGGAATTTGCTTCCAACGATGGTTAAAATTTTTGAATTTGTTTAAGAGTTTGGTAGATTAGAGTCTGGTAGTTAATTAATTTAAGTATAAAATAAGTTATTTTTAGGGAAGCATAAAATTCCTTCAAAATAGAACTTATTCTTTATTCAAATCAAACAAGCCCAATCATTCAAACTCTTTTGAAAGTTGCAAGTTTCTAACCATTGATGAAAATAAATAAAATTTTTCAAGAGACAGTAAGAGATAAAAAATCGATCACATTTGCTTGATTTTTTATACAAATAAACATATAAATCAAATAAACAAATGAAAATTTGAACTAAAATTATGATTTTATTTTGAAATTTGGCTATTACAAATCGTGCAATATTAATAATGCTAAACAATACACCGAGAAAACATAGGATTTTGTGCAGATATTTTAGGTGAAGATCAGGTACCGTAAAACTGGGTAACATTGATCACCGGGGTAGCTTTGATCAATATGAAATTTTGCCACATTATCATCAATAACTTAGTCTATCTTTATAATTTTTGAAAACTGTTTTCTACATTTGAAAGCTATTTGATTTATTGAATATCAAATAGGCTAAATTTGGTTTGTATTTGATTTTTTTTTCTGTTAGTAAAAATGCAATTTCAAAATCCTAAAATATCTATTTTTTTCAAGGCTCGCAAAAAAGCAGCTTTCCTTATGATACCAAAAGCATTTAGAAGCAAACGGGTTGTTGAATGTGAAAAAACAACATTTTTTCTTTGTATTTGTGTAGTTAAAGTGCTATTTTTATAGTCATTTAGTGATAAATTTTTTATATTAAAAAAAATATGGACGTTTTTCAAGCGCAGGCCCGTATTGGACAAATGGATAGGAACCCTGTCAAATGGCAAAATTTGAAGAAAAAATTAACATGAAAATAGTGGAAGGGCCTACAGGAATGTGTGAAGGTAAAATTTCATTTGTATTTTGTAGCTCAAACTATTTAACAACTTATTTAATTTTTGCCCCTAAATGTATGCAGCATCATTGTTCTTTTTTCGATTATAAATTTTTTTTTTAAATAAAAAGTTAAAAAGCTAGGTAAAATTTACAAATTAGCATTTGTAAATATTATGAAGGTGTTTTGTATCCTGTATAATCAAGAAAACTCGTTGAAACCGTCAAAAATACAGACTGACCAATGTTACTCCAAAAAATCGAATTCAAAACTGAGAAGAAATCGATTTTTAAATCAAATTCAAAGTAGTCTAATAAATTTTTGCAACCATGTTTTACGTTCATAGGAGTCCAGTACTGGTTTTAAAAATATGAAACATGCCACATTTCCCTTAACAGAAAAAATAATCTAAAAATATTGAAAAAAGTGATCAATATTACCCCGGATTACGGTACCTATTTTTTAACAGCAAATATTTCAATCCATTTATCAATTTATCAATGAAATCAATTTATTAATGAAAATCGTGTGGATGATTTTTTTTTCAAATATAATTTGGGATATTTAGCACTATATAGCATATAACAAAACTTAGAAAATTTACTCAACTTCTACCTTATATTGATGATCTTTTTCGATTGATGTTTCTCGGTAATCATTAGTAAAAAAAAAGCAAGGAAAACGATCATTATAAAGGCGGTGATCAAAATAAAAAAAACTTTATATTTGTGATTTTATGATGATTGAAAAACTCATTCACAAGATTAATCATTTTTTGAATTTTAAACCTGAATTCTGAACCTGATTTCAAAAATTGAACTTTGAATCTGTTTCCGAATTTCTATACGATTTCTGAAATGTAAAAAAATACGTTTTCCGAATCATAATTCCAGATCAGAATTTTATGAGCCAAGTTTTAGAGCCCTCATTCATGAATCTTTTATTTAGATTCTGTAGTGCCGGTTTAATCTTAATTCATTATTCCAATTATTTATTTTTAATCTGTTTTGTGATTTCAAATGATGAAACTGAATCTAAGTATTCAATTTTCGATCGCAACTTAAGAGCTTTAAAATTTGTGTAAGAATAAAGTTTTAAAACTTAGAATTTGAATATAAAATATAATTCTTCTTTTTTTCATATTCTGAAAACTATCATCAAAAGATTGAAAATGCATACGATTTTTGAAAAACATGATTCAAATTTGATACCATTCAAAAGCGAATTTGAACCAGGATCTCAAAACAGGTTTCCATTCCTAATTTCTTATGATTAACTGCAAATAAAAAATCCTAAACTAGATACAGAATCAGAAATACGAAAATATGTAGATATACAATTTTTCTTATGCGAGTATGGAATCAGAACCTCCAAAATGGGTTTAATTTAAAATTTAATATGCAGACCTGAATTTCTATGATGAGGTTGCCCGGTTTTAATCGGATTGGCCTAGATAATTATTATTAAATTTGGAAAAAGTCCTGTTCGACTTGGTTCGTCCGGATTTTGCCTGGATTTATTCTCATTCTCATTCATAAATCAAATAAAAAACAAATTGTTTTTTTAGTTTTTAATTTATGCATCCAAAATTTTTGGAGCAAGTTTTAAAAAAGATTAATGAAAGGTTTTTTCATGATTTTTGATGAGTAATTTCTAGATTTTGACCAAAATTGCTCGGATTTTTGTCGACAATTTTGAAATCCAATACTCGGATTTTGCAAGGTTTTTATATAAAACAGTCCGGATTTGTCTGGTCCGGATACGTGATGGAAAAATTCTGGCAACCTTATCCTATGAACAAATGAGAAAATTGTTACTCTTAGTTAATCAAGAGTGCGCTATTATTATAATTTTATTATGAAATTAAAATTTTGAGTGTAGAGTTATATAGCTCGCTTGCTTTTTCAAACCTGGGGGGGGGGGGTTTAACCCCCAAAACCCCCTCCCCCCCGTTCCTACGGCCATGGTTCAGATAAATGATGCTTTTAGTTTCACATTCGAATAGAAATCTACGGGAAAGTTGCAAATTCTCAGTGCTCGTGAAAAGGTTTTTCTATAACAATGCACTTAAAAAAATGTAATCATTTTCCAAAAATCAATGCACTTGGCACCTCTGAACAACAAAAAACAAAACACGAAAATCAGTGTACCGCTTTTCCACAGGGCGAATTTTTCGATATTAGTACCGAAGAATCGCGTTTATCGTGCGCCCTTCTTAAAAATCGATTCTGTTCTCCCATGGTTTGAGGTTAGGGCTGAGGCCTCTTGCTAAGGTAGTGTTCGTGAAGAACTGTCAATGTATCCTTATAACAGTTATATCTTCAATAAAAGGCATTATGGAACACTATGGTCCGTGCCAAAAGCGAAAAACGAAAAAAAAATCTTCAATAAAAGAAGTACAGGCCACTTTCGACTTTTGCAACACGCTAAAATCGAAAGGGGTTTTTACTTGTTAATAAAAATGACCTATATTTATGACCATTTGAGTAGTTTTTCTTCAACTGTTATTACATTAAGGGCAAACATTGGGAAAAAGTTAATCAACAATACAACTCGAGAGAATTTTTTGTAAGGTCATGGATCCACAAAAAAAGTTTCACTGGGTGAAATGGGTAAAACGAAGCAATTGAAAAAGTTTTAAAAAAATATATAATGAATATTAATGATTATTCCATAATGTTCCAATTTGGTTCTCTTCGCTAAATACTCTTAAGTTGGAAGGCACAAATTTTTTCTTGCATCCCTTTCTCTATTTTTCGTAACTAAAGCATGGATCATCCAAAATCTGGACGCACTGTTTTGACAGTATCTTCTTTGTTTTGGAATTTTTCCTCTATCAGTGCTGAAAATTTCATTAGGATTCGTTTTGTTTCAAAAAAAGTTACACGTGATAGAAGCCACGAGACGAAAATTAATTTTGGACACCCACGTCATAAACCCGACGTGGTCTGGTTCAAAAATCGCGAAATCTGGTTTTGTGCAAAATTTTTACGAAGCCACTGCACAGTGGGGATTTTTGATAAAAAAAAAGGTACCTGTTTCTGTGACGATCGCCTAAACTATTCGAAATTTTGGAAAACTATAATTTTTTATGCAAAAAACACGAGGAATCGAATGGTCAACACCGCTTTCTGATAAAATGACTATTAACGTCCCATTTTGCCCGATTTCTCCTATTTTTTTGGGTGTAAAGTTATAATTCCAATTGTAGCCATATATCTTGCAACAAAAAAGTCATACAAACCATAGTTATTTATGTAAAAATGTCAGCTGAATCGATTGGTGTACTACAATTTTTGTTTTTACTACGACAAGTGGCTCATTTTGCCTGTTTTCCCCTAAATTAAAGAATTTTTTCAAAGTAATACAGTCAAACAAAGTGTAATCCAACAATTTTTCAACATGAATGATCATTTTTGGTAGATTTTTCATGTTCTAGCAATTCGCGTCACTTTTTTGTACTAGAATGAATATAAATGGCTAAATATCCCCAACTTCCCCTAGCTTTTTTTAAATTTATGCATAAATTACACTGTAACAATCGAGCGGTTCACATACCAAATGCAAAAACCAAGTGATTAAGTGTAAAATTTGTTGCTGATTCGAGTGGTGTACACCGCTTAGTGCTCAGCTTACGAGAATGGCCGCAATCATCCCGATTTCCCTTAAAATCTAGCGATGTGTAGAAAAAAAAATCATTATAACAAATGACAATGCATCATAAAATGCACAAAAATGATTGAAACAGATTTGAAACTTATTGCTGAATCGAATGTTGTACACCGCTTAGCATTCAGTTGGCGAGAAGAGCCTCAATCATCCCGATTTCCCCTAAATTCATTAAATTTCTTTGAAAAATACATTTTTACAAACGACAATTTAATTTAACAGATGCAAAACAACATTGAATCGGGTATAAAATTTATTGCTGAATCAAATGATGTACACCGCTAAGCGTGAAGTTGACGAGAAGAGTCACAACCACCCCGATTTCCCCTAAATTCATACAATTTCTTCGAAAAAAAATTGTAACAAACGAAAAGCTCTTGTAGTTAATAAGATCGGTTTGAGTTTTACTATTGAATCGATGAGAAGAGCCTCATCATGTTTAAACCAATATCAATTATAAATTCGACAAAATATTTTTCAAATTTAGGGGAAAAGGGGGTGATCCAGGCTTTTTTCGTCATCTTAACGTTCAGCAATGTACATCATTCTGTTCAAAAATTAGTTTTTCACTTGGATCAGTTATTTCTGTGCACTTTATGATGCATCCTCGAAAGTTACAAGAATTTTTTTTCCTCAATTTAGGGGAAATTGAGTCAAATAGGACTTTATTCATCAACAGAATTTAAGCGGTGTCCATTATTTTACCAGTCCATTACCAGTTAGTTTCACAGATGTTTTAATGTTTTTGCAGCTTTTTCGATGCTTTCTCATTTGTTTCTACGATTTTTTGGTTTATATTGTCTGAGTTTATAAAAGAATTTAAGGTAAATTGGGGAAAATGAGACTTTTATTGTCAACTCAATGCAAAGCAGTGTTCTTCATTCGATTCAGCGATAAGTTTTCCACCTGATTCAATGTTTTTCTTATATGTTCATTTGCATTTTCGTTTGTTACAATGTTTTTTTCCATGAAATTGCATAAATTTAGGGGAAATCGGGGTGGTTGTGGCTTTTCTCGTTAATTTCACGCTTAGCGGTGTACATCATTTAATTCAACAATAAGTTGTACACCCGATTCAATGTTTTTGTATCCGTTAAATAAAATTCTCGTTTGTAACAATGTATTTTTCAAAGAAATTTAATGAATTTAGGGGAAATCGGGGTGATTGAGGCTCTTCTCGTCAACTGAACGCTAAGCGGTGTACATTATTCGATTCAGCAATAAGTTTTACACCTGTTTCAATCATTTTTGTGCATTTTATGATGCATTGTCATTTGGTATAAGGATTTTTTTCCACATATCGCTCGATTTTAGGGGAAATCGGGGTGATTGCGGCCATTCTCGTAAGCTGAGCACTAAGCGGTGTACACCACTCGATTCAGCGACAAATTTTACACTAAATCACTTGGTTTTTGCATTTGGTATGTGAATCGCTCGATTGTTGCAGTGAAATTTATGCATAAATTTAAAAAAGCTAGGGGAAGTTGGGGATATTTAGCCATTTATATTCATTCTAGTACAAAAAAGTGACGCGATTTGCTAGAATATGAATAAATCTACCAAAAATGATCATTCATGTTGAAAAATTGTTGGATTACACTTTGTTTGACTGTATTACTTTGAAAAAATTCTTTAATTTAGGGGAAAACAGGCAAAATGAGCCACTTGTCGTAGTAAAAACAAAAATTGTAGTACACCAATTGATTCAGCTGACATTTTTACATTAATAAGTGTGGTTTGTATGACTTTTTTGTTGCAAGGTAGATGGCTACAATCGGAATTATAACTTTACACACAAAAAAATTGGGAAAATCGTGCAAAATGAGACGTTAAGAGTCAATTTATCAGAAAGCGGTGTAAATCATTCGATTCCTCGTGTTTTTTTCACATAACGAATGGTTGTTTTTTCATGCAAGGCGTTCTTGTCTGAATTGGGTACCTTTTTTGGATCGAAAATCCCCACTGTGCACTGGTCGGCGTGGTGTTCCCACGTAGCTCAAATTCGTTTTTGTCGATAAGTTTTCAGAAAAGTGTTTGTTCAGGCAAGGTATTTGCAGCTGCGGACGAAAAACCCCGTTTTTTTGTGAAAAACAAGACCATGGACTCCGAAATGTACAAGGAGGAGTGCCTGAAAAAAGTTTTTTCATTAGATCTCACAAAGGACCAGTAAAGTTTTCGCCAGATTTGGCAAGATGCTAGTACAGCAAAGATGTGTGTACAGTGATATCGGGCCATCGGGTGAATTTGGTCGAAAAGTACATCGACCCACCCAAATGCCCTCAATTCCGCTCTTGCGAAAAATTTTGGGCAATTGTCAAGCAGAAGATGAAGAAGAATGGTAAGACGACTCGGGATGCAACAGAGATGAAGAGATTTGGAACAAAATGGCCGCTGAGGTCAGCGAATAAGGTGTCCAAACTATGATGAGTGGTACTCGACGAAGTTCAAAATTTCATCAAAACAACATCGGAATTTTTTTTTATTATTTTTCCTTTAAAGTGCAATCGAAACCCTACATTTTGAGTACAAATCATGCTTTATCTATTGACTACTAGGGCGTGACTGGCGCCGTTATTGATATTTAGAAAGAGGGCATCAATTTTAAACTTTATGAATGTGATGTCAATCCCAAACACCATTTTTTTACCTCTGATCAAATCTGATGACCGAGGTCAATTAAAATTCAAATAAAAAAATTAAAAAAATCATAATTCTAAATATGAAGCATTTTCGGGATCCATAAATTAAGGTGGATGTGAGTGGTCGATCAAGTTAAGCTAAGCTAACAGACCGCTGCAAAAATGACTTTTAGCTCCCCGATCCCCTTTGGGTCCCCAAGCCTCAGTGTAAATTTGAGATGATTGAGTTGATTGCTGAGTTAACGCAACGTACTTCATTTTTGTATGAAAATTGTATGGAAGAAGAAATTTTTCACAATAAATTATCAAGAAAATTTAAATATTTAAGCTTGAAATTTAGTAGGTCTTTAATTTTTGGTTTTTCCAATTCTTAAGCTTCATTTTTTGCTAACATGACAAGCAGCTAAACATTTCATGAAAAAAGTTATTACTATTTTTAAATATAAAAAATCAGAATCCATTAAAAAGTATTTAAAAATGGCTGTTATTGCTTGCTTGAGCTTTAAACCATTTTATGAAATGTTTCTGCCAAATCAATAAATTCCCTGGCTATCCAAAGTAGTTTCAGCAATTTTTTTTATTCTCATCCTACGGTAACACATCTTTCAAATAAGCAGTCAAAAACGCTAAAACTGATAAAAATAAATTTGAAAGAAATATAACATTGAATATCTTTTTATTGGTACAAGTAAGATTTGTGCTTTGTTCACATGAACTGTACAGCAAAAATAAAGGAAAAGTTTTCATCCAGAGTTGTATTTTTTGAAAATTTCAGTATATCCCTGACGATTTTTGAATGAAAACTTTTGTTTTCCCATACAAATTTCCATACAAAATTAAAACTTATTGCACTCATTCAGGACTAGATGAATCGCTTCCTAAAACTTAATTGCTATTTTGGGCAGCAAATACAATCAAAATAAGTGATAGAAGGTGTGAAAATTTAAGAATTTGAAATTTTCAAACGAAGCTTTCAGCGGTCTACTAAGCTAAGCGAAATACTTTTAAGTCGGCGATTTTTATTTTTTTTTATAGACAAATTAGTTCAGCAATGAAAAAAACTCCGAATAATGTTCTTTAAGGATCTATTTCTAATTTCAAGTATATCTGAACTCTTATCCTAATATGGGACGTTAAACTCAGTTTTCCAATATTGTGCAGCAAATTTTTTTTCCTACTCATCCCCAGCATAATTCAACCTTTCAAAAAACAAACAAACAAACCACCCGATCCAGCAATTGTTGCCAATTGCCATGTAATGAAGTTATTTAAATGCGATCAACAATCATTTATCGAAGCGTCTTAAGCCATTAGCAGTCGTGGGCGCCAGAAAAGCTACAAGTGCTTCATTCAAGAAGGTAAAGCCTCAAAGATCGTATACCGCCGTCTGTCCGTGTCGTTTCGTTTGCCATTCATTTTCCATCTTAGCGCGGCATAACTTCAGCAGAAAAAAGAAAAACAAATAAACAAAAACCCTTTGCGGCAATGATTTGCGAGATTGGAATCTCGATGTATTTGTTTTTGCTAATGATGGGTTTCGGAAAAGTTTAGTTTCTGAGTCGGGAAAATTTCATTCCATTCACAAGTAGTTAGGAGAAGAAGAACTGCTGAGGTTTTTTTGACTTGATCATTTTGCGGGACCATCGACTCCAGCCGCGGGCTGCCGGGTTGTCGTTTAATATGTAGCAGTTTTTTGGGCAGCTGGATCATAAGTTTTCGATGGTCCCTTTGCATGTTTTTATTACTTTTTGTTGGTTTAATCTATACATTGAACTACAATTTGTATATTTGTTTATCATTTTAAGCAATATTTTTTTGTTTTATTTTTAAGCTGAAATCATTTCTTTGAATGATTTCAATTTGAATTGAGCTACTTAAGCAATAAATGAAATCAAATCTTGTACCATGTTCATAGCCTGTCAAAATAATCGGAAACCATCATCTAGTGATAGCCATTGTGCTTATTTGATCCTCGATGATGATGATTATTGTGGTGTCCATATCCGTGTCCATCTCCGGAATGTCCATGATGACTCTGCCCATGGCTTCCATGCCCATGGCCATGTCCATGTCCGTGTCCTCCATGGTGATGATCCTCACCGGAATGCCGCCGATGATGGTCATGATTGTGTCCATTTCCGTTATGCCCATGCTGCCCGTGATGTCCATCCACTTCGTGCCCATTGCTATCGTATCCATTGTGATGTTGTTGTTGATCGTGATGATCGTGATGGTCGTGATGTTCTTCACTTCCGCTATTGCTTGCCGGATAACCGAGCTGATTGTGGGGAACCTCGTGTGGATACCCATCGTGGTGCTCGTGCCCATGCGGATGTCCATGTCCGTGAGGGTGCGCATGTGGATGTTCGTCGCCTCCTTCGTAGGTGATCTTCGGGCGGTAGCCCATGCGGTCGGCTTCGTATTCAACGATCTGGATTTTGAAATAGAAGTGTTTGTTAAGATTTTTTTATCATATAATTTCATATTTTAATCATCATAACCTAAGTTTATATTTTTCTAATTCTGAATAATATTGTGATGAAATGTTACAAATACAATATTTGTGGATCATCTTCGAAAACTTATGAAGCACTCGCTTGTTTATCGGACAAGTTCAATACTCGGACATTTTTGAGGGTTGGAAGCAGATGCTCTAAAATCAGACGTGTTTTCCAGAAATCAGCCACTTAAGCAGATAGACTCCTGCTAACTTAAGACACCTTACGATCCTGTAATTAAAAAATTGTCACAAATACGAACATACAAATTTAAAAGAAAATCAAAACAAAAAGTTTCAAACCGAATTAGTATAGACGAAGGCTAGTAGTTTGTAAGGTTTTAAATATTGTAAATTTGATAACAATTCATTGTTCAAAATATAATTTCAGTGTCCAAGAAGAGAAGCGGAAGCCAGAGTAGCTCGAAACGTCTGGATAACTGGTTCTAAAATTAACTGAAAAACGTCGATGAATTAAAGCCACATTGGAGATTTTTCGAACAAATATTCTAAAGAATGTAAGCAAGCACATACGTGAGCAAATACGCGGTGAATTCGTGCACCCATGGTGGATTTTTTTTTATAAACGAACACAAACATATACAGGATCTCAATGAAACTTGATGTTTCCTTGAAGAGATTCCTTTTTCTTAACTCCAAGCGTACATCTTTCGATCAGAATAACTTTCATAAGCCATGATGTCTCTTATCGTAGAATGCCAATATATGGGCGCCGGAAAGGCATAAGTTCAAGGTCTTCCGGAAAACAATACGATTTTTTGCAAGTTTTTCAACATTCTATTCTATTCTTTTTTTCTGTTTATTTAAAGAGGATTTTAACCAGCTTGGTCATTTGTCCTCTGAGCTTTTCAACATTAAATTTCATCCAATCTATTCCATCGAGCAGGCATGTGCCAGGCATGTACAAACTTCCTAGCTGAAGAGAGAAAAAGTGTCGCCGCCATTGGAGATATCCTATTAGTTTTGAGATTTCTCGCCGCCTCATAGTGGTTCAAAATTGAAAAAAAAAATTGGAAAAATTAATTAAAAGCTTCTTAACACTACACAGCAAAAATTATTTCCTGTAAAATTATGCAAATGTTCTGTAACAAAAAGAAGCAAGACATTTAACGTAATTTTACAGGTCGAAAACATGATTACGTGACATTTAATTTTCAGTGTACAACTTTTTTACAGGACATTTGCTGTAATACTAAATAAATCTTCGTTAACTTTCAAGGAAAACAATTTAAAATTACTGGTTTTGTTAATTACAGGTGATTTATTTTAAAGGTTGTCAAAATTTTTTTCTGTGTAGGCAGACCGCCAAATTTAATATACCTATTTGGACCGTGACCATTCAACATGGCTGGTGAAGGGAAAATTTAGTATAACTGAATATTTTGAATTTTTTTTTCATATTATTTTGTTACTTATTTGATAATATTCTTTGTTTTAAAATGAAAATATTTTTTAACCATGGGTACTCGGAGTCACCCAATTTTGGTTTAGTTGACGGTTACGTGTATGTCATAAAATGAATATTAAAAATAATTATCAGAAAATTGAAATACATTATCAATCCTTTTAGAAAATAATGTTAAATGGTTATGGGTTTTGACCATGGGCGCACGGTTTCACTTCAATTTTGTCGTAGTAGATATTTTCTAGCACCAACCGCTCAGAAGTTTTTCAACACGTTGCGTATAATCATACCTGGAATTGTAGATTTTAAAGCATTTTTTTCTAAAAGTAGAGTAATTTACCATGGGTGCACGGATTCACTGCCATTCTTTCAAAATCAACTTTTTTTCATGCTAAAGAAAATTTGTGAAGGTACATGTTTCTTCACTATGGGTGCACGGATTCACCCCATTTTCACCAAATAGGGCTTTTTTTTTTAATGTAATTTGACAAATCTACACCAAACTGAAAATGCGGTGAATCCGTGCACCAATAGTGAGAAACCATGTGTATAACACAAATATTCTCTCTAATCTACAAATGCCCTTACTTTTTATCTCAAGCATGCAAAAAAATTGATTTTTTATGGATGGCAGAGAATACGTGCACAATTCTGCCTCAAATTTGTATGGGAAATTTCAAGCTTGTGAAATGTTATGCGCTGCAGGCTAAAATTGATTCTAGGCCTAGTACAAGGTCTCATGCCAAATTTGGGCCAGATCGGATCACGGGAAGGGGTCGCTCAACAAGTCTAAAGTTTGTATAGGATATTGAAACATTTTGTTCGGGAGGAACATGAAAATTCAGTTTTTATTGAGCCTCTTTGGTCCCCTCGACCAAAAACGGATTTTCTCGAAGCCTAAACTATCACAAATATTTCACCCGATGACTGCATTAAGTTAAAATATCTGAAAACTGTTTACAACGTTTGAAAGTCTATAAATTGAGTTACAAATACGCTTAATTTGGTTTTGATTAGGAGATTTTTAATGTTACTTAAAATGTAATTTAAAAATCTTAAAATATCTGATTTTTTGAAGGCTCACAAACAAACACCTCTCCTGATCAAATTCAAGCATTTAGGAGCAAATGGGTTGTTTAATGTGAAGTTTCAACTTTTTTCTAGGTTTAAGTTTAGTTTAAGTTTTATTTTTATGGTCATTTGATGATAATTTTTGGATGTTTAAAAAAAACGGTAATTTTTCATGAAAAACCCAGTACAGAGAAATTGGATAAAAACCCTATCAAATGGTTAAGTTTGAAGAAAACAAGAACATGGGAACAGTGCGAGGGCTTAGGGAATTGCATGAAGGTAAAATTTCATTTGTTTTTGAGCCCAAAAAATATTGAAGTGATTATAATTTAAGCCCCTAAATGTATGCAGCAACATTGTACATCTTTTGAGTATATTTTTTTTGGAAAGAAAACGTTGAAAAATTCTATTGAGTCCAAACAAGAAAATTACTGTTATCGATGTTTTGAGCCTTCTTTGCTAAATGGCATTAAAACAATAAATTTCAAGATGTTGAGATACGTAAAAACCATAGAGATTAAAGTTACCCCGCAACCACCAATGTCGTTTGAGTTAACTGCAATCAATGATCATGTTTAATACTCCTCACCTCAGTAAGTGTTTTAAAGCTTTTAGGTGTTACGAAAAAGCAACCCCTTCCAAAATATTCAAAAATGAATGAACAAAGTTACCAAAGTTCCCCCAGTTTACGATACTGTTTATTTCCATATATATCAAGTGACATTTAAAATTATTGAAGTATTCTAGTTTCTCAACATGTCACTCAAAAATATTTTGTATTCTAAAGTAAGTTGAGAACTATTTCACTCTATATATTTTACTACGGCAAATTTGCAGCCATTCCATGCCCTCATGTTGGAATATCATTTAAATTATTCAGTTTCATAACTAATGTCTTCGAATATGAATAAATGAATACAAAATTCATAACCATTTTACTCAAACTAGTTTTGTATAAAAGATGTTTATAACGTAAAATTACTCAAATTACTGGCGAAATTTATCTCGCTTATTGAAAGAGCTAGAGAAATACAAAATACACAGATTGGTAAAGATTCAAAAATCCCGAAAAGTCGTATTTTTTAGAATTTTTAAAACAAAATGTTTAAACAGTGTTCAACAAACAAAGTGTCAAACCAGTCATGTTGACTGGTGCGGTCTTTCTAAAGTTAACCTTGCTCGATAACATAAGCCAAAAAATTCAAATTTTTCCGTGATGCCAAGAGACCGAAATGATGACGCCAAATCCAAAAATACTATTGTTTTTTTTTACCAGTTTAGTTTTCAGTTTAGTTTAGTTTTTGTTAATCATAGGTCCATTTAAAATTTTGGGCAAAACATTAGAACATAACTCAATATGAATATTTTAAATCATTGATTAAAGTTGAAGACTACGAATAGTCTTGACTTCTGGGAGAAAAGTTATTGAGGTTTTCTTTCAGCTCATTCATCGTAGTCCAGTAAAATATGAAAATGTTTAGGATTTTTTAAATTATTTTCAAATCAAAATGATTTTTTAAGCATTATTTAAATTGAATAGCATTATTTAAAAAAATTGTTAAAGGAATCAAAATATTCGATAACAAAACTTCATAAATGTGCTTCAGTAATGTTTTTGGTAGTTCCATTTTCGTTATTAAATTGTCTTAAACTTGACTATTTTTTATGCATGTTTTTCTGGATCAATAGCTAGGCAAAATTTTAAACCATTTCCAAATGGAGATTTATAAAAAGATTCGAAATCAATTTTAAATATTATAGGGGATAAACTAGAATATTTTCACAGAATCATTATAATTTATAATTCCATATCTTGAGGATTCAAGAACATTAACAAATAATGCTTTAACGGTAATCTGCATTTTATATCTTAACATCCATACATTCATAATTACATATTAAGTAAATTTTGACACCTCATTTGCCCAATTTTTTACGAAGTATTTGCATTCTTGAAAAATTAGTCTTTAGTCTAGCTTGATTTTGCATACACCTTTAAAATTTTATCTTCCTAGAAAGTTATTTCAAATTAAAACTCACACAAAACATTATAACACTGTCACTAAACGGTGCAGTTATTTTTTTTCATACATTTTACCAAGAAAAACTGACTTAATACAAAGATAAATGTTTAGGAAAGTACACCATTATGTTGACCAATTGACTTTAACTTTTTTCTGAATAAATATTTACAATTTTTTGCATAACTTAGAAATTCTCTAATTTCAAGGTTTTTTTTTGTAACTTTTATGGTTACTGCAAAAAAAAAATTACATTTATTATACTAAACTTTCTTTAAAAATTTGCTTATTTTCCGTGGAATACAGGGGTCGAAATTTTTAGTAGCACTCACACATTTTTGAGGTTTATGCTTTTTAGGACTTGAATTTCACCAAACTTTTGATACCATTTGATAGATCTTTCGAAATTACATTTATTTTATCTCAACACAACTCAATTCTAATTTCATTAGTTGAGTGAATCTTTCACATGTTTGCATCTCATGAACTGATCAAAACTTCTGATAATCACTTTAGACACATCTGGCTAAGATTTTCCTAAAATTTTAGATAGGATTCAGAGCTAGATTATAGCACTCCGGAAAATTATATTTTTCTAGGAGATCTCTTCCAATTTTCTCTTGATATAGGGCATGAATAATGGTATCATTCAGCAGAAAGATAAAGTTAAAATCCATAACAACTTCCGTATGAGATCAGTACACTATAAACAGGGGCGGGATTATGGAACTCGAAACAATCGAGTTTCGTTCGATTCGACCAACTTTGACATAACCGATCTCGATTCGAATGAAACGTTTCGAGATGATCTACTACCCTATTTACTCGAAATCTTATACGTTAAAATCTAGAACTCGAACGAGATTCGTAATACTGATTCTAATTCGATTCGAGTTCAACTCGAAACGGGTAACTCGAATCGAAGAGGATTCATAATTTCACCCCAGTTCTGTGTTATTACTTTGATTCATTTTATGCGAAATTATACTTTTTTGCCTTTCCGCGAAAATTCAATCCATACCATGAGACCATCCTCAAATTTATTATGCTCTTCAGAATGATCCTGAGGCAGAACATTACTGGAATTTCAGAAGAGACAGTCTTATGGTATGGTTTGGATTTTGAGAAAGTTTAATTTCAAATAGACATAATTTTGTACAAAATGAATCAAAGTAATAAAACTGAACTGCTAGTTAGTGTACTGATTATATTTACGGAGGATATTACGAATTATAACTATATCTTTCTGCTTAAAAATGCCATAATTCATGTGTTCCACACCTCCGGGTCTTTTCATGAAATGTTATACTGCATACAGATCACATTTTATGAAAAGTTCCGAAGAAGTGGGAATTTGGGAAAAAGAGAATAACTCACTTATTCGCGAAAAGTAAGATTGAAATAAATAATGGAATATACGTTTCTTTGGCATATCACGTCAGTTACTAGTGGCAATTATTAAGTGAACTTGATTATAAAAAAAAAATCTCTGATTTCTAAAATAATGGGTTCTAATTCCATGGAATTTGAATTCAAAATCAATTTTTTTGAAAATGTGTAGTTAAATTAGAGTTTTAACTAATTCGAACTATAAGTCCTCACACAAACTTAGCTCAAAATATAAATTCCTTTATTTCCAAGAAAATCAAGAGACATTTTTTCTTTGTGAAAAACCTTATCAATGTTCTTTTTTCAGATTTTCCTGTTTAAATTTATGTAAAAGATTGATTTTTGATGAAGATAAACCATCCTGAACATTTAAACTTTCTACAACCAGGTACAATAACTAAGTCGTCAGGGTACTAGTCTTGGTAAAATCTACGACAAGATGTTTAATAAGATTTTTCAACTGAAATAAAATCGCTGTGTTTTAGACATTACAATTCATTTTTCTTAATTTGTATCACTTTGATATTTGCGACGAAGTTGAAACCAGAAAAATTTCCTCTTAGATTGTGTTATCGACATATTGAGTAAGAATAACGCTTAAGATAAAACAAGTGTTAGTATGATTTTGCCATTAAAATAGTTAAAATTTTCAAATAAATTAAAATTTTCAAGACCCCCATGGATATTTGCCAATTTGGGCTCAAATGAAATAGGAAGTCTCAGCTTTCAAATGGTGCAAAAATTTGCAAATTGCAAATTGTTCTGATCAACTGCTGTGTGGAAAATCGGTGTGCGTTATCATCGATGACGGAAACCTTTTGCAAATTTGATTACAGAACACTTCTGGGTGACCAGTATCACACTGTTAGGGATGTCCGAGGTATTGACGTGCCGGAGTCATTAATTTTTAACAAAAAAAATCGTTAAAAAAAGCAATGGTTTGGCAAGTCATATGTATGTAAGTGTGGCATGTATTTCACGCCGTCCGTGAACACTGACAGATTAAATTCTGCTGTTTACGCCCGAGAGTGGCTGAACCGTAGGCCTGATCCCCATGATCGCCCGCAAGCAGTTTTGGCGTGATTTTTCATCAGTTTACTGTTTCGAATGAGATAAATTCGCCAAATTGTCCTCAAGCGAGACCGATTGAAACTTATTGGGCCCATATCAAATTTTATTTGAGAAAACATGTGAAGCCCGCAGATTCTATCAAAAACTTTGCAAAAGACTGAAAAAAATGCTCAAAATTGTCGCTTATCAGTCTGTGCAGAAGCTAACTAGCTTAAATCTCATCTTTTATTGATGCACCGTAAAAAAACTGTAGAGAACTAAAAGTGAAAAAAAATAGATTTTGAATCGTGCATAGACATCATGAGACATCCTACATATATGTAACATAATCCAACATCGGGGTACGAAAAACACGTGCTTCGATCCATCCATGTATCATTGTATAGATCAATGCAAAGTCAGCCTATCGACTTTGCTTCTTCTAGACAATAATACGATGTGGGACAAATGGTCCTGTGCGGCAAGAAGTTTTCTCAAATCACGCTCTTGGCTCATTTTCAACACCTTTCATGCTTCCTAATCTAATCTATCCGTCTATAATTTTCATTACTTTCATTTGAAATTTTTCCTATTAGAATGTATAGTTCACCGAAATGCAATTAATCATTAAATTAAAATAATCCAACAATGTTACATAATTTGACCATGCAAAAAATCCAACCATAATCAATAATTCTGCTACGGAAAAATTTAATCATGTCATTCTTGCCACAATTGTCAGATATTAAATGAAATGTTGTAAAAGTTGATTATAATATTAATGACAATGCGGCGAGATGAATTCTAAGGTAGAAATTTTAATTCAAGAATTTTAACGGCTATAAAAATCTGGAACAATGCTGTGAAAGCTATCGAAATACATTTTTAAAGTTATCATTTAAACATTTTATGAATTATCACACATTCTATTCATTACCGATTTAACAAAACATGAGTTATTTAGATTTTGCATTTTCAATTAACTTTGATTTGAAGAAATGAAAATAATCAATTTAATTTTATATTTTGATTAAAGTGTGAGGATTATACTTATTTAGATTGAACTTAAATGAAGTACCAAAACTGCAAGTAATATCGTTATTGATGATTATTTTATTCTGATAATTGAAATGCTCTAAACTTTGACTTAGTTTAAGATCGCGCAAATTTATCATAACTAATTTTTAATTTTATAAAATTGAATGGAAATTCAAGTAGGTACCGTCTTAAGAAGTAACATAACTTTTTTTTTGTGAATTGAAAGTGGTTTTTGAAAGTTATTGTGACAAAGTACCCGGGCTTTTGAAATGTGTGTAGGTTTTTACAAATTTTAGGTACAGAAATTATCAATCACGTAGCTGACGTTGAGGATTGCTTACTCGTAAGGAATGAATTCCGTATCTAGCTTGCTCTTTGTTTAAATGAAATATTGCCTAAACAGATGAAAAAGACACATTTTTAAACCACACACATTTTTTAAACCAATAAACACATTTTTTAAACCAATAAATTAATTGGAACAAGGAATTTCACTACATTTCTTCCCTATTTATATATCGAAAATAAATAGGAGCGGATTTTGACGATCAAAAAGATTTGAACTATAAGACGAGATACTGGGCTTTAAAATTTTTAGAAAGTGAAATCTAAAATTGAGTGTTAACAATTTGATTTAATGTTTTGGAGGTTCTAGAGTAGATAATCAAAATCGGACAGATGATTCGAATTGGGGACGCCAAAATCTTCCAAAAACAGTTATTGAAACAAAGTTACAAAAATGCTGTTCCCTTCTGTAATGTTTTGTCAAAACCGTAAATTTTCTAAATCAACCAACAAATTAAAATTTTATCAGAAAAACGCCTTAAATAAAATATTAATCTGCAACTCACATTGACTGAGGGCTCATCTATGAAAAAACGGCTTCTTCGTTTGAATGTAGACAAGGAAAAACTTCGTTAAAATTCGAAGATGAATTTAATTCAAACATTATTTTTCATAAACAGATTGCATCCAATTCGGAAACGCTACTCTATCTGAGAATTCGATTTCAAAAAACGATCTTTTAACTAAGGTTAAAATCTCTTACCTGTCGTCTTCCATCCGGTAGTAGCACGTTATATTTCCCGGTAGTGTAGTCTCCATCCCTCATTTCTTCATGGCCGAACGATAAATTGATGTCCTCATCGTCCACTTCATAAGTAAATTCATATTTCGCGGGCGCCTAAAATGCGAAAACCAGTAAAAAATAGTCGAAATTTTTCTAATGAATAAGATTAAAGTTGCGACAGCTGCAGAGTAGGCCTTAAACTTATAACACTGGAAAAATGATACTTATAATGTTTGAATACACTTGAATAAGTAGAATGAAATTTTTGTAAAAGTTATCAGATTACAGATTATGTTGCAATAACTCAACTTTAAATTCAATTTCATATAGTAAATTTCATATTCATGCTCTTAAAGTTCCTACTCATTTTTTATCTCAAGAATTATGAATTTAAACGTTGATTCATATTCCGTTTTATTTTATCTTGTTCTGCGCCTGATTCCAGCAAAACAAAAATTAGTTATGCTTACTGTTTAACGTGGGACTTGTATTTTCGAGAAAATTTTTTCAAACTATTTGGTACTCACATTTTCAGACGACTCGCCACTTTCCTCGTGATGATGGTGCTCGTGCTCATGGTGTTCGTGATGATCTCCGTGCCGTTCCTGATGATGAGGTGGCCCATAACTACTGTCTGGGGTACCGTAACTGGAAGATGGCGGAACTAGATCATGGTGATCGTGATGATCGTGATGATCATGATGATCGTGAGATGGTGGCAGGTACGAATTTAGAGGAGCCTCCGGTTTGGCGCCAACTCCGAGCGCGACTACCAGCAGCATTAGGTTTCGACAAAGCTGCACACGTGTTTGGATGAAAAAATCAATTTTTGAGGTGAGTTCGGATGAAAGTGGTGAATTTCCCATTTGCTTGGCAGAAAAGCGCCTTGCGTTATGCAATTTTTATAGCAACGGAACGATGAGTGTCAGCGTGTTTTGAAATTTTCAAACTGCAAAAATATCTATCACGTGGTCAACAATTATTCCTTGTTTGAACATTCCTCGTTAAGTTTAATACTTGCCTCGCCCTATAATTATCTCACAAACACTTGAAACTAGAATTTTATTTCAAAATTATTGACGTTTTGCTGATAAAAATTCTATATTTTAACACTGATGTAGAATATCAATTACTTTCTATAATTTCAAAATTAACTGAGTCTTTCCCTTTGCTCACCTTTAGCAGTTGCACTGAATTCATTGCTCGCCTCATCGTACGAAAATGTTTCTTACGAGCTTTTGCGATATGGATCAAAACTGATTCGTTACACTTTCATCAAAATGATTCAACAGTCCATCAACTGGCACTTAATTTTCAACTAAACATATAAGGTCTATCACAGATTTAAGCACTTCATCACTTCTACCGTTAACTATTCCATTTTTCGATGAACTAAGCACTTTGGGATGTTTGTTTTTCGACCGCGGTATCCGGCGACTGATGTCCTGACTAGAATCTGCTATCGTTTTTATACAAATCTAAACCACCTCGAAAACATCAGGCATTCCGAAAAGATATCACCGTTAACTGTAAATAGCCCTAACAAGGCCCCAACCACGATAATAGCTTCAAACGACCTCGATGCGACAAAACAATTATTACGAAAAGAAAAACTATATCTAGAACCACCATCGACTTCTCGATTCTCATCTTCCGAATGAATCCTCTGGTTTCTGGTATAGAATTGATTCGAGGGCCCCACAATTCTCATATCGTCATCTGTGCCAATCAAGTCTGTCCTGCCATTGACAAGCCGTGATGAAAACCCATCAGCAGAGACAAATATACCAGAAACAATCCTAAATCCCGAGCCCAGCAACTCAACGTGGCCCTCAAATCACCCCAGGAAATATCATAGAGGAGTCCATATGCAACCACCTCGTTAAATCCGTTGCATCCATCTGCTTCTCGTTTATCTCTTACAAAAAAAAAAAAACAAAAAACCAACAAATCGGAAAATCTCGGCGACCAATTCCGATTTTTATTAATGGTTCGTTTGTCTATTTACCGCGCTAATTTTCCCCTTTCCTGTCACCCGATGCAGGGCCAAATTTGTTGAAGATCAAAAAACGAGCCTCCCCCATTGATTGGATCTAATCGGAGCAAATTATCGATGTTTCAATATCACTTAACTGCCAACTACAGAGATCGCAAGCGAAAAAAAAATGGGGACCTTCGCTAGAGGCACGCGACCGGTCGTCTGCCTCCAATTTTCCAGTTTTTCTTTTTCTCTCTCCAATCTGCAAAAAGATTTGGCAGCCGGCAGAAGCCAAAGGCAGCAGAGCGGTAAACAACGGTAAAGATCGTGATTTTCGTGACTCGGTTGTTTTTCTTCAAATTTAGATAAGGTAAAAGCGCCTTGTTTTATCAGGTTTAAGCTGGTCTTAACTAAACATATCAATTTGATTCACTACATATTACTACTGATTAACATTTGCTCAAGTTCCTAACCGTAACCCTATTCACTTGATTTACAGTTGCGAAAGGCATTTCAGAAACAAACTGATTGAAAGAACGGTACCACTTTGACAAATTCAAGATCGAGTTGGGTTCTTAGGATCTATTCTGGGGTGGAATTGAAGTGTCACTGAAGGTGGTTTCAATGATAGGCCTGTTTATTCAGGGATGATGAAAAAAAAATCAGTTCAATCTTGAACTTTATTGGCGCATTATGTCCATGATATAGGCAAGGGCGCTAAGCCCTAGAGGTCGAGAGCGATTGCTGTTTGGACTTCGTTAGGACTATAGCATTAATTTAATAAAAAGCTTAAGCGCATTATATTTATGCATATAACTATAATAAACCAAAAACTATAATAAACCTAAAATCTGGCTATTTGGCCCTTGTCTAGAAACTCCACTATAACCGATTTTTGAATTTTAATAAAATCATTATGTTGTAAAATTTGTCCCTTTTGTCACGTCTACAATCCCTACAAAACCTAAAGCCTAAAGACTATCTTTAATCTTCCCCTACTCTATCCAACTAATCTAATCTATTCTAACAGGTCACACAACATATTACCTCTAAATCAACTTTGCGACTTACAAACAATTATTTATGTATTTGATAATTTGCACCCGTCAAACAGTAGTCAAAGCCTGAGATTTACAACAGGAGTTAGAATCCATAACACCCGCTTTTCTCATCACTTAGTACGCAGCACATCTTCAACTTCTTGTGGCCAACGTCGAATTTCATTTATTGGTCCAATCAAATTCAACGTTCTTCCTGAAGATATAAAAAATTCAACGAATAGAAACTGTTTCAAGAACAAACTTATACATTATTTCAAAGAAAATTTATGCCGTTGAACATCCAACCACTATTCAGAAGTTATTTATTATTAGTTTTGTATTTTTCTTAGCTTAGTATAATTAAATGTAGTTTATGAAACTTTTTGTAGCATTTCAAATAAAATTTGAGTAATCAATATTAAATATGTACATGGATATTATTTCCACTGAGATTCATGTTGCAGTTAAGTTTTTGTAACGTAACATCTCCTCGCACTAAGTAACTGCATTATTTAAGTTCTCAGCATGAGTAAATTTTGTACGCGTTTTGTATTTTTCCTTTTGCTGTCAGACATGCTGAGAACAGTTAGCGTCCATTACCAGGGGGCTCATATGAGCTTCTTGGTGTGGGGGAGTGTGGCGGGCCGCTAAGAAAAAAAAAATTGAGACCACTTCGGCCGGGCCGGTTACCCGGATTTCTTTTCAAAAAATATTGGATGTTACCACATGCAGAAAAAGAATGGGGTTTGGTTTCAACAAAACGTGTTGTTACTTTATTTTATATTTTCATTGCAGATTTTTTAATAACATGCACAGAAAAATCGATTGTAATTAATAACAAAATTTTGTTATTTATGCACACACATTTTTTATCACTTAAAAATAAAATTTGGTTTAATTTGAAACCGAAATTAGTTTTTTTTATTATACGTGTAAACGATAAGTCGAAAAATGCAAAAAGAAAAAAAAATATCAAAAAATTTGAGCACCTGACAGAACAAAACAACATTAGGATGGCCGAAGCGATTTGTGACACAAAGCGGATAACAATTTTTGCTGGGCCAGTCACCGAGAAACCCGGAACCGAGATTCAAATTTCCAAGATTGGAAAATGGAAGCATTTGGTACACGCCGCTACGAAAATGGGATTCATTGTGGCAGATGCTGTTGCTCAAAATCTTCCGGTTTTAGAGTGTTCGGAACCCGGCGCGAAGGGGTACGTGTTCCTTGTGCGTGCGTGGCAGAATACAGTCCCACTTTTAGAGCGGTAGAAAGAGCGGCTGGTTTCCTTTTGATGGAGTTAGATATGTTGCTGAATGTACTCGATTCGAGGTTTAGCAACCATTGGTGGGCTTGGTCTGATATAGCCCAGTTGGCAAGTCGGTTGTCTCCTGAGCCGATGTCTGCGAGTTCGAGCCGATGAGCAAACATCGAACACAGTTGTAATGGATAAGTTTTTCAATAACGATCCACCAACTGCACCGTTGATAAAGTCGCGAATGCCATAAAGATGGTAAAACGACTATAATCGAAACAAGAAAAATAATCCAAGTAGAATTTTTTATCGATATTAACAAAAATATATTTCTGCTTTTTCTCAACCAAATTTTTATTATTTTCATTCCAAATAGGGCTAATATTACAATAAATTTTTCTGCGTGCAGGATTAATTTGCTTCATTTGGCAATTGAACGAAATAAAAATCCATTGCGTTGTACAAATTATACCGTATTTGTTTTCACCACCCGAAAGTGTTGCACCATCCACGCTGAAAACGAGCATGAATCGAATTTTGCACCCACCTTTGTTGGTGTACGTAAATCGGCAGTGTCAACAGAAAACATCAAGCTGTCAAAAATCCATTACAGCTGGTATTTGTTTTCGTTTGACTTCGAAAATTGAAATGAAATTTACTTTAGTTTATCATTATCTTTTAAATAATATGAAAATTTTAGCATGAATTTATATATTATGTTGAATTGTGAAGATTTCAGATTTATTTTGCTTGGTAGATTCGCCTCTGGCTCTGATGATAACTGCAATACCGGCTGATTCTGGGTGGTCTATGTTTGCTGCTGCTAGACTGCAGACCCCAGCTTGAAGGTTCCGGCATTTTGAACGTTTATTCCTCGCAAATACCTCGAGTACCTATTTCCGTTTTCAGATGACAAAAGAAAAATTCTTGGAAGCCAAATTGGCGAACTCAGATCGCGGAAGTCGGGGGAGAAAATTTTGCTAACAGACCGAAACGAACGAAATTCATGCTCCCAATTCGGATGTAGTCTCGAACTACCGTTTTTGAAGGGCAACGGGTGGGAATCCGGGACTTGGCGCAACCGAGCATCGTCACCCTAAGGAACAGCTCGAAGCAGAGTAGCTTCGATGCAGCTGAACGCTTCTTGCTGTGGAGACCAACTTATAGGACCCTCCCGAACAAGAAAACTTTTCGGTTTGGGCGATTCCACCAGATCTTTGGGTTGGCCTTTTTGCACTTGGATTTGCTGCTCTTTTTCGGCATCGCCTGGAACCGATTGCAGGAAGCCTTCTGGGCACATTTCTTCTTGGGAGCGTTGTTTGCTTTGGAACGTGCCATCCAGGTGAAATTCTCCGCCTCTGTTGGAAACGGCACTGGTATTGAATCCGGAACAAGTTTCCGTTCTTCGGGATAATAAAGAGAAAAAAACAGCTCGAACGCAATTTTTGCGGTATAGAAATAAACCAACCAGCTGATATTTGTTTACATCGGGAAGCACGTGCTGTCAAAATTCATGATAGTATTGGTGAGAGCGCAAGCAACACCGAATATTTTCAGAGTGTTCCACTGTCCACTTTATGGTGCACTACCAGTGGACTACTCATCCTGAAAACGAGCATGAAAACAGCAAAAAGTGCACTACCGGTAGTGCCCCGGTGCACCACCACACGAAAACGAATTCTCTATTAGTATGCATGCCTCCGAAACGAAATTTTTTGAGCAATGCGATTTAAAATATGTCGATCAGTTTTTTCGTAAATTTTTCTTCAGTTTTTTTTACTTAATTTTTCTAATAGTTCTTGGGTTTTGACAAAATTTGCCTGTATACTAAACTGTATACTGTTGTCAATTTTGAAATCAAAAGCCCGGATTTCATCAGGTTGCTGCATTAAATTACCGGGATTTGTCCGGATCGGATACGTGCTGAAAAAAAATCTGGCAACCTTATAGGCATAGGCCTGAATTTTTTTTTCAAATACCTACTTGACTTTGTGAATCTATCAACATGGCGTCATTTTGTGCCCTACGATTTTACCATATGGTAGAGTAGGCGTGTGCTGAACGGTCAACATGCATTTTTTTGGCAGAAAAATTTCATCAAATTTCGCTTTGCAAAATTTAATAATTGATACTATTTTTTTTCAGAAAAGATTAAGTTGAAAATATTGGAAATGTGCGAGAATAGTAGTTTTGTGTGAATTGCCACAGAAGCTGTTCCCAGGGTGCCGTTCGCCGTTTTCCAAGCTCCCAGGTCGGCGTTTCGATTGCTCTATGTTTGCGATAAATGTCAGAAATTCAAAACAAATTTAAAATATTATGATATGAGAAATGAGATTGTCAGTGAAAATCCTTTAGTTCGTTTAGGCATAATTTAGTAAATGTTTTGAAAAACGTGATATATATAGTTGCGTTCAAAAAAGAATGAAATCGCGTGAAGCTGCGCATGCACTTCCAACTTTAACAGGCTGCCATTTCTCTCTCGGTTGATTTTTTTTATGAAAATTTCACACAATCTAGTTCAATATCCAACTAACACTCTACAAAGTTTGAAGTCTTTACAATGACGGAAAACAAAGATACAGCTATTCCCGAAAAAAAAATGAATTTGGAACTGCTTCACTAAATTTGTTGTTTCTCTGACAATTTTTATTGAAAAACCATGAAATTTGGTTCAAAGATATAAAAATGTTTGATCTAATACCAGACCAAGTTTCGTCAAAATCGATAAACGTGATCAAAAATGGTGCCAGGTAGAAAATGAGGTTCATTATCGCCCAGCAGACGATTTCATTTTTTTTTTGGACAAATGTTTGTATGGAAAACATCGTTATCCATGTATTTTGGTTTTTTCTTTCACAAATTCAAAATTTATCCCAATGAATATTATAAATTAAGAGGAACTTCATTCTTGCTTTGTTTAGAAACAGAAATGGTTCCAACAGAGGTGGTATTGAAATACAAGAGCGAATAGAATACTAGCATTAATTATGTATCAAATTCGTTTATCGGTATAATTAGCAGGTCATTTCTGAAACTCTGTTCTTCTTAGCTTGAACTCTGTTGAAACATTTTCTCTTCCAAAACAAAGCAGAAATGAAGTTTATATCAATTTACAACATTCTTTGAGATAAATTTTGATTTTGTGAAAAAGCAAACCAGGAATACATGGATTACGATGTTTTCCATACAAACATTTGTCCAAAAAAGAATGAAATCGTATTTTGGGCGATAATGACCTGATGTTCTACCCGGCACCATTTTTGATCACGTTCATCTATTTTGACGAAACTTGGTCTGGTATTAGATCAAACATTTTTACATCTTTGGACCAAATTTCAAAATTTTTCAATAAAAATTGCCGAAGATATAGCAAGTTTAGTGAAGCAACTCCAAATTTCCCTTTTTTACGGAAATAGCTCTATCTTTGTTTCCCGTCATTGTAAAGACTTCAAATTTCGTAGAGAGTTAGTTGAATAGTTGAACTAGATTGTGTGAAATTTTCATGAAAACATAATAACCGAGATAGGAATGGCAGCTTGTCAAATTTGGAAGAGGGTGCGCAGCTCCACGCGATTTCATTCTTTTTTGAACGCAACTGTACATACATACATACTTGTTCTCATGATCTAGAGCAGGGGTTTTCAGACCATTTGCTCGGCGGAGCACTTTTTAAAATCAAAAATTTTGGCGGAGCACCTACATTTTTTAAAGAATGAAAAACCCGAGTTTTGAAAACTTGATAATATTTATCGTTTAAATAAGATGTGTCTTGTCATCGTATTCAATGATATTAGAAATGAATGGCTACTCTTTGAATAGTCTTGTTTTCATTTACAAAATATGTGTCATCAAAAATTAATGATTTCAATAGAACAAATATGCTTTCTTCGATTTTTCAAGCTGTAACAAGTTTGGTTACATTTGTGTCTGTTGAAGCTTGACATCTTGTTCCGCGTGTAGTCGGGATCGGAATTTTGTCTTCATTGCGAGATATCTGGTAAATCCAGACTCACATATACCGTATTTTTTTCACCTGGAGGCAAACCAGAGGCAACCTAGGTTCGCTCTAACTGCTGTCATCGTGCTCATTTATTGCTCGAGAGGCAACCTAGGTTCGCTCGAAAAACGGACGGAGTCGCCCTGAGAAGAAAGTCAATTTTACGAGAAGTTCACCAATACTCTCAACGTTGTTGTCAAAACATTAAACAGTTGTTTTTGGCTGAAAGCGAAACAGTTGAAATAATGAACGGGAAAATGATGATTGCCGCGATTTTGAACCTCTCAGCCAAGCAAAATCGTACTATCTGCTGTCCAGTGTGTGGGTATGGAGCTGACAGTGCAATCCGGACACGAAAAAAGGCAATCCGGATGTGAAGAACCGAATGAAGAAATCTAGAAGGGAGAACAAAATGAAAGCTGCATGTAAACATTGCGCTCGTTCTCACGCACACCTACGTATGGAATAACTCGAAACCCGAAAATCGTTTTTTTATTCTGACGGTTCCAGAGCCAAATCCGGAATCAAAAAAAAAATTCGCCAATATATAAGTTGTGGAAAACGGCAGAAGAATAAGTTTTGCTTTATCGGACAAAATTTGAAATTCATTTTTCAGTTCACAGTTATCCACGAAAAGTGTAGTGGTTTGTCATAATTCTTGGAAATTTTGAGCTTGAGCTTGAGCTTAGATAAACCGTACATTTCAGTAGTTGCTACTCCGTGATTGACAAGAACCATCAAAATTGTACATAGATCCAAATAAATGGGGCTTGGGATTAGCTTACCATTTTCTGTGTACACGTTTCGAAGGTTCCTTATGTTATATGGTCAATAACGGCGCCGGCCACGTCCTTACGGTTCATCGGGGAAAGGGAAGGATTGTTAGTTCGACTTTCGTTGCTACTAGAGACCGAATACACCTCTAAATCTCCACGGTCGTCACAGGAAGGGTGGTTTGTTAGTGGGGAAGGTAAATATGTAAGATCTGGATTCCCTTTGGGAAGGGATGTGATCAAAGCAAAGTTAAATATTTAATGATCGTCGCGTTTTTATTTAGAGCAAATACGTCCTAACGTGGCATTTTATACACGTACAATGCACTTGGCACCGGTGCAACTCACCGAATTTTATCACGCGTTTAAAACGAGAAGAGCAAGAACGAGAGAAAGGGAGAGGGAGAGAGAGAAAAAACCGAATTTAACCTCATTAGAAATATTTAATATTGGAATTATCATACACGTACAAAACACTTTTCGTTATTCGTTGCTTAAGTTTTTTAGTAGTCACAGGCTCGCAAGGCCCGCAGCTAACCCCACTATCTCGCAGGAGGACCGTCGTGATGTTGCTGTTTTGGGTCCCGAACACCACCAGGACGCTGTTGCACTCCGTACGCCGCCCCTAACATGGAGAACAGACGCGTACGAAGCCCCCTAACTCATTCTGCATGCGACCAAAGCATCCACCGGGGTTGGGTACCCGATCTCCGCTAAGGTTGCTCGCACCCCAGCTAGCACCACGGGGAGGTAGAGAATCGGAGTTGCAGACAAGAGGTGATATGACCACTACCCGAAGGTTGGGTGTATGGGGTCTCGAGTTGCACATTGTCTACTTCACTAGCCAAATACGCCGGATACGCTGGGCAGGACATGTTGCGAGAATGCCGGACGACTGTCCTGCAAAACAGGTGTTCGCTACGAATCCGGTAGGAACAAGACGAGCGGGGGCGCAACGAGCGAGGTGGTTAGACCAAGTGGAGCGTGATCTGGCGAACGTGGGGTGCCCGAGAAATTGGAGAACGGTTGCCATGGACCGAGTGAATTTTAGGAATTATGTTCGTCAAGTTATGTCGTAAGACGGAATACTATGTAAATAAAAAAAAAATAAATAATACAAAACACTTTTATCGCGCGCTGTAAACCAAGAGAAAACACGTCCAAACGCGGCATTGCAATACACGTACGAAATAAACGCGGGAAAATTATCCATCACCGAACACTGTACAAGCCTTCGATTTCACGGCGGGTAGCCAAAAAACTCACTACTAACAACAAACGAACTTTATTTCTTTCGAATTTTTGGCAAGCTAATTAAAACTTTGTCTGTCAGGTTCACATACATTAAGCAAATTTGAATTGAAATGAAAAATATACTTATCTTAGTATCCTGTTGAAAGGCATTTTTTCTGTGGGCAACGGTATAGGGTGAAAATTCGCCACTCGACGTCATCAAAAAACCATACATCGAATTTTATAAACTGGCAGCACAAAAATATAGAGCTATAGTTGCGCCATCTCCATTTGAAATGAATAATGAGCTTTCGAAAACTCATAACAGCGCTATCTCGTGATGAAAATCACTTGAGAAAAAAGGCATAACAGCGCCATCTTCTTTCAAATAATGACTTGTTATTTTTCTAAAGGCTTTTTGAGTTGCTGCCATTTTCTCGACTCACAAAGGAAACAAAAAATACAAATATTTAAACATAAATTGCACTTCATAGTTAACACTTTTCACTAAAACTTCACAACTCTTCTAAGCACAATCACCTCAAAATTCGCTTTAACAAATAAAACTCAACAAAAAACACTTATTTCACCAAAAAATCAACATTTTTTCTTCTACTTGTAATAAGTAACACCATCAACACCACACCCAGGGTTGCCTTGTATATCTTGTCATAATTCTTGGAAATTTTCGGATGATAACTTCGAGGTTATTTCTGATTGTAGGTATGCATCATAAATTTGGAAAGCTGCCAACAATTTGCAAAGCCAAATTATTGAAGCTCAAAAACGCTCTTAAACGATCTCAATTCAAACAGGCGAGACAACGTTTTTCTACGAGATCTTCGGTATGAAGTAGTAGCGTGGAAAGGCTACCCATTTCTTCGCACAACGCCTTTAATAACCTTGAATTTTTCGGTCGAGCCTTAATAAAGTTGATTATTTTTACGCTTTCGTTCAAGACTTTCTTCAAAGATGATGATAGTTTCTTCATAGCGAGTGCATGTCGATGAAGGATGTAATGACTACTACCGAAAGTTTTGGTCTTTTCTTTGATCTTGGCAACGACTCCAGCATCAATGCTATTTCAAGATGGAATATTGTCGTTCGAAACATCAATCATCAATCAGCTTGAAAGTTTCAGCCCCGTCGTAGAAGTTGGCAAAGGTTTGCAAAGGAACAAATCTTCTTCGAAACATTCAAAAACTTGATAGCGAACAAATATCATCAAATTGCTAGTCACTACATCTGTGGATTCATCAAGCTGCAAGTCGAATTTTGAAGTTTTCAATCGAGAAACTAAAATGCTTCCAACATCTTCAGCCATGTCACAAATTCACCGAGAAACCGTATTGTCAGACATGGGAATCGATTTATCAATACCACTGTTTTATCATCATCCATGATACGGACGACTTCTTGAATACAAGTTTTAATTAAGTTTTCAGCAATAGTATGCAGAGTGCCTCCAGCTACGGGTGGTTGCATATTGAGGAAAAGTAGGCAAGGGGTACCAAAAGTTTCTCATTGGTGGGGGGTGGAGACGGAGCGCTTTTTGACACCGAATTGTTCGCCTACCATGCCTACGATTACGATTGCCTGTCACAAGATGGACGATTCCGTGCATTGGTCTAAGAACACACCTGAAGCTTTACACGCCTTGATAGTATGCGCTTCTCCAGCTTTTCCAATCGGTAGCTCACTAAGTGCGGCGCAAGAACAATCTTGTTCAGCGAAAAATTTCCTTTAAAAATTTTATAAATTGGCACAAAAACCATCAGCTGGCTCGGTTCCACAGAAGAATCAAAAATGATGTTGATTTTTCAGTACAAAATATTCAATTTTCCCATACAAACCTAAAAGTTCAAATTTACTCATGTAAACGTTACTTAAAAATTCTACAAAAAATCATGGATGAGTTTTGGACCAATAAGAAGCTTTTGAGACCCCAGGGTTTTAGAAATTCAAAAATGACCCCAAATCGCCCCCCCCCCCCCCCCCAGTCTACTGGACAGTCGATTTCGTTTGTTTGAATTTTTTTGCATTACGCAATATCGAATCCAGAGTGCGCATCGATAGCTTTTCGTGAAATGCTATTCCAGTCTGAAAATGTCACCCAACTTTCAAGGAAAAATAGGAAATTGGAGCAAAAAAAACAAACAAATGGGGTCACATGCTTCAAGTGATAACAACAATGTTTTTATGGAAGTTCGTTAGCCCTCCCCACTTTGAAAGAATAGAAGATGGAGAATCCACAACAATGAATCATACGTTTTGGCATAATTAGAAAACTCATTAAACTTATAAACACTGAGTAAAATTTCAGATACTTAAAACAAATTTAAGATCAAGTAACACTAAATAAGATGAAATCATCTTTGTATTGAAATTCCAAAGACCAGTTGCAGTTATGTATGTATGTATGTATATTAGACTAGTTCACTTTTCGGCTTTTTTCGCTGATCACAACGCCACTTACAGGGTTTGATCCTCATTCATTTTCAAGTACTCTGGCCAAATTTTAGCTCATTTGAGTAAGTTTCCAGCGTGCGCTAGGAGTTTTATTGAAAAAAGTCCATTTTTCTGGAAAATTTCCGTAGATGTGTTCTAGCAAGCTGTTGTTAATATAAAATGATAATTTTATAGTGCTCGGTGAATGGTATGACAAGCATTCGTATGAACCTGTTTTAGATAATTGACTAAATCAAACCGAAAAAATTTAAAAATTCATAAAATACCTACTTTTACAGAAAATTTACTTACAAGTTGAGAGCTTAAAATCAGTAGTAAATAGAAAAAAAATATTTTCGATATAAACTTTTCATAAAAAGATAGCCTTATTTATAACCTTCAATTTGATGTATAACACTTAATGATCGCAAGAGTGCTAGCAAAGTTATTCAAATATCTATGCAACAAATTTGATTTGATAAAATATTTTTCATTCAAGTTTGCTCCACACCAACTTGTGCGCAAGAAAGGATATTTTATTCAATCAAGTACCCCATGACGGGGCCAGGAGTTAAAAAAAGCGCGCGCTTTGATCAAGTTGTAAGCAAGTCCTCTTGATGCCACGTTGTGCAGGTTGCATGATGCTAAAACTTGAATGGAGACAACATTATGATTCAAAGAATGTGATGTGAATGTTTGAATATCTTTGCTTGTACTGTTGCGATAATTAAGTGTTATACATCAAATTAAAGGTTATAAATAAGGCTATCTTTTTTTGAAAAGTTTATATCGAAAATATTTTTTTTCTATTTACTACTGATTTTAAGCTCTTAACTTGTAAGTAAATTTTCTGTAAAAGTTGGTAGTTTATGAATTTTTAAATTTTTTCGGTTTGATTTAGTCAATTATCTAAAACAGGTTCATACGAATGCTTGTCATACCATTCACCGAGCACTATAAAATTATCATTTCATATTAACAACAGCTCGCTAGAACACATCTACGGAAATTTTCCAGAAAAATGGACTTTTTTCAATAAAACTTCTAGCGCACGCTGGAAACTTACACAAATGAGCTCAAATTCGGCCAGAGTTCTTGAAAATGAATGAGGATCAAACCCTGTAAGTGGCGTTGTGATCAGCGAAAAAAGCCGAAAAGTGAACTAGTCTAATGTATATAATCCACCATGGGTGCACGGATTCACCGCAGTTTCGCCAACGTATGCGCCAAATTGCATTCTTTAGATTATAAGTTCGGCCAATCTTCAATGCAAATTACCACATACCCGACACCATGGCCTCGTGTGAACTGTCATGTAATGAATGTATTTCGTGTATGTGTATGTCTTATTTGTGGAACGAGCAAACAGTTTCGCAACCGTAAAAAATTCATAACATTCTCAGTGTTATGAATCTACGACAGGTATTCCGCATGCGTGTAGATACCTGCCCAGCTGGCAACTGATTGAACGTTCTTATATAATATAATCAATGCATGAAATAGTTTAACAACAGAATAGCCTTACCTTTATACCCAACTTACCTTAAGACACACTAAGCTTACCTTTAGCTGTAACCGACCTTATTCTGTATCATAACTCAAAACCATATTGTCTATTTTCCGATTTAAAATAACTGATGTTTTGTATAATTTCCACACTTTGAAAAATCATCAAACATCAACCCTACCCACAGCCATACACTCGCGGCTCGCACAAGTCTGTCACAGTTTATTTCTGCTTTCTTCGTTTCCTGATAACCCAGGCAGGCTGCAATATATTGCGGAAGTCAAGTTACGCAGTTACATCCGAATAAAAAACCCCTCCAAAGACCAGTTGCAGTTATACTTTTAAAATAGTTGTTTCTGATTCATGCTGAAATTGATATTAAATGATATGTATCTACAAAAAAAACTTAAAAACTTAGATATTTTGAACAAATTTCATGTATTTTGCAAGGTGTAGCAAAGCACATCTGGTCAGCTAGTAGTGACATAAAATTAATTTTCCGACTTAGATCCACCGAATAATCATTGATTCCTACCTTGTAAAGAATAATATAATCCTGTAAGTCATAGAATGGTTCTGTATGAATGTATTCTACATTTTTCTTTTTATCATTGAGAAAAATATGTCTTCCGTTGATCTGTAAATAATTAAACAAATATTATAATATTGATTTCCAACGAAAATTTATGTAAGACTGGCTATTAGCCAATCGGTAGATTTGCGGTGAACCCCTTTTAATCCCAGGGTCGGAAAGTTTACACTAACTAAGTTGCAGGGAAATTCGGGAGAGCTAAAGAAAACTCCTCGGATAAAATTCGGTACCGTTTAATATTTTGCAGTTTTGTTCACCCACCACTTTCTTAACCTAGCTAACCTTTATTTGCGCACTGGTTTCTTCCTTGCTCGGGCTCGGGTTCGATGAGATCGGCTTGGAAGCTGGCTGGCTCTAACGGGTCGTGTTGTTGTACCCGGTCCCACCTTGGGTGCTGAACCGGGCACTGATGGTCCTTGGACGGCAAGCAAGCGGCGTGGATGCTGAGTACCTGACCCCACCTTAGGTGCTGAATCAGGTACGATGGTAAGTAGCACCGGTGGCGGTCGGTCGATGTTATCGGTGGCGCACGAGGTCCTTCGACGATTAACGGAGCGCGTGGCGACGTCGTACCTGGCCCCACCTTGGGTGCTGAACCAGGTACGGAATTGAGTAACACCGACGGCGGTCGGTTGAGGTGGTAGAGCGCTGTGGCGCTCTCAGGGCTCGGTTGATTAAAAACCAATCCGAAACAGCGGGGTCCTGGTAAAATTCAGGAGCGTATTAGGGACACAATTTGGGCAGGGGCAAAATGGCGTGGGGTTACCTGGAGTTCCAATCTATTCCAGCTTAAGACTGGATTTTCCTTTCTGTGGAATCCTTCAATGGCGTGGATTCCTGTTCCGTTTTTATATGGATGGAACAAAGCACCAAACTTTGGCAAACGATCGTTTAATTTTGGGATCGCTGTGATGCGTTCGCGAACTAATGGCAGAGTAAAATGGTCATTTTTTCTACAATCTGCTCTGACCCCATTGCCGTTCATTGCCCCCGTCCCGCGCTCGTTTTCGCCTCGCCTTATCGCACGCTTCGCCTCTTCGCTTGAAGACAACGGCTCACATCTCTGCATTGCGCTCTGGTGGTGGGTTGTTGAACGACCATCTTTCGCCCGGTCGTTCGCCTGGTTAGCGTGGCTTGGTGAACTGCTTCACCAAGGAGAACCCCTTAACCCCCACAAACAACACTGCAACATTTATTTAATTTTACTACAACAAGATCACCGCGGCCTCCTTCGACTGACTAGCAACGCTTACATTTATCATTGACGTGGAGTTTGATATAAATCCTTTCCAATGAAATAAATAAAAGAAGCATTTTATTACAATAGAAATGGCACTGGTTTAATTTTTTGATGGAAGGAGAGATTGATTTTTTTTAAGTACGTCGCATGCCGTTATTTATCATCCACAATTTTATTTTTATGCTTCATTCAAAAAAAAATTAAATTTGTAATTTATTAACTTAAACGTAGCCTATCAGTTACAATGAACTATTAATTCAGGTTAAGGAAAACACTTTCATAAAATAAACTTTTGGAATGAAATTTTCGACCTTTTTGTTGAGTTTTTATTCTGCGCTGCTATTATTTAAAAAATCTGGAACAATCATTTTTCGTCCAATTTGTTTATAAGCACATGATCATTCAGAAAACAGTGCATCAATATTCTTCTTATTTTAACAGATACGTACATATTATTTTTCTCTATAATAGTGCTTACCTATAAAAGTAAATAGCATTCTACGTAGAACTTGGTTGCGCTGCTGCCTATCCGCTAGACCACCTTAGCGCTACCTTAAACTATATGTTCATATTTCAGCAGATATTCAGATTTAGATTTCAATTGATTCATAAAAAAAATCTGTTGAAATAACAACAGTTAAGTTGAACGCAAAAAAAAATCTGCTCATCAATCATCGGAGAGTACACCACAATGCGGCGCCATGGAATTGAACATTTATACATCTATTGAATAATGTTCATAACCCCAGGAACACATCCCAGTGAATAAAATTACTTGTTTCGGTATCACAAACGAATGACATGAGTTCCAAAATCTGCAGTTTAAAAATTTTCTCATGGCGTTCAGTTCGGTCTGGTCGAAGCCAGGCCAATTTATCAATTGTATATCTGCACTGTTATTGGAACAAAAAAGACACACACATAAAAGCACAAAGATTAAGCTTGTTTTCAATCACGGTAAAATTCAGTTCGATTAACATCTCAATTACCACTTTAATATTCAGAATGCAACAAAACCATTAAAGTTGAATTAACCGCAATCGAAATGGGTTGCTGGATTTAATTATTTTTCTAAAATATATTATTTTATAGATATTTTATAAAAGTCAAATGATTCAAATTCCAACTGGTGGTTGTTCAAATCTATCAGCAATTAAAAAAAATAGTTTTCTAAACATTTCAGCAGTTTATATAAAGAAAAACAATTGTATTCCACAAATCCTTAAATAGTCGTTGTTCAAGTTAACATTTATATGATTGTAATATTTCCGCACCTCTCACTCGGCCAAATTTTTGCAGTTGGTAAAGTTCTTAATGGGTTGCAGCACGGCATCCAAAATTTCCGTCATGCTTTCCGATTGACACTTCTCAACCTTCTCGCGCATACAATCCTGAGCCCCCTTCATATCCCGACACTGCTGCTCGGTCAAATGCTCCAACGATTTGGCGTTCAACAAACTAGCCGCACCACAACCGAATGCCGATTGAACGAATTCGGGTAGGCAGGACGAAAATTTGGGATCAAGGAAACCTGTGGGAATATAAATTGAAGACTCTATGTTTTGATACTAATTTAAATGGATTTGAGCTCTTACCCATTATGAGAAGGCCATCGTTTCGACAAACTGCATCCACAAAGCTGTAGATGATTTTGAAGTTGAGAGTCTTCATTTTATCAGGTTGATCCTTCCCAGAACACTTGGCCAATCCATCGAAAGCTTCTCCGAAGCAAGGAACAGATAGGTTGAATTGTGGACAGTATCTAAAAAAATGGTTCTAAATTTAGAACTATAAATCAATAACGACTGAGTATGACTCATTACTTTTGAGCAAAAGCGGCACGCGTACTGTTGGTCAAAGTTTGAATATCTTCGGTCAAGGCGCTCATATCGACGATCTGCGGAATGCACTTTTGAGAGTATTCCAATCCGTGGATGAACTGCAAATAACCTTCGTCGGATCCACTAGCGTTGATGCACACTTCCCGGAAATGTTGCAACTTTTCCTGGACTTGCTGTTCCACTTCCTGAGCCACCTCGGTCTGGTTTTGGCCCTCGCCATTGGTTGAAAAAATTGCAATAGCTAGTAAAAAAAATCAAATTTAAATTCAATACTTAGATGACACTTTTAAAAATCACATAATCACAAACCACAAAAAACTGCGCCTATTGCAAGAACTTTCCGCAGTACAGTCGTCATCATGTCGATACAGAATGACGAACGATTAGGTTCTGTTGATGGCGTTAGCTAGCTACACCATTTCGAATGCAGCCGGACGTTTTTTGATTGCGTTGATAGCAATCTGTCACTAAATATAATTTGATGTGTACGTATATCGTCGTTGATAGAGTACATCACTGCGGCGCGTGTTTTGTTGATCTGTTGGAGAATTTTTTTTTTCTAAAATTCCTTCTAAATCATATAAACAACATCAAAAGTTTCGTCATATTTTACTGAGGAAGGTCCAAACAAATCAAAGTAACGTTTCAAAGTCATGGTTCCAGTCAAAGTCTTTTTTGCTTTTCATTCGAACATCGACGCGTCGAAATAATTGCAGCAAAAAATATCTACGGGCGTGTGCCATTGTTGGGAACACAATGAAATTAACATCGGTGTCAATGGTCAAAACTTCATGTGGCTACTGTCTGTTGAGTAGTGTGAATACACACAGATGTTGTTAAAACCCCATTGATCGGGGTAACAGTGTAACACCCACAGAAATGGGCCAATGTCAGAGACTGCTTCCAATCATGTGACATTATAACCTTTGACTGAATCTGTACCTAGATGATTCGGGGGTGTTAATCTCTTTTCATCAGAGCAAAATTATGGAAAGTGAAAAAACTCAAAATATGACGGGTCAATCTAAAAAAGATTCTGAGTGTACGATCAATTTAACAAAATAATCAATCAAAACGATCAAGAGACGATGAATTGTTGACACATTGCTAAATAATGATTCATTTGTTTAGTGCACGTTTGGACACAACCGTTAGAGCAAGATCACTCGTGTTGGGAAAAATTGGTAGATATTTTGAAACTTTAAGCACATTTTTAAAATTTTACCATGTGAAAATGTTTTCATGATCTTTGGTAGTCATTTTTTTTATAACACTGTACTGTTTCTATTTCCGCCGCATGTGACATAAATCCAACTATTTTTGCATCACAACTTGGCGGCAAAAGATCTTGAAAACATTTACGCATGGTAAAACTTTCAAAAAGTGCTACGAGTGTAAACAGATCTACCACATTTTCCCAACACCAGTGAACTTTCTCTAACGAGACTAAAATTTTGGTCAACTGTTTATACCAGGGATGAGCAAATCGCGGCCCGCGGGCCGCATGTGGCCCGTGAGACCCTTTTGTGCGGCCCGAGAAGCTTTTTTAAAATTTGTATGCCTTAACTTTTTTTCTACAATGGATTCTTAGGCAAATATATAAGACTTGATTAATAACACTCTTATCTGCATTTCTTCACCAATCAATCAGATTGTAAACTTTTTTCTAGCATTTCAACATTTTTTATGTTCTACTCAAGGCATAAATGAAATATTGTTAATCGGCATAACTTAGTATTGGAGGTTTTTTTAATCAAAGACTCATACTTCCTAATTATTTAACTCCTGCCATTTTGATAAGCAAAATCTATTAAAATAGTCAGAGGAGCAGCTAAAAAGCAGAAGCTTAACATGATCAAAGGAATTTCGAAGTCTGTTAGTGAAGTTTTTATTTTCGTTTCAACAAAAAATAAAGTTGTATGATAAAAATAAGCTCAGAAGACAATTTATTTTAATTTATTCCCCTGTTAGCATTCAAACACTGGCAAAAAAAAAAATTTGCCGTTTTTAAAATTGTGATTTTTTTTTAAATTTCTGAATATTGACGAAAATTACAAAAGTTTCATAATAAAGCCTGGGGGGACTTTAGTTTTTTTATCAACATGAATCAGCCGACAGCAAAGTTTCCGACTAAAATTATTATTTCTTGATAAAAACAACAGATATCTAAAATTTTGTGATAAGACTCAAAAGGTCTTTGATGATTATCTGTGATTCTTTTTTCCGAAATTGATACAAAACTTATAACAAACATAATTAAATTGAGTTATTTTATCCTATCCCAATGATATCTAAATAAGATTAAAACATTTTAAAATTTGGATAACAAATATTAATCCAAGAATGTGGTTTTGAAGATAGTTGCTCAAAAGTATGTGAAATTGAACATTTTGCAATGCAATAATCCAATACAGAACTTCAATAAAAAAAACAGGGGTTTGATCATTTGTAGAAAAAAAATCTAGGCTTTGAGGACAAGTTTAGATTGTGGAAAAAATCACAGAAAGTCAATTAGCGATTCAACGTTCAACGCTAGGAAGACGATGATTTCTTTGAATATACATATATGTTTCACACTCCTAGTTATCCCTGTTGTAAGCTCCAGAAGATTTCTAGATGGAAGTGATGACGTATAACACCATCGGTTTCGACAAGAATGTTGTATGAACGATTATTCACCGAAAAGTACTATTAATAAATTGAGAGAATTTAAAAATGACAAAGATTAAGTATAGTACCTTTGCAATATCGGGTATTTGTTGAATTTAGTGTTGAATTTCTGTTCTCAAACACGAGAATTCCTTTTATCTTTCCCAGTTCAGATTTTTGCTCCAAAAATTTGTTGCTATAAAAAATGACGTGAAGCTCTCCTAATTATTAAATAAAATTATTTTAAGTGCGGCCCGCCGACAAGATTTCAAATTTGAACTGGCCCGTTGGTTCAAAAGGTTGCTCACCCCTGGTTTATACAATAGAACGATTTAAGAACACCTTAATATCGATGTCGTTGTCCCTCCAAAATTCCGCATCACTTCTATCCTTTATGCTTTCCTTCAGGTTAATGTTAGTTATGGTTTTTCATAAATGAAAGAGTAAAAATTAATAAACTGCGTGGTCATAGACTCTCTCTTATAATTTTTTTTAAACATTACTGTAGAGTTGTGTGCATAAGCCTGTTTTACTTTATACCCGAAACACAAGAAAAAATAAAAAAAAAGGTATTAAAATGCTCGAAAATAATACCAAAACTTTATGCATGCAGATATGAAACGATAAACTTCTACATAAATATATCAGTTTTCTTTAAGAACTTCCGTTCCATTCAACATTCCGATAATCCTGATATTTTGAGAATGATGCAGTTTCTTTTCACGTGCTACATTAACGTCATTTGCCATAACATAAACCAACGGCCGCCCACTGGAAAGCGCCTTTCGATAGGCTTTTCATTTGAATACCAACGAAAATCATCGAATTGTAAGCTTCATTCTATGTTCTTTTGAGCGATAGAGTCGAAGCTTCGAAGTTACCTTTAAAAATAGGTATCGTAAACTGAGGTTACTTTGATCTACGGGGTAACTTTGGCCAGCATGAAATTTTTTTTGTTGCTACGTTTGAAAGCCTTTAAATTAGGTTGTAAATAGTTTTTGGAAATATTTGCTGTTAGTTAAAAATAATAAACCACTTTTTTTCAAAGGCAAACGCATTTTCTAATGGTATCAAAGCATTTAGTAGCAAACAGAATGTGTGGGTTTTATGTGAAAGTTTTATTTTAATAATATATTTAATATCATTTTATAATAAGTTTTTTTATATTAAGAAAAATAGGAAAACATTGCAAGAGTACGTCTGTATAGGACAAATGGCTAGGAACTCTATCAAATGGTAAAGTTTGAAAAAAAAAATGACAATAGTGGAAGAGCCTACACTTAAAACATAATGACTTTTAGGTGTCGTTGAATATCCTGTAATTTTGGTAAGCTTAGATTACCTTGATTAACTACTCACATTCTACTTCAACCGTAAAACCCGAAATGCATGTTTAAGGAATTTGTATGCATTACTTGTTCCAAAATCAAATTATAATTACAATCACTTCGAGTTCAACGGTCGCAGGCGTGGCTCAGTTGGACAAGTTCGACATTGCCAATGGTTGCTACATAAAAAAAAGCATCACATATCACGATTTTCCGTGCGAATAAAATATCACACGTCTAAAATATTTTACATGACTTTCAAATAATACTGGTATAAAGAAGTTTGCAGACGTGTTATATTCAACTTGCTCTGAAAATTCCTTCATATGTGATGCTTCTTTTTCGTCACATTATATGTTATGTAGTTTTACGATTTTTTTTTGGTCACAAAAATATCAAAACAACACTTAATCAGAAATTTCTTAAAATTATACGAGATGGAATGTGATAATGTCATTGAATAAGAGTTTTAACAATACAGACCCCGTTCGATTTTGGCAACACGCCCGTACATTTTGTGTTGCCAAAATCGAATGTTGCCAAAATCGAACGGTTTTTTTCTCAACTTTTTTTCCAGTTATTTTTACAAAATAACTGTTAATATTACCAAACACGTTATTTTTGGTCAATTTTCGACCATTCGTAGTAATTTTTTATTTTTTTTTCATCATGTTTTTGAAGCATTTTTCACTTTTCTTGTTTTGTTTATAATGTTTGTTTTCATTTGTCATATTTGCTGTTTTTGTCGTTCTTCATCATTTTTTAGTTGTTTTTTGTCATTTTCAGAATTTAGCTTGAATTTGTTTTTTAACTTCTTGAATTTTTCATCTTTTTGTCATTTTTGAGTACTTTATTAATTAAAAAAAAAAAATTGTTTATTGTTGCATTTTATCACCATTTCAGAACATTGAAACGTATTTATGGTGTTTGTCTAAATTAAATTGGTCCTGTTATAACGAAAACTAAAAGGTAATGTTGATTCTAAAAACCGTTCGATTTTGGCACATGTGCCAAAATCGAATGTTGCCAAAAACAAACGGGGTCTGTATGACAACTTTCAAAATCAGGACAAGAAAAATGTAAACAAACTGTCAAGTCAAGTCGTGCACCAAAGTATTTTGTTTAAGCAGTTTTCCCACGAGTAAAGTTCCCGGAGATCTTCGAGAAAAAGGGATGTGAAGCGGCTACACGTTACTCAACTTTGGATCCGGTACTTTGAGGAAGAAAATAAAATTGAGAATACTCGTTACAAAAAAAATTGTTAAATAAAAGAATTTTTCACTGAATAAAACAAAATTTTTTAATTATAGATAGATTTTACTATCATTAAGAGATGAGAAAATTCCATGATTGAATCATATTACTGTCGCATCCATCGTCTCTTGCGTCCATCTTTCGATTTTAAATCTGCAACCCACTTTTCCGCAAACTCGTTCGCAACACACAACTTGTTTGATAAACGTCACTTCGAAAACTGACGATTTTCGAGTTCACTAATTTTTCGTCGTTCTATGCTAGAGCGAGAGCCGAGGGCCTCTCTCTCGCATTCCATACGAAGATTGCCTTCGGTACAATACGAGTCACGAGCAGTGATGTCAACCTTCCAGATTTTGTCTAGATCTTCCAGACTTTTTGGACTTTTGCCAGACATTTTTTCAGGTTTCCAGACTTCCAGACTTTTGACAATTCTTCCAGACAATTCCAGACTTTTGGGTTTGGACATAAATTGTTCTAAGAAACTATGAAAATTCAATTTGGTCATGGTGTAATATGGCAGGAAATGATTAGAATTTATGAATTATGAATTCATAAGTGTTCGAAACCTATTAATATAGGCAATTGCTTTGAAGATGTATGTCAAATTGAGATTAAGACATAATACGTGACTGATATGGTTTGGGGATTACCTACATACATACATACATACATACCTACATACAAGACATAACACGTGACTGATATGGTGACAGAAAAATAGTATTGAAACATTGAGATCTGGGGACCAAAAAAAAAGGTCGCCACCTTCAAAGCAAAGGTGTCCAGACATTTCCACACATTTCCAGACATTTTTTAAAAATCTTCCAGACTTTTCTGAAAAATAGTTGACAACCCTGGTCACGAGTCGCTTCCTCCGCTCAATCTTATGGAACAGCTCGACCTTATTTAACGATGGGAGTGAACGGTTTCGCAAATGAAAGTTCGGTTTTTATATTCCCTCCTTTTCATACCCTACTGGCAGTCATTACTGCGACGTACAGTAAGGTGAGGGAAGCGTCACTGCACTGATAAAATGAACCATTTATTTTTTACAAGAATTATTTTATTTATTCGTCTTATACTCTACAATTACCAAAAAATATTAAAACAAATTCCAAATAGAAAAATTTTCCTCCTTTATTCAGTGATTTTATAATTTACATCATTTTAATTTTACACGATGCAAAATTTTGCTTGTGTGTAGTATTCAACTAGCACTGAAAATTCCTTCATGTATGATGCTTCTTTTTATTTACATCACATGTGATGTGATTTTACAGATTTTTTCATAATGTGTGAAAAAATTATGGATCACTTTTATTTTGAAACATATTATTGAATTTTCGCGTTTCATTCGTTCAGTTTCATTTGGAGAATGTAAATCTTTTAAATAACCGCATAGAGGCTTAACGGTATGAGATGTCAACTCAATAACATTGGAATTATATTTGATAGTTCGACAGATAATTGTAAATGTCTGATAAAAACTATTCAAACAGCAATTTTACGATTATCAAGCGCACCTATAATATTTTCAATGCATTTTAATAATAATATCTTTTAACTAAAAATACCTAGTAGCATAAAATAATTTCTTTTAGTTCAGTTGATATCAGCTGTTTAAATAAACTGTAACTAATAAGTGTTTGACCATTAATGTGGGAGGACTGTACTTGTCCCCAGCATGAAAAAAGTCTTTTTGTTTATTTGTTTATAAACTTTATATCATCTGACAAAGGTGGGTGTCTGAATGAATAAAACTTAAATCTAGGTTCACATAAATCGTTTGCTAGTTTCTTAACCGTTCACTCATGCATTGCTCAATCCGTTGTTTGAAAGTCGCAATGGAAACATGAAAATCGAATAGGGTTTAATTACGGAGGAAGCATTTTTTTTAAAATATGTCTTTATTTGTATCAATTCATCATTACATCTATATCACATTATTACATTAAATTAGGTGTTCAGCTCAATAATGAACTGTTCAGAGCCCTATAGTAAACTAGATAATAAAAATTTATTTATAAGATTTAAACTTGCTGAGCGCAATCAAGTATTTAATGTAGGAGAACATCCTGTAATGGCAAAAATATTTTAAACTTAAAACTAAACACTATCCTAAAATAAAACTAATTATAAAGAGAACGAATCTCTGCGATGGAAGACTGCATCGATTTGCCTCTGAAGTTGGAGATGATTTTGTTGGCCATCTCTTCGATCGATTCAATACCCGCAATCCGATGAAGATCTTCGGTGCTGTGCCAAGGTGGGAGCCGCAAAATCATTTTCAGAACCTTATTCTGAATCCTCTGGGTGGCTTTTTTCAACGGAGGAAGCATATTTTTGCGGAACGAAGGGGGTCGTTACTGCCATAGCGCGTACTTCGTGGTTCCAATGAGAGCCAGTCTCGATTACGAAGGGTTCGTTCTGGAGCATAAATGTTACAACCGGAAAGTAGCCAACAGTAGTCAATTTCATTTCTCAAGATCTTTGCAACGAACAGTGATCGACCAATGGAATGACGATCCGCCAGCGTATGGAATCCAAGCAGAGCACATCGTTGTGGATAAAGCGGTAGATTTAACGGGTTTTCCCAAGGTAGTTCACGGAGAGCATACCGCACAAATCGCTGTTGAATTGCTTCAAAACGCGCAACCCACAATGCCTCAAACGGCCACCGTACCAGATTTGCAGATTCCAATATTGATCGAACCAAGCAGCAATACAAAGCTCGCAAGCAGACGGGATCGGTGAATTCTGTACTCAGGCGTATGATGAATCCCATTATCCTGTTGGCCTTCTCGAGTACCACAGAGTAATGGGGCTTAAAAGTCATATGACTGTTCGATAAAACTCCGAGATCCTTTATCTGATCCACACGTTGCAGTGACTCACCCAGTATGCTGTATTCATATATGAATGGATGTTTCCTCCGACCGAATGTAATAACACAACACTTAGCAACGCTTAAAATCAGTAAATTATCAGCACACCAGTTCACAACCATGTCCAGGAAGCCTTGTAACTCGTAACAATCAGCTAAACTGTTTATAACCAAAAATATTTTTAGGTCGTCCGCATACAGGAGAATTTCACAGCCAATAAGAAGCAAATTAATGTCATTACATAACATTGTAAACAACAGAGGGCCCAAATTGCTGCCCCAGACTTTGGAATAAAATCAGGAGATTCTGCACTACCAATTCTAACAACTAAACGGCGATTCGTAAGACAACTTTTTATCCAAACACATAGTCGTTCAGAACATCCCAAACGTTGCAGTTTTTTAAGGAGAATATCAGGATTTACTGAATCGAATGCAGCCGAAATATCAGTATAAATTGTGTCAATTTATTTTCCGCCATCCATTTCCGATATGCAATATGATGTAAACACCGTTAAATTCGTGGTTACCGAACGTTTAGGGGAAAAAGCGTACTGATTTTCAGAGATCCAGTTTCGACAAGTGGAGAAAATAAGATCGTTTACGATCCTCTTTAGTACCTTCGAGCAGGCAGCTAGTGATGTGACACCACGGACTGAAGTGAAGAATATTTTGCTTATCGCCTTTTTTACGGATTGGGCTCATAAACGATCTTTTCCAGGCGTCGGGGAATTTTTGCTGTTCTAGGGACCGGTTAAAGATGTGGGTATGTTAAAACATCACCCAAAATTTGGTTAAGTCGTGAAAACCAGTGACATATCAAGTTGACTATTATCACTTTATTTTTTGTGAGCGTTCTAAATTAAAATCTATCTTGAAATGCAACAAGTTTAGCGATAATTACAGGATCCGGCAATTGAACTGCTACATTACTTCAACAGTAATGATTTCGTTGCACACGAAACAGTATTGAACGATCCCTCGTCGCTTTGCTTACATTAAGTTTTTGCTATCATTGGATGTACGTGTTACATTTGTAAGCAACTGTTATCCGGAAAAATAGATCTCGAACAGAAACGTAGCGCTGTGGTTGCCAAGCTGGCAAACGGCAGAAGAACATAGTTCGTGAGCTGTCCGATATAAGTGTGTGCAGAAGTTTTGTTTACCGTACAGTTAAAAGATACCTGGAGACTGGAAGTGCCAAAAAACCTACTGTGGTGACACCTGCCATGCAGAAGATCGTCAAGAAGCGCCTTAAGAGAAATCCTCGTCTGAGTGCCAATAAATTGGCAGAGGATCTCAATATATCGGATCGAGACTTCGTCGGATCCTGGAAGATAAACTTCAGACCAAGCCCTACAAGATCCAAAAGATTCATGACCTTACGGTGAAGCAGAAACAAGAACGGGTAAAAAGAGCGAAGGCGCTGCTGAAGAGGGCCGCGGAAGGAAGGTTGACGAATATCGTTTTTACCGACGAGCAACTCTTCACCGTACAGCAGTTCGTGAATAAGCAGAACGACAGAGTTTGGTTGTCAGACAGATCACCCGGCGACAGAAACCAGCATCGGTGATGGTTTGGGCTGGAATCACCCGTGATGACCGGACTCCGCTGGTTTTTGTCCCTGAAGGAGTGAAATTCAATTAAAATACATATCGGGAACTATGTTGGAGGCCGAAGTCTGCTTTAAGAAACATGAAAGTGTGGAGGGGTCATTGACGGACTTGATGCATTGGGGTTTCATTGATCAGTCCTATTCTGACGATTTTAACGAGTTTTCATAAAGGATACAATAGACTTTCATAATAGTTTATCAATTTAACCTAGATTTTTAACGTTTTATTTTAAAAATATTTATGATCGAAACAAGAACTGTGATGCTGCTTACATTTAGGGGCAAAATTAAAATAATTGCTTAATAGTTTGAGCTTCAAAATACAAATGAAATTTTAACTTCACACATTCCCCTAGGCCCACCCACTATATCCATTTTAATTTTTTCTTCAAAGGTAGCGATTTGATAGAGTTCCTATCCATTTGTTCAATCCGAGCTTACTTTTGGAAAATGTCCTTATTTCGTAAATATCAAAAATTAAATGACTATAAAAATAGCACTATAACTGTTCATATACAAAGAAAAAAAAGTTGTTTTTTCATATCAAACAACCCGTTTGCTTCTAAATGCTTTTTGGTATCATCAGGAGAGCTGTTTGTTTGCGATCCTTGGAAAAATTGATATTTTATGAAATCAATACTGATGTTATGAAATTGTTTGGTACATCTTTATACCTGCAAATAATCACATTTTCGTAGATGACGGGAAGAATTAAAGAAACATAAGCTATCAAAGAACGAAAGAACATAAGCCGTAAATATCATGAATTTTTCGAAAAAGATACAACGGCTCACCGACAGGACTTGAACCTGCAATCTCCGCTTCAGTACAACGGCGCGTTAGCCAATTCCACCACGGTGAACGTGATGAAACCGGCGAACCCGAGCAATCGAGCTCTGCCGATCAACTGCTGGACCTTCTATCGAAAACACAATGTATATCCCGCATGTGATCATGAGCATGAAAAATTCATGATATTTACGGCTTATGTTCTTTCGTTCTTTGATAGCTTATGTTTCTTTAATTCTTCCCGTCATCTACGAAAATGATATTTTATGATTTTGAAATTAGATTTTTAATAACAGCAAAAAAAAATTCAAATACAAATCAAATTTTGCCTATTTGATACTCAATTAAAAATAGGCTTTCAAACGTAGAAAACAATTTTCGAAAATTCAAACTATAGACTGAGTTATTGATGATAATGTGTATTGTAAGTGTATTGTAGGTCAAAATTACCCCGGTGATCAAAGTTACTTCGATTTGCGGTACTTGAAGATGGATTTTGGGCAGCTTCCTGGCCAAAATTTTTATGAAGCCACTGGCAAAAACGAATTTTAAATTGCCGGGGACATCACCCCGATCAAGAAAGTGTTGGATCTGGCAAGGTATTTGTAGCTGCGGACGAAAAACCTCGGTTTTTTTCGTAACAAACAAGACCATGGACTCCAAGATGTACAAGGAGGAGTGTCTGAAAAAACATTAGATTTCAGCACCAGTAAAGTTTTGGCCAGATTTGACAAGCTGCCACTACAGCAAAGAGGTACTACAGTGGTATCGGGACAACGGGGTGGGTTTTTTTTTCGAAAACGACATCAACCCACCCAACTGCCCTCAATTCCACCCCATCGAAAAATATTGGGCAGTTGTCAAGCAGATGATGAAGAAGAATGGTAGGACGACTCGGAATGCAACAACAATGAAGAGATGGTGGAACAAAATTTCCGCTGGAAACATGGCTACCAACTTCTTGATGTGTAGAATTCATCATCATTTATTATTAAAGGTGTGTTCAAACACTGGTGATATTAATCAGAATGAAAAGCCAATGAAATCAATTCTCCTTTAATTATGATTTATTCATGATTTTCCTTTACAGTACGAAGTTGCATTTCATACCAACAACAAGTGACATTACATGGTGATATTTCCAACAGGGTGATCCGCAAACATTCTGATCGGAAATGTCACACCATTCGGTCGGATTCACCTGACATCGTAATCATTTCCATTTACATAAATAGAGATTGAACAAAATTGTGGCAGTTTTGGGACTAACATGTTAACACGTGGTCTAGTGCGGCTTAGAATGTGTAGCTCCGAGAGATAATCTTTCAATTAATCTTGGGGATTAAGTGATGCATCTGCTGCTGCGAAGGTTTAGGATCTGTGATTTTCCGTTTAGATTGGAATTGAATGCTAGTTGATTTGATGTTGTGCTTGTCGCTGGTTGATGCTGCAATTTGAATGGAATCGACTAATCTCATCTCGAAAGAACAGATAGTCTGATGCTAATTGAGAGGGATGCTCTTGTGAGAACCTTTAATGGTGGACTTTTCGGTTCGGATGGTTCGATCCACTAAATTTATGACTATTCAGAGAATCATGTACACGTTTATTTTAATTATAAATTAACGCGATAATTTATGCTACATGCTTTTCTGTGCGCCGTTGGCTGACTTTGCTGTTTTTTTTTCATTTTGCATCTTTCAAAAGTGAGTGGAATGTGTTCCGAAAGCTTAATCACTACAGATTAAGGTGCCCAATTGGCGATCGCACGCTGAGAGTACTATTAAGGACAATTTGCTCTACACTTCTATACCAAACGATCGGAATGTGACACCTGGGTCTTATCTCTGTCTAATTTTGTTCAGACTATTAATTAGATTTTGCGAAATCGGTCCCATGATGCGTGTGTCCTCGCTTTAAGCAAAAATACTGGCTTCAAGATGCGAATCCCATTAACGAGGATTGGGAAGGCAAACACAAATTAAATAAAAAACAAAATGATTTATGGCGCGAAGGACGGTGCACGGTGAGAGGGTTAACTTTTTACATAATTTCAGTACTTAATAGCTATCACTTTGACACAGCGTTTCTGAGAGAGCTGAAGTATACTTGAAGCGTGTTTAATTAGGCAGAAATTTGATTTTCCATATCCCTTCGGAACGAAAAACCATTTCGAAACACGCTGGTTTTGAGTCATCACGATTTTGAAACCTTCTCAGGCTTCGGGAACTAAAAGTTTGGGGGGTGGGGCGGAAGTTCTAGTACTTGTATCCTCCAGCGTTGGCACCTCCCTGTCCGGCACCTTCCGGATATTTGGCTTCACCTTCGTACGATACCTGGGACATAAGAAAAAACACATTTGTAAAACCCAAAAACGTAGACACAAAATACAAATTTCAGCTCTCAAAATAAACCTCAGCGTTGTAGCCGTTCTTCCAGTCGGCGGTGTATCGGACAACCTGGGTTCGGCCGTCCGGAAGTTGAACCCGGTATTCGCCCCGGGTCACATCCCCATCGCTGACGGCGTTGTGCGAGTAGTCGTTTCCGCTTTGGATGTCGTTAACGTTGTAGGTGAAGTCGAACGGCATTCCTGGCTCGTGTACGTGCTAGATAAAATGTAAATTGAAATAGAAATAGTTATCCTAAAGCCTTTTATCATAATTCCTTGAGACTAGTCAAAAATCGATGTTTTAAAGATGTTTTTGATAATATATTCAAAAGATTCCTGTTGACCCTCTAAGGCCCAACCCTACCTTTAGACCATGGATGGCCAACATTTTCAACAGATGGGCCAAGTTTTGATTATGAGATTTTCTCGCGGGCCAAACAAGTATTTTTATTCAAGGAAAAAAAAAAGATTAGATACGCTAATAAAATCAATAATTTCTTCCTTTACCTGCTTCAAGTACAGATTCATTGTAGTAAGAATTTTTTGTTCCATGCATTTTATACAAATTCGTTCAAGCGATTTAAAACCTTCACAATTAATTCCATAAATGACGAATCGCCACCCATTTCCAAAGTTTTTTAGTTTACGGGCATCCCTGAAAAATTTTGTAGATGGAATGGAATTGTCGAACAATTGTATCGTTTATAAGCTTTCGGCATTTAAATGATTATTTACTAAAAGTACTTATATGCACGGACCTTTTGAACTCTTTGAAATTGAAACTCAAAATTAACTCAAAAAATAATATAAAATTTCAGTTGAATTTTTCATTATATAAAATTTTGATTTGATATGTGTGTCTGCAAAGTCATCCTGAAACATTAAATAAATTCTTTTACTTTTTTAAGAACACGTTATTAATGCCAAGCTAGTTAAATTTGATTTAGTATTCATAATAATTGAAGATTAGTAAAAAAAACAAATTTTAAATACTTTACCAGAGTTTCAAATTTTTGAAAAATAAGCACATGTTGTGAAATTTTTATGGAAATTTGATGATTTTTAAACAAAATTTTCAAAATTTAATTTGAATTATATTGTGAATGTGGTTCGGAGATTTTTTAAAGTTTGATATGATCTGTTTTCCTGAGGCCCTCCAAACTCACAAAAATTAAAGGTAGAGTCCAGAGACGAACCAGCCAAAGACTGAAAGTCTCTTAAAATTATAAAAAAAAGGTATAGTCCGTTAACCCATTCGAGACGGATTGCACACCGTGTGTGCAATGACTTTCCGAGGCTATAAGACCGATTGCACACCGTGTGTGCAATGGAAGTAGTTTTAACTTTTTCATGATTTTGAATAAACTAGTGGACCAATTTTCATGGTTCTTGAACCAATAGAATCTTAAAAGCAAAGATAATCATAATTTGGCATTGGTTTCACTGTGTATGAAAATGTCTTCAAAATATCTGAGGTTGAAAATGACTAATAAAATTAGGCAGCGCAGACAGAGTTTCGTTTCGTCAATACAGACAGTAGGTCATTTGCAGGCTATTTGTGCTGTTTTTGTGGAAGTATGCGTCGGAGATTGTTAAAGTTATGGTAAGGGGAGAATAACTGAAATTGATATGCATCTAGGACCTGATGTTTAGCGGTTGTGTGGACTTCGTATTGTTAAGTCTTATTTTTAAATTTTCAAGCTTTAAAGCGTGCTGATGGGTTATCCAGCCCTTGGCGGAGTAATTTAAGTGAATTCTACTTTCACCAAGGTGAAATCTGTATCTTATAGTTGAAACATTATTTACGGTAGCTATTCAACTAAACGTATGATCAAATAAAATTTTAATTATTGGTAATTTTAAACAATTTATAGAAAAAAAATAAATAAACTTCAGCTTTATGGTAATTGCTAATAATATCACCCTCGTCATGGATCTTTTTCATGGAATGTGTTCAAACAATCATAACATGATTTTCTAGAAAATTCTTATTTTATATTGTATTGAAATTTTTCAAATTTTAACGTTCCGTTCGATGTGCCTTCATGAAATGTTGGACAAATCATCATCCTTTCAAGGTGCTATTCAGTAGAATATACGCAAGATTATGTGACGATCATTAGATTTTTCAATGTATATTTTTTTTATAAAATATAGATCATAATTATTAGAAGAGTTAGTTAGCCGGACTTAAATAGTTGAACAACTTAAATAGTTTTCAGATAGCAAAAATCCACAGGAAGACACAAGAAAACATTGAGTTAAATTAAAACCGACAAAGTTGAAAACATGGTCATGAATCACAAAAGTAAACACATTTTGTAAGAAGTTGAAAAAAACTTATTGTTGGTTTAAACCACATCATATAATTTTTTGCATTATATTCTTTCCTTTATAAACAAACAAAAATTAAACGAATGATGAAAATAATTGAAATGGTGTATTTTCATTTTTGTACCCATTGCACACCGTGTGTGCAATTCGGCTCCTCGAAATAATTTTATTTCGAGGAGCGGACTGCACACACGGTGTGCAATGGACATTTTTTGTGAATTTACGATTAAATTTTGGAAATTTCATTAAATTCATGTTTTTGAGATAAAAATTGATCGAATCAAAGAATAAAAATTTTTCGCTCCTGGGGGACGCGTTCGAAAAAAGTCGCCGTCTCGAATGGGTTAAAAAGCTCACTACGCTCAAACACCTATGGAGACAACCTATGGTAAGAAATAACCAAAAACAATGGTAATAAATGGCCGACTATGGGATGGAAAGTAACGATAAAATAATGCACCCAAATTTACATTTTCGACAAACTATAGGAAATTTTAAAGATTTTGAACACAAATTTTCAATTCAATGAACAACTATTCAAAAGATCGTGTTCTATTTTGTCATCTGTGGAAAAAGTCACAGTTGTTTTTTTTTGTCAATTTCTCCCAATCCTGCAAAAATACAGTGAATTTAACGGTATTTAAAAAAAGATTTTAGTAAATTTTAATCATTAATAACTTTTTAAGCATAAGTCGAATCGTGACAAGGTATGCTACACTGAAATCCAAAACAGTTCAACGCAGAAAAATTCAAGTAAATTTTTAATAATCTTTAATAATCATTCATTAAATAAATCAAATTTTCAAAAAGAATTTTAGTTTCAAGTTTTGTGATTTCAGTGTACCAAATAAATCATTTCCAGCCCATGAAGAATGGTTCTAGTGATTGGTGAAGTTACATTACATTTAGCATGGTATTTTCATCACGGAGCATTTTTCTTAGCATGCTTCCAACGATCCCCTTTGAAACGTATGGTACTGGTGGTCCACGTTTCTTCCTGTTCCTGTGTTCCAGATTTCTCTGCGTTCTCTGCTCCATGGTAGGCCCAACCATTTTATGTTTTTGATCATTTTGATGTGTTGATGTTAAAATGATCCAAAACATGAACAAAGACAAGAAGAATAATAATACACGCTTATTATTCTTTGGGACTCAGACATAAGTTCTGGCTGTGGAAGTACGATTAGTGATTAGTGAGTGATAAGTCGAATCGTGACAAGGTATGCAAAAAAGTTGTTAAATAAGTTAAAATCTTCAATACCAAATACTTTAAGACTTTCTTGAATGATGTTAGAAATAGTTGTAATCTATTTCAAGTTCTAAGAACTGTATGATTGATTTTTAGGCGTATCTCTGAAACGAATAACTAAGCAAGATCTGAATTCGTGATTGAATAAAGTATAATAAAAAGATTCAAAATCTGATTTAAATTTTAACGTAGGTTTGAAAATTTGTTTATTAGTTATCGAAGATCGGTTCAACTTAAAATAAATTTTAAATTTTTAACTCTTTAGGTATTATCATTAAATTGATTAGATTTGCTCAATTATATAAGTTTTAAGCAGTAAACCTATATCAATAAATTAAGAAGTGAAAAATAAAATTTCAAAAATGATTTATATTCAAACCGCCACAATCTTCTGAAATCAGTTATTAAAACATAAGCAACACAAATGTTGTTCCCTTGCGAACATGTAAAATATTGTGTAATTTTGAAAATTTAATTTTTAATCCTTTTTTCTGTGACGGAAACCTTTTCGTTAAATTACATCATATCAAATCAAGGAGATTCCTCCATCTCATTTCGACTGAAGTTGATTAAAATTTATGTTATATTTTTTTAGAATGATATGAAGAAAAATGTTTAACTCAGAAAACATGGTTATTTCTAAAAGAGCTTCGCGGGCCACAAAAAGATAGCCGCGAGCCAAATGTGGCCCATGGGCTATAATTTGGCCACCCATGCTTTAGACGGAATTTATCAAAATACTCATAAAGACTGTCATTTTAAAGATTTTATGATGATACATGTTCAGCTGTTTAGGTGTCAAATGTTCGAGGTGAGAGCAGCTTCAAAACCAGTAAAAATCCAGTAAACGTCCATCAAGTAATTTAAAAAAAAAACATATTTAAAGAAAATCATAAGAATTCTTACATGATTGGTCCACCAGATCCAAAAATCCAAGTGATGACATCAAAATTTAAAAAAAAATCGTTTAAAACAAGATGTCTGTGCCCTACAGTGGCACGCGAAAATTAGATGTTGTGCCTAATCTCGTCCGATTTTTTTCATTAGTTGCACATCTTAAAAGCCCAATTTGGAGTCAATGTTTTCACAATGTTTTCATTAAAATCATGAAGGCTCGATGTTGAGTTGAAATTAAATTCTTTAGGATCCGTCCTATATAGATACAATGAATCATCTCAAAATTAGGGAAACTGGTGTTTTGCAAATATGAAATTTATAGTTATCTAATAGTTGCGATGAATTTCTTCAAAGTAACTCTGATTTAAATTTAATCCCTTGTAGGCAAAGCAGTTAAAATGTCTTCAGGCTTCTATTGAAATTCTTCAGACATTGCGAAATTGTGCGACTTTCCACAAATACATAAATTTTAGAGCACAGAAATTATTGACATTAGATACCTACTAGTAGGTAAAAACGCAGTTATCCACTTATTTAGCTGAAAAATCTAGCATATTTAAAGACAATTCAAGTTCAAGATTTTTTTTGTGTTTATATATTCTTGTTTCAAAACATATAGAACAGGGTGTTAATTTTCAACATAGAATTCTGAAAATGGGATATTTTAACTCATGACTTGATTAAGCGATGTTTCAAAACACTCAAAGTTTGACCCAAAAATTGTCTTTCTACCATATAAAGCCAGCTGTTTTCCTAAAATCCCAGAGAATGAATTTTAGCAATACAATCTTTTAAGAAATAACACTAGATATCTGCGCATTTGACGGAACTGCCGCCAACTCGACACAGTATCTGGCTTGACCCTTTCAGAATTCAATGAAACTTTGAGTGTGTATAGCTATCACGTAGTTGAAGCACTTGACATGCTAAGTTTTCTCAAAAAATGATCTAGACTAATATTTGAAAAGAACCCATTTTCTATTAAAATTTTTAGCTCTAAAATTACAATAGTCTACGGGAGAATTAAAAAAAAGGATTGACTTTTTAGAAAAAAAATATTGAAAAAAAATCATTTTGTTATTCAACATTGAGAAAAGTGCATTTAAGAAAACTAAAACTCTATTTTCCAAAAAAAAAAAACGCCACTTTAGAATATTACGATATTTTTTTCTTAGTCGAGTAGTAATAATGCCTACAATTCGTCTTTACATTGCAACTTGGGTAAATTTTAGAGAAAAAAGATTTTCTAAGAAAAACTTTTTCAAGTCCATACGGAAACAAATTGTTTTCTTAGTGTATAATTTTTATTCAAGACTAATAGTTTATTGCATTGGTGTAATTTTTCAAAAAGAAATAAATATTTTAGATTGTCTGAAGCTTGTTTCTATAGTTTGTGGTATTCATTCATTGCACAGTTTCATCATCCTAGGATTGGAAATATATTTATTGTCTACCTAAATACGAGAATTGACTTAGCTTTCTAGCAAACATCTTGTTTTTGAATGTGGATAAGACTGCCCCAAATTTGTTTGGGAAATTTCAAGCTTGTGATGTGTTATGCGCTGCAGGTTTAAAAAGATCCTAGGTCTAGTACAAAGTCTCATGCCAAATTTGGGCCAAATCGGATCGCGGAAGAGGGTCGCTCAACGAGCCTAAAATTTGCTTGGGATTTTGAGACATTTCGTTCGGGAGAAACATGAAAATCCAGTTTTTCTTGAATAACTTGGTTCTATTAGGCCGATATCTTTTAAAACAGTTTTTCTCAAAGCCTAAACTTTGACAAATATTTTATCCGAAGACTGCATTTCGATTCTACTTATGAAAAAAAGTTATTGCAGTCTTCGGGTGAAATATTAGTCATAGTTTAGGCTTTGAGAAAAACTGTTTTCAAAAGAAATCGGCCGAAGGGAACCAAAGTTATTCATGAAAAACTGGATTTTCGTGCTCCTCCCGAACAAAATGTCCTAAAATGCCATACAAATTTTAGGCTCGTTGAGCGATCCCTTCCCGTGATCCGATCTGGCCCAAATTTGGCATGAGGCCTTGTACTAGGCATAGGATCAGTTTAAGAATGCTGAGCATAACTTTTTTTTTTAATGTCGGGTCATTTGAGGCACTCTAGTGCGCAATCCTGATTGGGCAGTCTTTAGTATTGTCTAAATAGTTAATTTTGGATAATCAAAATGAAATTCTGCTAGCTTTGTTTTAAAATATGTTAAAAGAACTATGATTTCTGATTTTCTGCTTATGAAAAAGAAAGGATTATCTGCCCATAATGCAAAATTCGAGAAACTCACTTTAAAAGTCTGAGTTGAGTAAATTCCAAAACATTTTTCGAAAAGGTTAACTTTTTAGTTAATCAATGGTGTAAAGATTAAAATATTGAAATTTGAAATATGCAGAAGATAATTTTTGATGCAGTTCTCTTTAAATTTTTTTTGTAATGGACCTAAGAGATAACGACTGTTAAATTTCCATAAAAACTAAATAATTTACTTTAATCTTATGTACACTATCTAATTGCTATTTGACATGGTTTTATTCCAATAAAAAATTCTTAAAATTGCTATAGACAAGAATAATTTGAACTGAAATCGATTCTTTTGTGTTGAGTAATTTTTGATTTTTCTAATAAAAACATTATAAATAATTGATTAAAGACAATGAAAATACATTTTTCCAGTTTAATTTTAAGTGTCAACACTTTGAGTTTTCTAAAATTAACTTGGAAATGAAAACCACTGAAATTGACATTGAAGAAAAAAAAGTGTTAGTGGTCTTTTTCAAGATTATCGAAAAAAAAAATAATAGTAGGTTCCACAAAAATGCTGCAGTGATATCAATTTAGTTATTTGACTCAAAAATTTTGTGATAGTTTTCTGTCAGAATATCGTGATAAATTTCAATGAAATCTATATTAAACTAATTAGAATTCGGTCATTTTAAGAATTCACAATAGAAATTATTTTCTTTTTCGAATATCTAAATATTTACATAAAGCAGTGTGATAAATCTACACTGCATAGAGCATTAAAAATTTTCATTTTCATTTTTATTTCATTTTAGCGACATTGGTCATATTGTGCCCTATCGAAGCATTGATTATGATACTAATGATGGATTTTCGAGAAAGAAAATGCTCATAAGACATATTAGCTTCATTCTCAGTTAAAAATTTTGCTGATAGATTTGATGTTGTATGATAATTAACACTTTAATCTATCATTACTGCAATTATACCAAATTTTTTCTAGGATTCAAACTTTTTGGGAAATCACCGGTTTTGATCGGTTTTTTCATTATCATTATATCGAAATTCGAGATTTCTAAAAAAACCGGAAAATTCGACTACCCTTTTATTAATTGAACCAGCTCTGGAAATTATAACCAGTTTCATTTTTAGTGCGGTCCGTTGTAAAGATATGAAATTTAAATAGGCTCCTATTGGTTTAAAAGGTTCTCCTGATGTAGAGTATCTTTCTTGTTTTTGAAAAAAAAAACTTTATTTAACAAACATTATCTTCTTACAAATCAGCTGGAGATAAAACTATTTAAATTTGAAATTTACACTACAAAAAAAAATTTTAATCTAGAGAATCGTCTGACATTACCAATTCAAAATTGATAAGTTTTTCACTTACACTCCTTCGGCTTCACATGCCTCATATTATTTTCAAAAATTTATTGTTATTTGATTTCGTGTATCGGTGTTTTTTTTTTGTTTCGAAGATTTTGGGCACTATGTTAGACGTTCTACTCCATTTAAATCTGTGTTAACCTTCCAAAGCCGCTAAATATCCGTTTCGGGGAAATTTGAGTTGTTGTTTGATTTCGTTCTCCTGACTGTAAATGTTAACCAATTTGGATGATGTTATATTCATTGTACAGGTACAAATTTATTCTAATTACTTAACATTTCAAAATAAAGTCAATATGTATTACCTGGTTCAGAACAATCAATTTTATTTTTAAAATACTCATAACTTCTGACAGCTTTTCTGTATTTGAGTGTTTCATTGATGTTTGAAATCGTCAAGAATCCATCTCTCCGACAATGTGTAGATATGTTGGGGCCAATTAAAGTTTTGACCACTATCTTAGTTCTTCCGATAGAAAAAAATCTTTCTTAAAAAAAAACGACATCCAATTTTTGCTTTGATAAGCTGTACTTCATTTCCCATTGAACCGATTTTAAAAATTCCCAGTTCTTCAGTTTATTGGAATGATGATAAAGATGTTTGAAATGAGCACTTAGGGTCATATGGACCCGAACAGCTTTGAAGGGTTAAATTGAAACGTGATTTCATGTTAAAAATTGATATATGGATAAATATGTTTTATTTTGTGACTTATTTATCGAGAATTTCATAGTTGGTGGCAGAGTAAGATTCACGATCCTGCCAAATCATTTCTGCCAATGAACTTATTTATTAACGCTTTCTTAAAAACCCTTGAGAGATCGTCACAAATTTGTTATGCAATGGGAAAAATAAGTTTTGCATAATTATTTGGATAATTTAAGGAGTGTATTCGAAAAAAAAAATGCAACAGTTTGTTTCGTGAATAACTATTGAATGCATGGAATATAGAATATGGATAGAAATTGAGAAAAATTTCAGTGAAGCTACCTAGTAATGTATTGTGTACACGTGCACAAAATTTGGTGACAATCTTTCTAGTGGTTTTTGAGATAGCGTCTGATACTGAAGTTCATTGATAATTTTTTTGGACAGGATCGTGAAAAATCCAGAATATTAAGTCCCAGTTTAAGACCCAAAAACAGCTGGAATTCAACTATCCGACTAAAGTTCACATGGTAAATCGTTTAATAAGTTCTAGAGTACCCAATAGTGAGCTGAAATTTGAATAAAAGTGAAGATTATTGATTCCTCCTCAATCCGGAAATATGAATGAGGAAGTGAAAAAAAGTCAATTTCTTTTGGCTGGTTCATCTAGCTGACTTATAAAAAGGCTTGATATTATTCCTACCAGAAGGAAAAGCTGCCCATCGAAAAAATAAACAAAAAACGATGGTAAAATCGTGCGCAAAATATTTGGACTGCTTGTGGAGAGATATTTTGAAAAATGTCGCAATGGACAGCGAAACGAACTCTTTAGCGGTCACCTGGCACGTTTCCAACCAGAAACTTTTCGTTGAGAAGTCTCGCCAGTATTTCCGGAGATAAACAAGGGAAAAAATGAAAAATTTAATGTCTAAACTTGAGGAGCCTTACCAACTATCTGCGGAAACTGTAAATAACTCACTCTTTCATAACGATTGACAGGACGAATGGCTAAAAATACAAAGAAGGCTGCCTCCAATGCGACCATTTTCTCTGCACAGCTCTTCAATTCTTCCCACGAAGTTCATACTCTGTTTAAATTGGATCTTCAATCGTACCATTATGCAAAAACGGTGAAATGATAAAAAGTCAAATATGTTGTTTAAGAGCCGAAGGAGGGCAATCGGCAAATTTTGTTATAACTTCAACCAAATTCATAATTTTAAGTTATTTTGAAGGTCAAGCTTCAGGAAACAGCAAACGTAATCAAAAATTTGAAAAAAGGTGGTTTAAAGTATGCATTATAATATATGGTGCGCGTGTTGCCCAAAAATTAAAGTCGAAAAATTTCTTCATCGGGCGCTATTTTAAAAAACCACTTGATAGAACATCACAAAAAATTTGCATACGTCAACATTACATTATCAGGTAGCCTCTTTGAAAATTTCATCAATTTCCATTCATGCATTCAAAAGTTATTCACGAAACAAAGTGTTGCATTTTTTTCGAATAAATACACTCCTTTAACAAATATTATGCATTTCAACCAGGAAATTCCTCTGTGCGATCAACACTTACATCAGCACCGGGACCACCGCCGGCAGCCGGAGGTCCGTAGGAGGGTGCCGGTGGCCGCACCTGCGTGGGCTGAGTGGCAGATGGGAATGGCTGCTTCGGTTTGTCGTAGTCATAGCCCTTATCCGGAGGCAGATACTGGTTGTTCTGTGCTAACGTCTGATCCACGATCGTCAACGCCAGGCAGCACAGCGAGAGACCCTGTGGAGTTTAAAAGAGTTATAAAAATGATGAACCATTAGCAGTGCCATTTGTTGGTTTACTTTGAATTTAGTGACGAATTGTGTGTTGAGATTTTTAGATGCAGATCGGTAAACTAGTGACATTTATTTTCCAAAAGACAACAAGTAGATTTGCTCCATCAACTGCCGGAGGCTAGAGGCTGTCGTCATCGAGTACACTCAACAGCGACTTATCTTCCTCTAGATGAGCAGCCACGTTCCACTCCACTTAATTTAGATCGCAGATTCTCGTCGTCGAAACCCAGTTGCACTATTTAGCTCGTTGCAATTTTGTAGCACGCTGCTTGTCAAGTGACGAAATTCCGGCTCCGCGCAGCACAATGACCCATTCATTGTGGGAGACGTTCTAAAGCCGGAGTCTTCTTGAAAATCTCCCCAAGATCTAGCCATGAATCCGGCAGACCCCAACGCTAAAATTAATCCCATCAACTAAACAAACTCGAACCTTCCTCTCTCCCGACGTCACCTTGGAACAATTTTCTCGCGTTCAACAAAATTTTGCAAAAGGTCTCGAAACCACACTAAAAATAAATTGTAACATTGCTCTGTGCACCTTTCGATTGAAACAAAATTGCAGCGGGCGCTTCTCTGGTTCAAAGCAGGAATCGCAAATGATCTAATTTATTATACCGACAGCTGTTTCGGAATTGAGTTGTGGGGGAGGTGTGATCTAAAGATTTTACCATTTTCTTAGCCGTGAGGCATCTCGTTCGAATGGGTCCGTTGAAGTTCCAGTGCCTAGCATTGGTGGACCATCCCTATTTTTGGAGTGGTGGTGTTCCGTGATAAATTATTATTTGTTTGCCTATCGAAATTGAGGCGCTTGCATCATCATCTGTGCAGATTGAGAATGCAAATTGAGCTCACTGGGTGGAGTTTGGGATGAAAGACTACAAATAGAGCTAGTTCAGCTGATATATGCTAGAGTAAGGTTGCCAAAAATTGTTCAGCACGTGTCCAAGCCGGACAAATTCGAGCAATTTTATATAAAAACCTATCAGAATCCGGGCATTTAATTTCAAAATTTACGACCAAAATCCGGACAATATCCGGGCAAATTATGTCAAACCCCAGAATTTACTTAACAAAAAAAAATATTTTATCGGCTATATCGGTGAAATGTTATATTCTTTGAGAAAGAATATTTAAGAATTGAAATTTTGATTTTAATTTGAACAAATTATCACCACATTTCATCTCATTTTTCCTAACGGGTCTATGATGAAAAGTTGTTCTAAATAATTAAAATTACCCTACCCCTACCCTAACATCATTCATCTTATTCTAATCTTCTGTCCGTCTATAATCTTACAATTCATAAATATTCTTTCTCAAAGAATATAACATTTCACCGATATAGCCGATAAAATAATTTCATGAAATTTTTTAAAATTTTCCGATCTTATTGTTTAAGAAAATCGATTCCGTAGGTAATCGCTAAAATTATGACAAAATGTAAAATTTTCTTTTATTACAATATGTTCCATTGGCGAGGACGTAGAGATCAACATTGAAAGTTCGTAGAATGATTGTTGACAACTTTGTGGATTTTCAATGCCAGTTATGTTTAAATAAATTTTAGTTATACGCTTGTTCAAAAAATTTCTAAGTTTTTAATAATTTCAATAAATCAATCAATTATCATTTAATAAATCATTTAATTGAACCTTTAGGATATTAATAATTTTACCATAGAAAAATCTTTGAGTTGGGTTACACAAAATTCTTGTCTTTGAATGCAAAAGTTAATCTTTTACTCTTGAATAATAGTTTTTTCCCATACATAAGTACTCGTAGCTTCGATTTTTTTTTACGAAAAATTGTTTAAACTAACAGGACGTTGAACTTTCCGAAGGTCATTCAGCTTTATGAGGTTCGTTCAACTTGTAGGTCTTGATTGAACTTCTCTATGACTATCAAGCCACTCGAGAATGTCAAACCAATCTTAGTTTTTTTAGTGTTGCTATGCCATTTTAAAGATGTCAGGCCTCTCAAGGATTTTTAAGCCTCTAAACATGGCCGTAGGAAAGGGAGGGGGGGGGGAGGGTAGAGTGGAGCTAGATGTTCCTTGATAAAATTTTAGTGATTGAGTAAAGTTATTAAAGATTAACAATTTTTACTTACAACTTATGCCAAAGTTCGAAAACTAATTTCAGGTTTAGAATTCTGCTACAGATTTTACAAAATTTTCTCGCTTGATGGTAGAACTTCGTTTATGAATACAAAATTTTACATGATTAAACTCATTTCAAGGTTCCGGTTCCCTATTATAAAAATCTTAATTGTATTTCTGATTTCATATTCCACATTATGTATCTAGTTAATCTAGTTAAAGAAATTGTTATTCAAATTTGGGTTTTCACTCCAAATAATGGATAGAATATTTTTGAATCTTATATGCATTAAAATAATAAATTTCCGGGTATGAAAAAAACACAATATTTAAGCTTTGATGATTTAGAATTCGGGCAGTTCCAAACGCGTGTATTTTAATAATATTCGTTTGTTCGAAAAACGTGAGCATTCTAGTAAGTCTCCTAATTGTACTTTTTATCTATTTGGGACCAAAAAAAATCAGAAAAAATAAACAGTTTATGAGTTAACACCGAAAAGAAGTGCCCGGGCTCTAAATGACCATAGCTTTGAAAATCGTTCCGAGTTCTTGTTTCATATTTAGATCACTTTTTAATCCAAATCAAAAATAAAAAAATGAAATATTTCATTCAGATTTTAACCCAAGACATCAAATTTAAAACACTAGAAATTTCAATTCTTGGCTCATATAGAATTATTGATCTGGAATCTTAATTCAGCAATCGTTTTCGTTGTTTGGTTTTAATCACCGCACTTTTCTATGATTTGCTTTGATTGATATTTTTCGGTGATTTATTCAAGACGAAATTAGAACTGCTGTTTTTTTACGTTTCGGTCTACTGAGCTTCAGCCATCTTCAGAAAAACTGTATGTAAAATAAATTGAAAGTAATAAATTTAACAATATTTTCAAATGAAATAGTTTTTTGAAAGTATTGTAAAATTTATTAATTTCTATCTTTTTTAAATACAGTTTTTCAGAAGATGGCTGAAGCTCAGTAGGCCGAAACGTAAAAAACAGCAGTTTAAATTTCGTCTTGAAAATATCACCAAAAAATATCAATCAAAGAAAATCATAGAAATTGTTTTCTTTTTCATTTCAAAAATTTTATTGAGTTCGGAAATGACTAAATATTCAAAAAAACAAATCTTTATAAATTTTACTCATTTATGAGCTTAAACTGAATTTAGCATTAATACTGCATCTGAATTCTCAATCTGATCTCATAACTATTTCATGAACAAATTCATATTCAGGTTCAAATCAGATTCAGAATTATTATTAAAAATTCAAATTAAGCTTATAAATGAGCTATAGTTATAAAAATTACTTATTCGTTGAGTACAATTTGAAATTTCATTGATTTTTTTGGTTGTTATTTCAACTTCAAAATTGTTATTTTGTAACCAAAGTAAGTCACTCTTTATTTTAGAAAATGAATACATAGGATTTTATTCAAAGAATACATATTTAAGTATTTGCGGATGAAGAAACATGTTATATCCCGTAAAAAATTAATAAAATCATTATTGCAGTTTTATCAAGTGCTTAATTTTAAACTAAAACTTGAATTTGGATCGAGATTGTGAGTATCAGTTTTCTGCTACAAAACTTCAATCAGATAATTTTACTTTTAAAAATATAATTTTTTTCATTTTTAATTAAAATCTTTGAATTTGCTCGAAAAATTTGTAGATTAAACTTATTCGATTTGAGCATAGAACAAATTGTGTTGAATAAATCGAAGGATTCTTAATTAAAATTTAATTTTTATGCAAATCAAATATCAGACCAGATTTTATAGCAAATAACCATCGATAAAAGGAAGTTCTCTTATTTGAAACAAAAGGATCTCTTATACAAATCAAGTTTACCATTTTACAGACTTTCAGATGTATTTTCAAAATTTTGTAAGTAATTCCCAAAACTTTAAATGTAAACAAAATGATTGACTAAAAAATAATAAGAAATATTTTTTTGAAATTGTTTTAGCAAATATATCATAGAAAAACAGGTCCGCAGGTCGTCGCAGAAAAATCCATAATTCCACAGAATTTAAATCAAAATTTCATCACAGAATCTGTGTCACCTAACATATAATTTTCAAATTAATCACAAAATTCACAGTTTTTTTTTGTAATTGTGTACTTTTGGTCAAAATTAAAATTTTTATTTCAATGCTAATATTGGGTTAAAAACTTTGAATTTAAAAAATGTGTTAAGATTGGAAACAATTAAAACTGGTTCATTTTTTAAGTAAACGAACGAAAACTCATCAGACTTTGCCAACTTATCTTTTGCAGCTTTCTCACCAAACCTCTAGAAGCAGCAAAATTCCTCCCCTTGCAAAATGTAAATTATTGCTAAACCTTTTACATTGTATTCTGCTGCCACTGGCGCTGGGCAATTCATCAGACCCATCATCAGGATCTTCCGACAATCCGCGATCCGCGATTAGTTGGGTGACGGCAAATGCAACACGGGTGTGGACAGAAACACGACATTCATCTTTTATATGCAAATGTCGCGAGCAACGCCGCCATGTTTACTAGAACAGATCCGATCCGATTAGATCCGGCTTTGGGCTCTCAGATGATAGTCTAAAGATGGCGGCATCAGCGGGTGGGCTAAAAAATTCCTGCAACTAAATAAGTACGATATTCGAAGGCAGATGTCACCTCTCCGGTAAAACAAAGCAAGATAGACATCAATGAAATCACGAGATCTTCATGCACTTCGGCAGATCGGTTGACAGTTCAAGCTCAAGTGTAGCATCGAATCGCCATCTTCATCAACCATCAATTGTTCTTATATTCAATCAGTGAAGCTTCCATGGAAGTTGTGTTGTGACTGCAAGAAGCACCGATCGGAACTGCAATTAATGGCTCAGTTCTGTCACGAGGGGCCCCGACGGACGGAATAATGTCAACCAAGACACAAGTGCATCGCCGACAGGTGGCACTCTGTTTTTTAGCTTTTCGTCACGCATCGCTCATCCTTTTGCAGTTGGTAAAAAAAAATCAAAGACAAAACGACTAAGCGCCACTAGAACAGTGTACCTACTCTGAAAGATTTAAGCAACAACTGCCGTTCTTCATGCATTCGATAGAGTTAGGACGCGGTTGCTTGCCGGAAGGTTTTTGTGGGCCTTCCTGAACTGTACGAACAGTAAATCAAATCGAAGATTTGTTGTTCGTTTTCCCACTCCTACATGAGGCAAATATCTTGCGGAACGATGATCAACGATTTTTTTTCTCCAATGTGAGGAGCTCTGTACTTAGCTAGAAGTAAGCTTAACGTAGGACTCACCTGTAGCATTGTTATGATTTAGTGTTGGCATATTAACAAGATTTACCTTTTATGGACACCCGGGAGACCTTTTGGAAGTCCAGAGGCGTCTTTAAAAATATTATTTTGAGGGGGAATTTGATGAAATACAATAATTCATTTATATAAATAAAGAGGTTTTCAATTCTTTGCATAAGGTTCGGTACCAGATTTTTGAAACGAAACTGGCCCCAAAGAAGTGTGATGTGTCGGGGAATGACACGGTGACTAATGGTTTGACGGCAGTCTCAAGTCTTAATGTAGACTAAGATCAGAACTAAGGTCCTTTTTTCAAACTTTTTATATTAAAAGAAATTCAGTTAAGGCTTTTGCTTTATGTTTCACAGATTACTTTTTCTTAAATAAAATTAAATCCCAATACTGAACTTTGATTGGTTGATGCGGATTAAGGAAAAAGCTTTTCGCGATGTAAGAAGCACCCTACAAATGGTGACTTAAAGGACATTCTGTACCAAGCATCAAAACAACTTAGTTGTGATAAAACTGAGGCAAAGAAGAGCTTCAAGAAATCAAACCGTAAGAAAACGTGAAAAAACTTAAACAATCTAATTGGAGCAAGTAAATCACAAAGAGAGAGGATTAGGATTGAATTGAATGGAGTAATTACGGAGGAAGGGAAAGCAGTTGCCGATGCGTTCAACCATTGCTTTTGTAGCATTGGAACTCAACTCGCAGCTACGATTCCTCGAAATATCCAGAGTAGAACATATCGCAAGCAGTAACAGTATATAACTTCGACCAGCAACAAAGCAAGAGGTTATAATTAAAATCGGCAAGCTAGATCCTTCAAAAAGTCCGGGATCGGATGGAATTTCAGCTCAGCTTGTTGAAACCAGCCATATATCTTTCACATCTTCAGTATGCGAAATTTTCAACCAACGCACAGTGGGTATTTTTGATGGAAAAAAAGGTAGCTATTTCATTTATAACCGCCCAGCACATCGAAAATTCTTGTAAAAGAACATTTTAAATGTAAAAAAATGCGAGAAATCGAATGAACTACACCGATTTTCGATTAAATCACTTTAAATGCTTCATTTTGCCCGATTTCCCCTACGTTTTTCAAATGTACCGGTATAATTCCCGTTGAAGAAATCCACTTCGCTAAAAAACAATCAAACCAAATATGCCAATTTTTGTAAAAATGTTTTCTGAATCGATTGGTGTAGACCAAGTTATCATATATTGACCCAAAATGCTCATTTTGCTCAATTTCCCCTATAATTAAAAAAAAAGTTGATTAAATGGAGTAAAACAGAATCAAATGCAGCTGTGAACCTCCTAGAATGATCCTTTTTTTGTGGATTTATTCTTTATCAATTTAGTGGTATCTTTTTTTTTTTTTTAAATTCAAACGGATATAATAGCCTTTATTGCCCCATCTTCCCCTAAATTCATAAAAAGTTTTATTTTATTCGATGTAACAATCGAGAACGTTACAAAAACAAATGCACAAATAATGTGTTTAAGTGTAAAATGTGCCGATGAATCGAGTGGTGCACACTGTTAACGAGAAAAGCCTCAATTGCTCTGATTTCCCCTAAATTTTTGCAAAATTATTAAAAAAAAATCAATGTAACAAACGGGCATGCAATAGAACAAGTAAAAAAAATGATTGAATCTGGTGCCTTACTACCTGATGAATCAAATGATGTACGTTATGCAATATTATCGAAAAAAAATTAGGGGAAGTCGGGGTGATTGAGGCTTCTATCGATAACCAATCGCTAGGCAGTGTACATCATTCGATCCAGTAGAAAATTAAGTACCAGATCCAATAATTTCTTAACTTGATTTATCACATGCTCGTTTGGTACATAATTTTTTTTTGATAATATCACATAAACTTAGGGGAAATCAGGGCAATGAGGGCTTTCTATTTATTATTTATTTATTCATAATTTACATGGCCATCAGCACATAGAGGCTATTCAGGCCGAAGGTTTTTACAAATGTTTTCTTATAAACTAGATTAGTAAAAATTAAATCTAAATTAGTGTATATAAATCTGATTCCTTGATGAACTCTAATACTCTGTTAAGTGTGACGATATCATCGGATAATGATTTAACGCTAATATCAAACTTCAATCTAAGGTTTTCATATTTTTTACAGTCATTAAAGATGTGATTAATTGTTTTTCTCGAGTCGCATTCCAAACAAATAGGAGGGGAAGATTTAGTCATCAGATATCCGTGCGTTAAGTTTGTGTGCCCAATACGTAATCTTGATAGAACAACTGAATCCCTTCTATTTCCTATATACGAAGTATCAAATTTAGAAACACACGATTTGATGGATTTCAATTTGTTATCAGTAATATTATTCCAGTAAGATTGCCAACTAGAGTTAATTTTTCGTTTAATAAATGAACTGAAGTCATAATGAGTGATTTCGTGTAAAATTATGTTACTTTCATGTGCCTCTTTTGCAAGGGCATCTGCCTTTTCGTTTCCTTTAATGTTAAAATGACTTGGAATAAAAAATATTTTTACTTTTCTTTGAGAATCTATAATTTGCTTGTGAAGGTTATAAATTATGTTACATAATGGATGTTTTAAATCAACTGTTTTTAACTTCATTAAAGAACTAAGAGAATCAGAAAAAATAATAAAATTTCTTTGATCATTGTTGATAATATATTCTAACGAAAACTTAATAGCCATGAGTTCTGCACCGAAAATTGAAGTGTGGGAATCGAGCCTAGTTTTGAAAATATAATTGTTACTTTGATCGTAGAATGCACAACTTGTGGAATCATTATTCAATTTCGAACCATCATTAAATAACAGTTGGAAGCATTTATGTTTTTCGATAATTTCCAAATATTTGCTTTTGATAACCAAAGGATTCATAGAAGATTTTTTGTTTTCTGTAAAAGATAAATCTATGTCTAATTTTTTATATGACCATGAATTCAAAACAGAACCAGATATTGTAAAAATTCCCGGTAAACTTATCTCACAATCTTTTAAAATTTCATGGAATCTTTTTACGAAGGATTTAGGTTTTCTTTTAGATTGGTTCAAATTATCGTTTTCAATCGACGTTCTTAAAAAAGGATATAAGTAATGATTATTTTTACTTAGTACTTTGGATCCAAATTTGGATATTTTTTCAGCCCGCCGATAATTTAATGGCTTATATCCTGATTCTATCATTATGCTATCTGACGGACTCGATCTGAATGCTCCTATAGCCAGACGAATACCAGTGTTATGAACGCTATCTAATGTTTTTAATGTATTCTCAGAAGCAGATCCATATACAGTACAGCCATATTCTAAGCGAGATAAAATTAAAGCATTATGCATTTTTAAAAGTGTGGCTCTATCAGCACTGAACTTTAAGCTACTTACAGATTTCAAAATATTCATTTTTCTCATACAGTTGGATTTGGTTTGCTTGATATGTTCAGTCCAGTTTAATCGTTTATCAAAAATTAATCCTAAAAACTTTACAGAATTTTGATAAATTATTTTTTGATTGTTAAGGTAAATATCAGGATCTTCATGAGGTTTTAAGCGTCTACAAAAATGAATAGCTTTAGTTTTTTGAGTGGATATTTTAAATCCGTGTTGTTTTGTCCATTTTTCAATTTTATTCATGGTTTTTTGCATTTGAGATTTAATGTGCCGGAGATTTTTTGAACGGATAAATACTATTATATCATCAGCATAAAGCAAAATGTTAATTTTTTCGGAGGCTTTACATTGAATAATGTCATTTATAGCTATCAAAAACAATGTTACACTAAGAATAGCACCTTGAGGTAAACCGTTTTCCTGACAGTATTCTTTTGAGAACTGATTACCTTGAATAACTTGAAAGCGTCTATTCAGGGATGAGAATGTCATACAAAAGACAGTCGCGATCGTGACAGTCGCATAACATTTTCCAATGACATTCGAAAATGTCGCAATGACATTTTAGGTCATCCAAAAAAATGTTAAACGACTGGAAAAAATGTCATTGGATTTTGCAATGACAGTCGCTCAGAAAAATGTTATCGAATTATTCATCTCGATAACATTTTTTACTTGCGACAGTCGAAGTTTCTGTTGGTCCTCTAACTGTCGGAATGACATTTTCGAATTTTCGATTCCGTGACTGTCAAGGAAAAATTTTAAAAATGTCATGGTTTTGACAGTCATGACATTCATTGGCCAAGGCCAATCTGGCCGGTTCCGAAACCCGGAAAATCAAAATGATCAGATTTTAACTTGCGACACATCATTGGAAAGCTCTTGGCCTGCATATAATAAGAAATGATAGGAAAAGTGGTTCGGGGCCATCTGGTCCTGGCCACGGCTAATCTGGCCGGTTCCGAAATCCGGAAAATCAAAATGATCAGATTTTAACTTGCGACACATCATTGGAAAGCTCTTGGCCTGTACATGATGGGAATTGATAGGAAAAGTGGTTCGGGGCCATCTGGTCCTGGCCACGGCCAATCTGGTCGGTTCCGAAATCCGGAAAATCAAAATGATCAGATTTTAACTTGCGACACAGCATTGGAAAGCTCTTGGCCTGTACATGATGGGAATTGATAAGAAAAATGGTTCGGGGCCATCTGGTCCTGGCCACGGCCAATCTGGCCGGTTCCGAAATCCGGAAAATCAAAATGATCAGATTTTAACTTGTGACACATCATTGGAAAGCTCTTGGCCTGTACATGATGGGAATTGATAGGAAAAGTGGTTCGGGGCCATCTGGTCCTGGCCACGGCCAATCTGGCCGGTTCCGAAACCCGGAAAATCAAAATGATCAGATTTTAACTTGCGACACATCATTGGAAAGCTCTTGGCCTGTACATGATGGGAATTGATAAGAAAAATGGTTCGGGGCCATCTGGTCCTGGCCACGGCCAATCTGGCCGGTTCCGAAACCCGGAAAATCAAAATGATCAGATTTTAACTTGCGACACATCATTGGAAAGCTCTTGGCCTGTACATGATGGGAATTGATAGGAAAAGTGGTTCGGGGCCATCTGGTCCTGGCCACGGCCAATCTGGCCGGTTCCGAAACCCGGAAAATCAAAATGATCAGATTTTAACTTGCGACACATCATTGGAAAGCTCTTGGCCTGTACATGATGGGAATTGATAGCAAAAGTGGTTCGGGGCCATCTGGTCCTGGCCACGGCCAATCTGGCCGGTTTCGAAACCCGGAAAATCAAAATGATAAGTTTTTAACTTGCGACACATCATTGGAAAGCTCTTGGCCTATACATGATGGGAATTGATAGGAAAAGTGGTTCGGGGCCATCTGGTCCTGGCCACGGCCAATCTGGCCGGTTCCGAAACCCGGAAAATCAAAATGATCAGATTTTAACTTGCGACACATCATTGGAAAGCTCTTGGCCTGCATATAATAAGAAATGATAGGAAAAGTGGTTCGGGGCCATCTGGTCCTGGCCACGGCTAATCTGGCCGGTTCCGAAATCCGGAAAATCAAAATGATCAGATTTTAACTTGCGACACATCATTGGAAAGCTCTTGGCCTGTACATGATGGGAATTGATAGGAAAAGTGGTTCGGGGCCATCTGGTCCTGGCCACGGCCAATCTGGCCGGTTCCGAAACCCGGAAAATCAAAATGATCAGATTTTAACTTGCGACACATCATTGGAAAGCTCTTGGCCTGTACATGATGGGAATTGATAGCAAAAGTGGTTCGGGGCCATCTGGTCCTGGCCACGGCCAATCTGGCCGGTTTCGAAACCCGGAAAATCAAAATGATAAGTTTTTAACTTGCGACACATCATTGGAAAGCTCTTGGCCTATACATGATGGGAATTGATAGGAAAAGTGGTTCGGGGCCATCTGGTCCTGGCCACGGCCAATCTGGCCGGTTCCGAAACCCGGAAAATCAAAATGATCAGATTTTAACTTGCGACACATCATTGGAAAGCTCTTGGCCTGTACATGATGGGAATTGATAAGAAAAATGGTTCGGGGCCATCTGGTCCTGGCCACGGCCAATCTGGCCGGTTCCGAAACCCGGAAAATCAAAATGATCAGATTTTAACTTGCGACACATCATTGGAAAGCTCTTGGCCTGTACATGATGGGAATTGATAGGAAAAGTGGTTCGGGGCCATCTGGTCCTGGCCACGGCCAATCTGGCCGGTTCCGAAACCCGGAAAATCAAAATGATCAGATTTTAACTTGCGACACATCATTGGAAAGCTCTTGGCCTGTACATGATGGGAATTGATAGCAAAAGTGGTTCGGGGCCATCTGGTCCTGGCCACGGCCAATCTGGCCGGTTTCGAAACCCGGAAAATCAAAATGATAAGTTTTTAACTTGCGACACATCATTGGAAAGCTCTTGGCCTATACATGATGGGAATTGATAGGAAAAGTGGTTCGGGGCCATCTGGTCCTGGCCACGGCCAATCTGGCCGGTTCCGAAACCCGGAAAATCAAAATGATCAGATTTTAACTTGCGACACATCATTGGAAAGCTCTTGGCCTGTACATGATGGGAATTGATAAGAAAAGTGGTTCGGGGCCATCTGGTCCTGGCCACGGCCAATCTGGCCGGTTCCGAAACCCGGAAAATCAAAATGATCAGATTTTAACTTGCGACACATCATTGGAAAGCTCTTGGCCTGTACATGATGGGAATTGATAAGAAAAGTGGTTCGGGGCCATCTGGTCCTGGCCACGGCCAATCTGGCCGGTTCCGAAATCCGGAAAATCAAAATGATCAGATTTTAACTTGCGACACATCATTGGAAAGCTCTTGGCCTGCATATAATAAGAAATGATAGGAAAAGTGGTTCGGGGCCATCTGGTCCTGGCCACGGCTAATCTGGCCGGTTCCGAAATCCGGAAAATCAAAATGATCAGATTTTAACTTGCGACACATCATTGGAAAGCTCTTGGCCTGTACATGATGGGAATTGATAGGAAAAGTGGTTCGGGGCCATCTGGTCCTGGCCACGGCCAATCTGGCCGGTTCCGAAATCCGGAAAATCAAAATGATCAGATTTTAACTTGCGACACATCATTGGAAAGCTCTTGGCCTGCATATAATGAGAAATGATAGGAAAAGTGGTTCGGGGCCATCTGGTCCTGGCCACGGCCAATCTGGCCGGTTCCGAAACCCGGAAAATCAAAATGATCAGATTTTAACTTGCGACACATCATTGGAAAGCTCTTGGCCTGTACATGATGGGAATTGATAGGAAAAGTGGTTCGGGGCCATCTGGTCCTGGCCACGGCCAATCTGGCCGGTTCCGAAATCCGGAAAATCAAAATGATCAGATTTTAACTTGCGACACATCATTGGAAAGCTCTTGGCCTGCATATAATAAGAAATGATAGGAAAAGTGGTTCGGGGCCATCTGGTCCTGGCCACGGCCAATCTGGCCGGTTCCGAAACCCGGAAAATCAAAATGATCAGATTTTAACTTGCGACACATCATTGGAAAGCTCTTGGCCTGTACATGATGGGAATTGATAGGAAAAGTGGTTCGGGGCCATCTGGTTCTGGCCACGGCCAATCTGGCCGTTTCCGAAACCCGGAAAATCAAAATGATCAGATTTTAACTTGCGACACATCATTCGAAAGCTCTTGGCCTGTACATGATGGGAATTGATAGAAAAAGTGGTTCGGGGCCATCTGGTTCTGGCCACGGCCAATCTGGCCGGTTCCGAAACCCGGAAAATCAAAATGATAAGTTTTTAACTTGCGACACATCATTGGAAAGCTCTTGGCCTGTACATGATGGGAATTGATAGGAAAAGTGGTTCGGGGCCATCTGGTCCTGGCCACGGCCAATCTGGCCGGTTCCGAAACCCGGAAAATCAAAATGATCAGATTTTAACTTGCGACACATCATTGGAAAGCTCTTGGCCTGTACATGATGGGAATTGATAGGAAAAGTGGTTCGGGGCCATCTGGTCCTGGCCACGGCCAATCTGGCCGGTTCCGAAACCCGGAAAATCAAAATGATCAGATTTTAACTTGCGACACATCATTGGAAAGCTCTTGGCCTGTACATGATGGGAATTGATAGGAAAAGTGGTTCGGGGCCATCTGGTCCTGGCCACGGCCAATCTGGCCGGTTCCGAAATCCGGAAAATCAAAATGATCAGATTTTAACTTGCGACACATCATCAGAAAGCTCTTGGCCTGCATATGATAAGAATTGATAGGAAAAGTGGTTCGGGGTAATTCGGCCCTGGCCTTGGTATTAGGTTTTAGCATTTTTTACTAGTTATCAATATGTAGTTGTAAGTTTTTTTGCTTTATAATATTTTTTACTTTAATGATGTTTGTTTAACTGTATATCATACTTTTTAACGTGCCTACATGACGTACAAAAACGATTGAAAGAGCACAGCAACTGTTTATTCTTCAGTTGTCATTTTCAAAAAGCAATTTCTAGGTTTGATGATATTGAAAATAATGTTTAGAAGCATAAATTACACTAGTTTACAAAATTTCAAAAAATTCGTGAACTTGATTGACTGACCAATATTTTTAATGTAAAATTGGGCGCTGAATCCGAAAATGAAATTCAACAAAATCTCAGTAGAACCGTTTTTGAGTTATGCTCCAAATATGAAATTTTTGAAAAATAAAAAAGTTCTTGTACTAAGATGAAAATATCTCGGACGGCATAACAGTAATTTGTAATCCCTCTTTTACATATTGAAGGTGAATAAATTTTCTATCGATCATTTGAACACTGTTTTTGCGTATGATCAACAGTATTGTTGATATTAGTGACTTTATGATAGAAAAATTATAAAAAACGCATTTTTTTAGAGAAAATTTTGTTTCAGCAAAAGTTTTAGACTCGATGGTAGCATTTAAAAAATCTGATTTTCTTTCGGGCTTAAGTTTCAATTTAAAACAAAAATTTCAAGTGGTTATTTATCAAAATCGGTTGAAAATTGAAGAAGTAATGGCTACTTTACCATAACAGTATTTTTTGTAGTTTTTAATAATTTAACGAACCGCAGTACACTTATCATAGTATAGGAAGAATGAAACATGATAAATCTCACTCGCTAAAACTCAAAATTATGTATTAGCTTACCAAAAGGTCACATGCCAAATTTCAGGAAGATCTGATCCTACTCAAAATGTTCAAATGGATCCACCAGACGAAATGGACGAATTTTTGGCCGAGGTGTGTGGAAGTAGCCTTCCCTGTGCTGATATCCCCAACCTCGACCAGAATATAGACCAAAGTATCCTAAAACTAGATCTGGAAGTGCGAAGAGGATACCAATACAATATTTGGCAGCATTGGGAAGCCCAAAAGTCAACAAATGCTATGATGTACGAGGTGGCGATGGTGTTGCTTGCGGTGCCAAGCAATCAAGTGTCGGTTGAGCGAACATTCAGCGCTTTCGCTCTTTTGTTCACAGAACATCGCACTCGCTTGGCTCCGCAAACAATTTCCGACCTACTACTCATTCGAACGAATAAGGAAATTTTTAACAAGATTCATGGAGATGAATCTGAAGATTCAGATGATCCCCAAGATAGTTTTTTATAATGTGTCGTTTCGTTTCGAACGTTGAATGTTTAATCTAATAAATAATTAAGTAGATAATAAAAAGAAAAGCTGTGTTTAATCAATGAAAAGACAAAAACAAACAGGAAATCCAACTATACAAAAATATTTTTTGAACACCAGATGGCCCCGAACCAGTTTTCCTATCAATTCCCATCATGTACAGGCGAAGAGCTTTCCCATGATGTGTCGCAAGTTAAAATCTGATCATTTCGATTTTCCGGATTTCGGAACCGGCCAGATTGGCCGTGGCCAGGACCAGATGGCCCCGAACCACTTTTCCTATCAATTCCCATCATGTACAGGCCAAGAGCTTTCCAATGATGTGTCGCAAGTTAAAATCTGATCATTTTGATTTTCCGGATTTCGGAACCGGCCAGATTAGCCGTGGCCAGGACCAGATGGCCCCGAACCACTTTTCCTATCATTTCTTATTATATGCAGGCCAAGAGCTTTCCAATGATGTGTCGCAAGTTAAAATCTGATCATTTTGATTTTCCGGATTTCGGAACCGGCCAGATTGGCCGTGGCCAGGACCAGATGGCCCCGAACCACTTTTCCTATCAATTCCCATCATGTACAGGCCAAGAGCTTTCCAATGATGTGTCGCAAGTTAAAATCTGATCATTTTGATTTTCCGGATTTCGGAACCGGCCATATTGGCCGTGGCCAGGACCAGATGGCCCCGAACCACTTTTCCTATCAATTCCCATCATGTACAGGCCAAGAGCTTTCCAATGATGTGTCGCAAGTTAAAATCTGATCATTTTGATTTTCCGGATTTCGGAACCGGCCAGATTGGCCGTGGCCAGGACCAGATGGCCCCGAACCACTTTTCCTATCAATTCCCATCATGTACAGGCCAAGAGCTTTCCAATGATGTGTCGCAAGTTAAAATCTGATCATTTTGATTTTCCGGGTTTCGGAACCGGCCAGATTGGCCGTGGCCAGGACCAGATGGCCCCGAACCACTTTTCCTATCAATTCCCATCATGTATAGGCCAAGAGCTTTCCAATGATGTGTCGCAAGTTAAAAACTTATCATTTTGATTTTCCGGGTTTCGAAACCGGCCAGATTAGCCGTGGCCAGGACCAGATGGCCCCGAACCACTTTTCCTATCAATTCCCATCATGTACAGGCCAAGAGCTTTCCAATGATGTGTCGCAAGTTAAAATCTGATCATTTTGATTTTCCGGATTTCGGAACCGGCCAGATTAGCCGTGGCCAGGACCAGATGGCCCCGAACCACTTTTCCTATCATTTCTTATTATATGCAGGCCAAGAGCTTTCCAATGATGTGTCGCAAGTTAAAATCTGATCATTTTGATTTTCCGGATTTCGGAACCGGCCAGATTGGCCGTGGCCAGGACCAGATGGCCCCGAACCACTTTTCCTATCAATTCCCATCATGTACAGGCCAAGAGCTTTCCAATGATGTGTCGCAAGTTAAAATCTGATCATTTTGATTTTCCGGATTTCGGAACCGGCCAGATTAGCCGTGGCCAGGACCAGATGGCCCCGAACCACTTTTCCTATCATTTCTTATTATATGCAGGCCAAGAGCTTTCCAATGATGTGTCGCAAGTTAAAATCTGATCATTTTGATTTTCCGGATTTCGGAACCGGCCAGATTGGCCGTGGCCAGGACCAGATGGCCCCGAACCACTTTTCCTATCAATTCCCATCATGTACAGGCCAAGAGCTTTCCAATGATGTGTCGCAAGTTAAAATCTGATCATTTTGATTTTCCGGATTTCGGAACCGGCCAGATTGGCCGTGGCCAGGACCAGATGGCCCCGAACCACTTTTCCTATCAATTCCCATCATGTACAGGCCAAGAGCTTTCTAATGATGTGTCGCAAGTTAAAATCTGATCATTTTGATTTTCCGGATTCCGGAAACGGCCAGATTGGCCAGTCCTCACGGCAAAGTCAGCAAGGAACCGTTGTGACTGTCGCGACAGTCATTTTAATAACATTTCATTTTGATTCTGATGAATGTTACGATTACATTCTGTGACATTCAAAATGTTAAATGTCGCCATAACATTTGCCATTATAAATGTTATCGAAGCAACGACCGACATTCATCAGCTTATCGTAACATTTTTTCCCATGACTACGACTGTCTCGATGCAAGCTGTGACATTCGTCCCAAATGTTATTTGACATTTTTTCGAAGGAATTTCTTAGCGATGACATTCACAAAATCCAAAAAGGACATGACTGCGACAGTCGTTTTCGTACTGATGAATGTCGCTCTAGGCTTCAGAAAAATGTCGAATGACATTCGGACAGTTATCATCCCTGCGTCTATTAGTTAAAAAATTAATAATAAACTTTATCATATTTCCATTGATTCCCATTTTCAAAGCACAATTTATAACATGACGTTTCCATGTTGTATCATAAGCTTTCTCCAAATCTATCAGTACCGATACCAAATGTTCTCTTTGGCAAAAAGCTTCGCTTATCTCGTTTTCTAAAATTGATAAATTGTCTAAAGTAGAATGATCTTGCCTGAAACCAAATTGAAATTTCGATAATTTATTTGTAGATTCTAAATAATTTATGAGTCTTCTGTTAATCATTTTTTCAAAAATTTTACAAAGAACACTAGTTAACGAAATTGGGCGATAATTTTCACTAAATAAAGGATTTTTTTGGGGTTTTGCTATAGGAACAATGATAGATTTTCTCCAGTCATCCGGGAAATTACCAGATAGCCAAATTTTATTGTAAAATGCTAATAAATAAAGTTTGTTTTCAAGATTGAAATTTTTTATCATGCTGTAATGTATTTCATCATATCCTGGACTGGATCCTCTACATTTTGTTAAAGAATATTCGAATTCTTCTATAGAAAATATTGAGTTATAGTTTTCACAATCGTTGGCTACAATCAATGGAGTTTTTTCTATTCTTTCTTTGATGACTAAAAAATCTTTTGTATAATTTTCCGATGATGATATTTTAGAAAAATGTTCACCTAATTTCTCAAGTATTTCGCTAGTATCAGTAATTATATCACTATCGGATTTGAGGCTTGCTATCATAGTAGATGAATGGACTCCGCTTATACTACGAATTTGTTTCCAAACTCGAGATAGCGGAGTATTCTGGTTTAATTTAGAAACAAAATCTTCCCATGATTTTCGTTTTGTTTCTCGGATTTTCTTTCTAGTTTTGGCTTTAAGTATTTTATATTCTTTTTCATTTTCAGATGATGGGTTTAGTTTGAAAATTCTAAGTGCTTTTTTTCTTTGTTTAATAAGGTACCCTATTGAAGGTTCCCACCAAGGGACAGACTTTTTTGGAGGAGTGCTTTTAGTCTTTGGGATACTCGTACAAGCAGCGTTTTCAATTGTAGATGCAATGTGAGAGTTTAGAGAGTCTATATCAAAGTTATCAAGAGAGAGCTTAAAGCTTGCCGCATTTTGAAACTTAGTCCAATCCGATCTTTCAATTATCCATTTTGGACGTCTACTTGCTGGAGGTATAGAGCTTAAGAAGTGTACTAGTATCGGATAATGATCACTACCACAAAGATCGTGTGTATTCCATTCCAACTTCAAATTCAGAGATGGTGTGCATAAAGTCAAGTCAATTGACGAGCTAGATGCGAAGCCAATACTAAAATGTGTAGGGTTACCATTATTGAGAATATTTAAATTCATATCATTTATTAGAGATTCTACGATCTTACCTCTCGTGTCTGTTCTAACTGATCCCCAGATTGAATTGTGAGCATTGAAATCACCCATTATGACAAACGGTTTTGGCAAACTTTGGATCAAACTTTGAAACTCATGTTCATTGATTGGTTCTCCTGGAGGTAGATATACACTACATACACAAAACTCGATTGGATATGAAATTTTTACAGCGACGGCTTGAATTTCTGTATTTAAAATTATCGGTTCACAGTGAATATGTTTTTTGACAAAAATAGCAACACCACCTTTGGCACGGCCATCAGTGATGACATCAGATCGAAAGCAAGAATAGTTTTTTAAATTAATAGTTTGGAACTGTTTAAAATGCGTCTCTTGAAAACACATTAAAAAAGGGTCAAACAATCGGCATAAATTTTGGATTTCTGGAAGATGACTGTAAAAACCATTGCAATTCCACTGCAACATACGTGGATAAGCCATTGTGCTTAAATAATAAATACAAATAAATTATCATTAGCCGATGATTGACAATTGTGTGTGTAAGTGTAGGTGAGGATTAATGATTTGTTGGAGAGTCTGAAAGATGAGTAGTGGAAATTTCTAAAGCTTTTACAATTTTTTTTGGGTTATCGCTATCACTATCACTATTCGTTTCTAAAGCTCGCTTAATTGGTGATGTATTAGTGTCACTAAACAATGATATGGATGAGCTTGATTGCAAGTTTTCGGGAGTATTAGAATGGGGTGGACTGGGAAAAGGAGGTGGGATAATGGGAGAGTTAGGGTCTGGGGTAGAGTCTATTATCATTGGAAGTTCAGTAGTTGGTGGCCGGGAGAGAGCTTTCATTTGACCTTGTGCTACAACATCTCGATAAGTTATAGACGATGGGTGTTCTTCTGCATACTTACGACGTGCTGCTCTATATGATAATTTCATCATTACCATCATTTTCTGGATTGCCTGTTCCTGTTTGTAGATGTCGCATGTTGATGACCATGATGGATGACTGTTCGATTGACAATTTCTACAAACTACCTGTCCCTCACATTTATCAGAAGTGTGCCCGGGAAGGCAACACTGGCTACATACTTCCGGATTTCTGCAAATTTTTTTGTAATGTCCGAAGAGCTGGCACTTCGTACAACGCATTGGCTTGGCTATGTATTGTCGAACACTTAACCGATAAAACGAAGCGCGTATGGTTTCGGGTAACGTGGTTGAATTGAAGGTTAGGATAAAACTGTTGGTATCCGTTAACTTTCCGTCGACTTTTCGCTTGATGATCTTCACTTCACAAACACCTTGAGATTTAAGTTCAGCCAAAATTTCTTCTTCTGAGGCATTTTTTAGATCTCCGCACGTTATAACACCTTTAATTTTATTCAAGCTGCGATGCTCCTCAACGATGATTTCCATGTCTTGCATAACCGTCAAATTCAGCAACTTATTCGCCTGTCGTATATTTTTCGCCTGGACTAGTAGAGATCCACCATTGATCTTCTTGACGGACTCTACCTCTCCCACGTTGGCCAAAATGAATTTATTGATGAGGAATGGACTGACATTGTCGAAAGTAGACGATTCGGATGCGCGTTTAATGATCAGGAATTTTGACCCTTCCACGTGGCCGTCGAGCGTTTTGGTAAAGGAATCTTTTTTCTTTGCCGATTTTTTAGGTCCCCTCGGCGGGGTCGCCATTTTGAAAACGGATAAAAACCAACTATAAAAAGTTTATTTTAAACTTGAAAAAGAGAGAAATCAAAGAGCTTTTTCAACTGCGAATAAACACTACACTTTCGGATGGACTCAAGAATACGTGTTGACCCGATGAAAGCTAAGAGTCGAATGATGAGGGCTTTCTCCTTGACTGGTCGCTAAGCGGTGTTCATCATTTTATTCAACAGATAGTAAGGCACCAGATTCAATCATTTTTTAACTTATTTTATTACATGCTCGTTTGTTACATAGATTTATTTGAAAATATCGAATATTTTAGGGAAATTCGGGGCGATTGGGGCCTATCTCGTTGGCTGATCACTAAGCGGTATACATCATTTGATTTATCAAGTAGTAAGGCACCAGATTCAATAATTTTTTTTACTTGTTCTATTGCATGCCCGTTTGTTACATTGATTTTCTTAATAATATTGCAAAAATTTAGGGGAAATCAGGGCAATTGAGGCTTTTCTCGTTAACTGAGCGTTAAGCGCTGTGCAACACTCGATTCATCGGCACATTTTACACTTAAAAACATTATTTGTGCTTTTTTTTGCCACGTTCTCGATTGTTACATCGAATAAAATAAAACATTTTATGAATTTAGGGGAAGATGGGGCAATAGAGGCTATTATAACCGTTTGAATTTTGAAAAAAAGATACCACTAGATTGATTAAAAATAAATCTACAAAAAAAAAGATCATTCTAGGAGGTTCACAGCTGCATTTAATTCTGTTTTACTCCATTTAATCAACTTTTTTTTTAAATTCTAGGGGAAATTAAGCAAAATGAGCCTTTTGGGTCAGTATATGATAACTTGGTCTACACCAATCGATTCAGAAAACATTTTACTTAAATTGGCATATTTGGTTTGATAGTTTTTCAGCGATGTGGATTGCTACAACGGGAATTACACCGGTACACTTGTAAAACGTAGGGGAAATCGGGCAAAATGAGGCATTTAAAGAGATTAAATCTAAAAGCGGTTTGGTTTATTCGATTCCCCGCATTTTTTTACATAAGAAATGATGATTTTTTCGAGCAAGAACGAATGGACTGAATTGGGTACCTTTTTTGGCACGTCAATGCAACGTATTCAAAACGGAGAATTTCCAGAGTTTGTTCTATTTTGCACATTTTTCTAGAACATTTGATCTTTGTAAGACATTCCAGTTTCGAGATATAGCGAAGGAATCAAGTATCCCCAGGGATCAAGTATCCTCACTCTCCGCTATAGTTACCATTACGAGTTCCGGGAAGGATTGAGTTCTCTGACAGCGGCAACTGAGCTGGTCGATACTATCTATGAAGCCCTTGACAATCGAATGTTTTTGGGAGTCTTGTTTCTGGACTTGGAAAAATGCCTTCGATACGTTTGACTACGCCATTATGCTTTGGAAACTAAATAATCTTTTTTCACAAGTTTTGTTGCTAGTCGGAAGCAGTACGTGCAAACAAACCAGTCATCTAGTGACCTCGGAGAGCTGTCTGTAGGAGTTTCTCAGGGCAGTAATCAAGGGCCTGTTCTTTTCAATCTATACGTAATCGATTTGTACAAAATACGTTTGCATGGTAAGCTTAGGCTGTTTTCTGACGACACATCTTTGTCATACGAACACTCCGATGTTAGGACAATAATTTCCCAGATGTCAACGGATCTGGAAAGATTGAAAGCTGACTTCGATGTCAACCTTCTTTCACTAAACCTGGATGAGACCAAGTACGTCATATTCAGCTCAACCAATCGGCTTTCTTCCTACCATGGGCAGCTTAAAGTTGATACAACTGTCATAGAGCAGGTGAAAACCATCAAATACCTGGGTCTTCATTTTGATGAACGCTTAAGACACACATATTGATTGTCTCAGAAAAGACCTTAGTGCCATACACAGTATCAAATAGAAGATATCGCGATTCGTACCTACTAAACAACTAGCAAGCCTGTATCATTAGACTGAGTCGATTTGGAGTCATTTTTGAAATTTCTCAAACCCTGGGGTCCTTAAAGCTTCGTCTTGGTTCAAAACTCATCCATGTTTTTTTGTAGAATTTTTAAGTAACGTTTACATGAGTAAATTTGAACTTTTAGGTTTGTATGGGAAAATTGAATATTTTGTACTGAAAAATCAACATCATTTTTGTCTCTTCTGTGGAACCGGACCAGCTAATGGTTTTTGAGCTAATTTATAAAATTCCTAAAGAAAATTTTCCGCTGAACAATTTTGTCGAAGACCGTAACTTCGTATCTTATTAGGAAAAAAAGTTATTAGCTGTTGAACAGGGGTATGTGACATCACTGCTCGAACCTCGCCAAGTATTGCATGAAAAGTAATCATACAATACCTAGCTAGGCACCCTGCACAGATGTCAATTGAATTTATTGTTTATCAATGCGAAAAGACATATCCCCATTCAAAACCTAATTACACTAAGGTTTTTTTTTACGCGGTATGAATTCCGTCGTTAACGTATAGGACTTGGAATATTTTCGCTCAAAAAACGTGTTGATTCTCGAGAGCCGTGTAGAAGAATCATATCCATGGCAAAAAACCGCTTAAAAAGAAGCCGTGTTAGAAAAGCTGAGCAAAGTCAAACCGCGTAAAAAAAGACCTTAGTGTACTTTTCTAACTAATGAGATACGAAGATACGGTCTTCGACAAAGTTGTTCAGCGGAAAATTTCCTTTAGTAATTTTATAAATTAGCACAAAAAACCATTAGCTGGTCCGGTTCCACAGGAGAAACATAAATGATGTTGATTTTTCAGTACAAAATATTCAATTTTCCCATACAAACCTAAAAGTTCAAATTTACTCATGTAAACGTTGCTTGAAAATTCTACTAAAAATCATGGATGAGTTTTGGACCAAGATGAAGCTTTTTAGACCCCAGGGTTTGAGAAATTCAAAAATGACCCCAAATCGACTCAGTCTACTGTATCATGCATTTGTGCAATCCAAGTTGCATCTGACATCAAACCACTCCAAGCTATGAAGAAGCGATGCCTCAGAGCTGTATACAAATGCCCTAGACTGTTTTTGACATACAACCTATGTTTACCAATATTTACCAATAGCCGCATTACCTGAACTGAACCTTTTGGGACAGATTTAATGTTGTGAAAAGTTTGGGTTTTTTATAAACTGCTTTGAGACATCGGTATTGCATAGCCTGTAGTGGTTTTAGATCGCTTTTCCTAGAAGCTTCCCAGATGGAGACCATATATTGCAATTTCAATAGCCTAAATGCATAGTACATACTTATGAGGTTTTTGGTGGGAATAAATCTGGATATCTTCCACAATTTGTTGTGTATAGCACTAAGCTCATTCCTCAAACTGTCTATATGGACATCCCATTTGATTAGCTCGTCGAAGGTCAGCCCAAGATACTTAAAACTATTGACTTTCTCAATCACTGTTTGACCAACTTGTAGTTTTTTTTAACGAACACACACATATAGGATCTCAGTGAAACTTCATGTTTCTTTGAAGAGATCTAAATTCTTCTTAAGACTAAAGCGTACATCTTTCAAGGATATAATGGCTAGCATCTTACTAATGCTAACACCACCAGCCCACAGAAAGAGTACTATGTATGCCGTGACCGAGACTCGATCTAATGCCGTCTGGCTTAGAAGAATTAAACGCTTTCCTCTAGGCCACAGTCGGCGGTAAGGATAGTTGATTGGGACAGTCGAGTCGAGCCGGTTAGTTGATTTTAAAATGACATATTTGGTCTTTTCGAGGTTTAACGACAAAAGGTTTGCATCGAAGTAACTTTGAAGTGTATCCAGATCATTCGACATTTGAGAGTGATACGGTCAAAATTTGGTCAATATCAACTTGACGTATTTCTTTAGATGGTTTTATTGTGGACGTTTCGGCTTCTCAGTCAAAATATAATTTAGAAACAGTACATTTACTTAATGTCCTACGTTTCGGCCATGATCTTGGCCATCATCAAAGAAATTCTAAAACTTTTATTGTATTTTAAAATAATTATTTGTTTTACAATTCAAAAAATAGTGTTCGACTTACGGAGTGTGTACTGTTTGTGTCTATTGTATTTCTTATGGCTGGTTTTTTGTTGGATTTTCCGAACTTATTTTTGAAATATATCACTATAAGTTTTTTATAATTTGTTTTGATGTATTATTTCAAGCACGTACCTGAATTTTTAATTTGTTTTTCACTATTTTTTTTTTTCAAACAAACTGTGATACTCTACGGTATTTTAATATGTTTGTCTCCTAGCGTTCACTTCTTGTTGTCTGTATTGTTTTTATTATCTGTGGTTTTACAAAGTGGAGTTGGATTCTGTTGTGTTTTTCTGTTGTGATAGTATATGTGTGATATTGGTTTGTTTATGTTTTGTTCGGATCAGTTGAGCTGGCGTTCGTTGTTGAAAGTATTTGGTTGGAGTTGTTTTTTCTCTCCCTACGGATTTCTTTGTTGGAGAGAAGGCCTGCGTAGATGATACTCACACCTTGGACATCCTTGCGTGAGTTGACTGCATGCGGCTCAGTGGCAATGTGGAAACACTCTAACATATCGAGTGTGTGGGGGTTGTAAGTCCGATCCACGATGTCTACGTTGTCTAGATTGAACCGGTGTTTGTAAGTAATACAGTGTTTTAGAAGAGCGGTTTTCTCTCCCAGCTGTTCTATTTCTGGATCTGTATACTCTTGATCAATCTTGAGTAGTTTTTCGAGACTGTTTACATTTGACTTGTGCCCGTATAAGCGTTGTTTGATGCTGTTGGTGGTTTTTCCCACGTATCTCCCAGGGCATGTATCGCATGGAATGGAGTAGATGCAGTTGTAGATTTGGGATTTCTGTATCGAATCTTTGACTTTGCTGAAGAAGTTTTTTACGGTGTGTGTATTCCTGTCTGCTATTTTGATTGCTGGATATTGGTTGTGTAGAGCTTTGCTGATTCTGTGACTTAAGCCAGGTATATGTGGAAGCGAAAAATATGTGATGGGCTTGTCGATGATTGGAGGCTGTGGAATTGGTGGTGGCGATGGAGGTGAGGCAGGCGGTGGAGATGGTGGTGGTGTTGCTTTAAAAAACCTGAACATCCCTCATTTTGAAGGTGTGTGTGTGTAGAATGTTGCTCCTATTTTGATTTTGGAATTCACTCTTCAGTTGTCAAAATGCCGTCCAAGAAAGAAGAGCAGCGTATCAAAATTTTGCTCGCGCAGCTGACAGGATCGCTAAAAGTTGCCAAAAAACCGTTACAAATGTAATTTGTGTGTTTGGGGAACGTTTGTCGACAGCCAGGAAGTCTGGATCGTGGGGAAATCGAATACCGGAAGCCGCTGAGACGACAAAGAGAGTTGCCGGTAGTTTCAAGCGAAACCCTAACCTCTCTTATCGAGATGCCGCAAATAAGCTGGGTGTATCGTCTACAACCGTGCATCGAGTCGAAAAACGAGCCGGACTATCGACTTACAAGAAGGTAGTGACTCCAAATCGCAATGATAAACAAAATACGACGGCCAAAGCGCGATCTCAGAGGCTGTACACGACGATGCTGACGAAATTTGACTGCGTGGTAATGGACGACGAAACCTACGTCAAAACCGACTACAAGCACCTTCCGGGGCAGGAGTTGTATACGGCAAAAGGAAGGGGAATGGTAGCAGATATTTCAAAGCACATGAAACTGTCAAAGTTCGCGAAGAAATATCACGTTTGGCAAGCCATCTGTACCTGTGGCTTGAAAAAGCAGCATTTTCATAGCTTCCGGGACTGTCAACCAAGAAATTTACGTGGAAGAGTGTTGAATAAACGTCTGATGCCTTTCCTAAAGAAACACGGTTGTTCCGTACTGTTTGGGCCGGATTTGGCATCTTGCCATTACGGTAAAAAGGCCATGGAGTGGTACGCCACCAACAACGTGCAGGTGGTTCCCAAGGACAAGAACCCTCCCAACACGCAAGATCTCCAGAGCGCCAGAGCGTGTTTCTTCAGGAAAGGCAGCAGATGTTTATTCAAACACTCTTTCACGTAAATTTCTTGGTTGACAGTCCCGGAAGCTATGAAAATGCTGCTTTACAAGCCACAGGTACAGATGGCTAGCCAAACCAGATATTTCTTTGGCAGTTTCATGTGCTTGAAAATATCTGCTACCATTCCCCTTCCTTTTGCCGTATACAACTCCTGTCCCGGAAGCTGCTTGTAGTCGGCTTTAACGTAGGTTTCGTCGTCCATTACCACGCAGTTAAACTTCGTCAGCATCGTTGTGTACAGCCTCCGGGATCGCGCTTTGGTCGTCGTATTTTGTTTATCATTGCGATTTAGAGTCATTACCTTCTTGTAAGTCGATAGTCCGGCTCGTTTTTTTTTGGCTCGATGCACGGTTGTAGACGATACACCCAGCTTATTTGCGGCATCTCGGAGAGAGGTTAGGGTTTCGCTTGAAACTACCGGCAACTCTCTTTGTCGTCTCAGCGGCTTCCGGTGTTCGATTTCCCCCCGATTCAGACTTCCTGGCTGTCAACAAACGTTCCCCAAACACTTCATTTACATTTGGCAACTTTTAGCGATTTTGCCAGCTTTGCGTGCGAATAGCTCGGATTTTCGCGATGCGCGAGAAAAATTTTGATACGCTGCTCTTCTTCCTTGGACGGCATTTAGACAACTGAGAGTGAATTCCAAAATCAAAATAGGAGCAATATTCTACACACACACACATACCTTCAAAATGAGGGGTGTTCAGGTTTTTTAAATGCAAAATTGAAAGAAATATCTCAAGTTGATATTGACCAAATTTTGACCGTATCACCCTTTAGTTGATTGGAAAAGTCGAGATGCCAGTTAGTTGATTTGAAAATGACATATTTGGTCGACGACAAAAGGTTTGCATCGAAGTAACTTTGAAGTGTATCCAAATTTTTCGACATTTGGGATATTATTACGCTTACGTCAGAGCGTTCATATGACAACGAGGTATCATCGGCAAATAGTCTGGGTTTGCCATGTAAACGAAGTTTGTTCAAGTCGTTTACGTACAAGATGAACAGAAGCGGCCACATATTGGTACCTTGAGGAACTCCAGCAGGAAGGTGTCCTCAATCGCTTGTCGTTTAGTTAATTTGTACAAACTGTTTCCTATCTGCAAGATAGCTGGCAAATAGGGAAATTGCTGTACCCCTGATTTTATGCGAATCCAGTTTTAAAAGCAGTATTGTGTGATCGATCGTGTCGAAGGCGTTTTTTGAATCCAGGAACAAAACTCCCATGAATTTGCGGTTGTCAAAGGCGTTATGAATATCGTCAACTAGTTTGATGGCAGCTGTGAAAGTACTTGAACCTTCTTGGAATCCGTAGTGGTAGTTGTATATCTAAGAGATTTAACCGCTTGAGGAACTGTGAAATCCTAGCTGCTAAGAGTTGCTCTAAGATTTTATTGAAAACCAATAAGATCGATTCCTTGCTTTGTAAATTGGAACGACTATTGTGATTTTAAGGACTTCTTGAAATTCTCCTGCCTCAGCCACAACCGTGCATGAAGCTTTAAAACGATCTGGACTATCGACTTATTAGAAGGTAGTGACTGCTAATCGCAATGAAAAGCAAAACCTTACGGCAAAAACGAGATCTCGGAAGCTGTATACGACATTGTTGACAAAGTTTGATTGCGTGCTAATGAACGACGAAACCTACGCTAAGGCACACCCATGTAACTTATCGATTATTCTTCCTACACGCTCAGTGCTGCTCCCTTCTGAGAAGAGGGATCATAATAGGCGACTAAAATAGCTTGTACACCCTCCATGGTGGTCAATGGTTTGAGTACTCATTATCACCAACGTCAAATAACATACAAAATTATCAAAGCAACCGTTGTTCGTATACGCACTGTTGATATCAATTTTTACGTGCTTGTTTTTATGAGCGAAAAGATTCCCAATTGAGCATTCAATAGATGATTTCTTCTCGAGTAAAATAAGAAAAGCTGAGTTTCGGTTTTATTCAAATTCAAATCAAGTGTTTTCCTGAAGGCAGAATATGGTTAATAATTCGTCCAAAACATCAACCAAAACATATTTTTACCATTTAAAGCATTGTAGATGGCTGTACTCACTTCCAACAGATATATTTTTCAAGTTGATTTGTTTTTCCAAGACACACATTGGTTACCATGCCTAGATGCATGAATCTTGTCGCCGGAACTCTTTAGATGGCGTTGCATGGCAGACATTTTCAAGCATATTAAACCATCAAAGTTTGCCAAGAAATATCTTGTTTGGGAAGCTATCTGTACCTGAGGCTTGTAAAGCGACATTTTCGTTGCAGTCGGGACCGTTAACCAGGAAATTAACGTCAAAATGTATCTTCAAAGGCGTTAGCTGCCTTTTCTGAAGAAACACGACTTGTCTGTGTTGTTTTGGCAGGATTATGCATCCTCTAATTATGAAAATAAGGCCTTGGAGTGGTATGCCGCCAACAACATTCAGGTTGTGCCCAAGGATAAGAACCCTTCCAAAACACCAGAACTTCTCCCAATCGAATCATATTGGACGATTGTTAACCAAAACCGTAAGAAGAGCCAAAAAAACTGTAAACTGAAATCTTAACTGAGTATTTTTTCCGTCATTTCAAAAAAATGTTTATGTATTTTTTTAGGTTTTTCGTGTAATCGTCAAAACAATATCTTTTAATCTTTATTAATTGTTTATGTGAATGATTGTTTGACTTCTTTTTGATCCTAAAAGATTCTGAATGAACATTAATTTAGACGAAATTTGCTAGAGTGAACGAATGAGTTGAATTGAGAATTTTATGAAATCTTGGTAGATGAATTATCAACTTGCTTTCATCGTATTTGAAATTTCTTTCTTTCCTACGTTTTTTGAAGATTTGTTGTGCGATCAAGGAGCAAATCTAGAAAAACCAACTTTCAAGCTTTTCGTAATTTAAATGGTTTCATTCTTATAGTTTTTCCAGGGATTTTTTCCCATATAAAAGCCAATAATCCGTTCATGACATAACCTGAATGTCTCGCGAATGTTTTACGACTCTCCATTAGAACGGTGTCAAATAACTAAAGCAGCAGCTGAAAGGAGGCACGTCCATTCACTCAGGCCCAGGTTCAGCTGACTAGGACGTTCAGCAATGCAGCTATAGGACGCCATATGACTGGCAATTAACTATAGATTCTTCTAACAACTCATCGTTACCGGAGCGGCATAAAATTTGCATAATTTTTACAGCTTCATATCCAAGCGAGCGCGCGCGTTCATCTTCTGTACAGCGCATCTTTCTTGACTGAGAGTTGAGGTCCTAGGATCAAACCGCGCCGTCGTCTCTCTAATGTCGTTTTTTTTGTCAAAAGCCACACGACAACAAACCAAACAACCGGTAGCACGTTCCTCTCGAACCATTGACTTAATTAAATTTTCCTGAACTTGTCCGGATTCACGCTACGTTAAGGCGCTTGTTGGGGCCATCCTGAGACCGGATTTTCTCGGCACCGAGGATGATCTCGCTCGATTGATGGCAGCTCTCAGCGGGTGGTTGATCGTAAATCTGCCGACAGAAGGTGATCGATGCGGTTGTTTTGTGAACTTGAATGCGATGTGCGTGTTTATGTGTGATGATTCATTGAAAAAAGGTGATAAATGGATATTTTGCTAACGATTTGATTAGCTGGATTATTGGCTCTAATAATGTGAGAGGGCAATAGTGTAAATTTTATGGCTCAACCACAGCACTTTGTTCGGTTCACACTAATCAAATTTGATGGCGAAGCAAGTCGTTAATCTTCTAAAGCATCAAAAGGCATCACAACAAACATCTGTTCTCGACGCTTGGGAAGACCATAATCTTTAGTAGCTCAGCCATAAGTTCACTCCTAATTCAAAACTTCACTAATAAAAAACTTTGATCTTTCAGTGAAATATCTAACCTCATCACCACGAAACTGGACTCGTGAGAACCTCTCCTGGCAATCCTCTAATTTGCTTGGCTGATTGGCCTCCGAAAATTGATTGACGGCTACTAGTGTTGTACCAAGCCAAAGGCAGTTGGGGGAGTCTCGGATAGTAGGTAATTCACCAAACATGGGCTGCAGAAGTGTTCATTCAACACATTCCATGAGACGGGTCACAATCACCTGGGGGCCAATGCATTGGATAAAGTGGATCCTACTTGTTTCGGATAATGACATATCATTAGCAATAACACGATTAGCGATCAGATGTGGTAACAATTTTTTTTTCTGAAGACGCTTCACACGTTACTGAAGAATTCCAACAGTAAACAAATCTGCAAAACTTTAGATCTGGACCCTGTGATAAACTGCTTTACTCATATTAAATGTTTCGTATCCATGTCATTTTCGAGCAACTGCAGTTTTCTTGACTTTAAATTTGAAAGAAATACTATCGAAGTACTGCTGGACCTTCTATCGAAACACCATGTATATCCAGCGATACCACATGTAGATACCGATTTATCGGTATTTATACCGATTTTCGAGCAAATTTTCGACCAAGAATCTGTATATACCGAATACCGATCCTTATTTGAAATTGATTTATTGCGACCTTCAAAAATATATCAAATGTCGTTTATATTTTATTCGTAATGAATATTTAGCAAAAGCAGTAGAGGACATAAAACCCTACTTGAAGCCATTTTGAAAATTAACTAAAATTCTGAAAAAGGCCCAGAAGCCAATTCCTTTATTGAAAGATGGAGATAAACTTCTTTTAACTAACGCTAAAAAGCTCAAAAATTAGCCCAACAATTTGAGTCTGCTCATGATTTTAATTTGAACGTTGTAAGTCCAATTGATGCTCAAATTTCCCTAGAATTTGATGATATTCCTTTTAAGCAAAATGTACTTCAAAGTTCTTGTGAAACAAATATTGATGAACTTAAATTGATTTAAAAAAAAAAAAAAAATATGTAAGGCCCGGGGAAAATGGGATTTTCTATTTTCTTATTAAAAAGTTGTCTGAAAGCACTTAAATTTTTTTTAGCCAAAATCTTCAATAAATGTTTTCACTCGGCTTATTTTCCCAATAAATGAAAAAATGCCAAAGTTACTCCAATTTTGAAACCTTGAAAAAGTGCTTCAAGTTATCGACCAATTAGTTTCTTCCTTCTTTAGTAAACTATTTGAGAGAGTTATTTTAAATAGAATGATGATTCACATCAATCAGAACTCTATTTTTCCTGACGAACAATTTGGTTTTCGTCATGAGCATGCTACTACACATCAACTTTTGAGTGTAACAAATATGATTAACGGTAGCAAATCTGAAGGTTATTCAACTGATGTTGCTCTTCTAGATATTGAAAAAGCTTTTGACAGTGTTTGGCACAAAGGTTTAGTAGCTAAATTAGCTCGATTTGATTTTCCTGTATATCTCACCAAAATTATTCAAAATTATTTGACTAGCCGAACCTTACAAATAAGCTATCAAAATTCATTCTCTGAAAGGACACCCATTAGAGCTGGTGTCCCTCAGGGCAGTATACTTGGGAAATATTTTTACATCTGATGTGGAACGATTTTTCATGTTTCAAGCATTAAATATAGCTTAAAACATGAAAAATCGATCCACATAAATAACTCAATTTGGATCATTTTTGCTCTTATACTCCTTTGGCTTACAGGACCTATTTAAAAATATCATGTATTGAATTTTTTTTGTTAATTTTTCAAATATTTAGATAATTTCTTCAGATTTTTTGAAATTTATTTACATACCTTTATGTTCTGAAGAAAAATATAAATTATTTTAAAACGTATGGAAAATGACTAAACACATCAGCTTTTTTTCGAAATTTGCTTCTATGCCTTTATATCCTATTTTGGCATCAAGGCCTCAATAATGAGAATCCAAAGTTTGCAAAGAACTTCTAAGAACTTTTCAAAACTTGTCAAAAATGTATAAAAAAACAGAAAAAAAATCGAACACACAGAACAGAAGGCATCAATTAAAAAAAAAGAATTGAATAACAGTTTCAGAATCACTTCGGGAAACCAATTTTAAATCATCTCGAAATACCGTTTTTCATACCGATTTTTCGAATTTCTTTCGTTCAAAATTACCGATTTAAATGTGGGGTCACTGTGTATATCCCGCATGTGATATTTCCCTTTATTGATCTCCCTTATTACCCTATTTATCACCTCGTGAAACCGAGGGCTCGGAAACTCTACAACATGGGTGGCCAACATTTTCAACAGGTGGGCAAAATTTCAAAAATGAGATTGGCTGGTGAGCCAAAAAAAATCAAATTGTTCTGGAGTATTGAAAACAGATTTTTTAAAATGCTATAAAACATTTGCCTAGGTCACAGCGCGTAGAGATTAAGCTGGCCAGATTTCCCGGTTTTGTCCGGGTTTGCCCGGATATTTAACAAAAAATTTGGGAAAAAGTCCGGACCTGCTTGGTTGCCCGGATTTCATTGAAAAATGCTCGGATTCATACATATTTTTTGCCAAATCGAACAAAAAAAAATAAAACCAATTGTATTGTGATTTTTTTTATTTATGCATACAGAACAAGAATTTTTGAGTAAGTTTTATAAAAATAATCATGAAAGGTTTTGTAGAAGCCCAAAATACAATTTGAAATAAAAAAAAATCAAGTTTTTTTTGTTACTGATTTGCTATTGATATTCCTGGAGTTTTAATCGACAATTTTAAAATCAAATGCTCGGATTTTTTCAGGTATTTGTATCTCAAAACTTCAGATTTTTCCGGCTCGGATACGTGCGAAAAAAAAATGTTTACTTATATATTGTTACAAATTTTGCTGCATTTGAAAAAAAAGTATAAATATTACGGAATACGTAATAAATTATCCCTCCCTTCTTAAGAATGTATTTCAATTTTTTCAAGGCATTACAAATCTCGTTGGTTTATTTATCCCAGAAATGTCAAATGACGTGACTGAAATGGACATGAAGTCTGCAAATATTAAAAAAAAAAGAACGCTCATTTTCCAAAGTTCATCATTTCTCTTACAGAAATTTAATACACAAGTTAAAAAAAACGCAGGATGGTATTGTTGAAAAAATGTAGCGTTCACATATTTTTGACGTTTAAAAAAACGAACTCTAGTTACATCATAAATAATATTGATTTTTCAAAGTACGGACCTCAACATTCATCCAACTTTTTCAAAAATTTTCTATGAACAGAATGATTACGAATTTGAGTCTTTTTTATACATTGCACCAAATCAAGTCGAACTTTGCTAAAAGAAATGTCGTTCTTCTGAGAGATTTGTCAGTAACAAATTGGTTTTAGTTGAATTTTTTCACCCAACTGTAAATTCTGTCTTGTTTATCATTATTGATGTTCATATCTACAGTACAAGATGCCAATTAAATTATTTTTGGATTTGGTTTAATTTTCATAAATATACTCTTTTCTGTTAAAGCTTAGCAAACAATACGAAATTGTTAAAATTTAAATAGCAAACTTTCGATATATTGTATAATTTGCAAAACTTTTTAAATTTGGATGGATGAATGACGTTGCTGAAATTCAATTCATGTTACAAATGGTTGAAGTTGTGGTAAATGTATAATTATAATTATGATGTTGATATGGGATCGAAGCAATCGACTGGTTTGTCAAGATGAATTAAATTTTGCTCTCGAAGAAATTTTTCAAAGTTGCCCCGAAAAATGGAAATTTTTCGAAGTTTTGGTGAAGTTGGTAGCTGCAACAGGGAATGCAGTCGGATTTGGAAGTGGTGTAGCCGAGTTGTTTCTGAAGCTCTAAATCAGGATCATTTCCATTGCTGTGGACCGCTACGTTAGGAGAAACAAAACTTCCGGATATCCTGAAAATCACCGTGAAAACTCGGGTCTCTGCAAAATGGTTAAAGCTAAGTACCTTACTTATTTTTAATTATTTCATACTTTCAAGCAATGTTCCGAAAATCAATCATTTTCACTGAGCCATGCTTTACTGCATTCTGAGCTAAAGAATCGAAGCAGTCATTTTTTTTCTTCTCCATTCAAACCATAAAAACAATCATGCATGACAACGACGCTCCTGTATTTGAAAAACATTCTTGCAAAACATGATGCGGTAGAGAAGGACACAGACTATCAGCTTTGAATGTCTCGATGATGATAGCCTTTCTTGATAATTTTTACCTTCTAGGATCACAACTGATATGTATCAGTTTTGAGCGATCTGTGGAGGCTATCAGTTGTATTTTTCAAATTTTCGCTTTGCTAAGAAAGACAAATCATTACTAGGTAACCGCAATGAACTGTCTTGCATGTGCTACGACTTTTTTTTACACTGAAAATCGAAAATACCCAAACTTGAGAACTGCCACCCGCCAAACCTAAGTTCTAGATTGACAACTTAAGTTTGTGAAAAAATCACAGCTTGCCAATACGCCAAACTTGTCCTTAAAGCGGAGAACTGTTTTTTTGGGGGGTTTTTGTTGTAAGCGCATCTTATTCTGTTACCTCCATCGTGGCAGATTTAGGTTTGGGGGGTAAGTTCAAAGCGAAGAACTGTTGTTTTGGGGATAACTTTTATTCCCGCTTTATTCGCAGAAAGTCTCGCATATACGATGATGTAGCCGCCTCTCTCAACAACTCTCCGGTGGTCGAGCGGTTAGCATCCTGAGAAGGTAATCGGAGAGCCATTGCAGGTATGGGTGTGATTCCCGTACCTGCAGTGATTTTTTTTTATTTTGATTTCCAATTTATTGCGGTATCAGATTTTGGGAGATGAGTTCTCCTTTAAGAGCTTAACTTTGGGTTATGTCTCCAATAGCCAAACCTGTAGGAAGGGAGTTTCATTCGGGTTGGCGGAGAAAGTTCTCAAGTTTGGGTATTTTCGAGGTTCAGTGTATACATTTGGTCCAGGTATTTCTTCAATTTTTCCTTCTGATTCATTCATGATCGTCTATCAATAACAAACATTATACACAATGATGCGTGGATAGACGTTCGTGAATGATTGAGGGAGCGACGTCCAAAATGTATCATCAAGTATGTCGATCACCTTTGAAAAGCCACGTGACGAATAGCAACGGCAGCCTCCGATGGGGCATGGCATATTTTCTTGTATCTAGTTAGTGATGATGTTCGAACAATGTTCAACGGAAACCATCACCATGTGCGTATCACAGAACTCAGAGGTATACGTTTTCCAGCTTGAAATAAATCCTGATTGCTTTTCTTGAGCGATTTTCCGAACATTGCTTTCAAGACAGTGAACAATTTATAAATTTGAAAGGGAATTTTAGAATGCACTTCTCAGAAAATATTTACACAATTCTGTTTTAAAAAAGTAGCCTAGCGTAAGAATAGCATTAAGCAATTCGACTCCCGTATAAATTCATTCTCAATTCAAAGATGTGTTCAGATGATATCTTGTGGAATACATCATGTTGCATTTTTTTTAATTTTTAAATTTTTGAAAAGTAGGTACATGATTGTAATAACTGAAGATCTGAGGCGTTAAAAATTTCGATAGCTCTAGTCCTATTTTTATTTTGTGTTCAGTAAATACAGTAGAAAAACAATGGTCACAAGATGCAGTCGGTATTGAATTAGCTAATATCTAGAGTTTTTGAACGAGCTTAAAAATATCCTAAACATGTGTGTCAAGCTCAACAATGAAAAATACGTCTTATCAATTGCTTTTAACTTTATGTAGACTATTTAGCTAGATGGACTTAATTATTCCAAAATTGCTTATTTGCATGTTGTATTAGAATAAATTACTAATTATTCGAAAGTTTGATTTACAAATTGTTTATTGCATTGTAGGACACGATAGGAGTTTCACTGAGAAACATTCAGGAGCATAGGTTTTTCTTGGCCACATCACTTACCAAGGTGATCTCCATGCCTCATTTCCTTTTCCCCCAAAAATCAGCTTGAGATTTGTGGAGAGATGGCGTACAGCCGGTCTCCGCAAAACAATCATCACATGTGCTGCACTTCCTTTCCCCTATCGACTACACGGACTTGGCCGGCGTCGTTATTGGTTCATATTTGAAGATTGAGATTCTCTAAATTGGACAGTGAGAATGTGTTGCTTGTTCCCAGCACCTTTCATTTGGTTCATTGTCCAATATTGATTATCTCGAGCCAATCACGGAGTGCAACCATTATGCCATTGGCCAGGAGGGGCCGCAGGTGGACCGTAGTTGATAGCAAGCTCAAGCTCAAGCTCAATTATAATTATGATGTTGATATGCTTCGGTGATTTTTAACGATTTTTAAACGACTTTGATAGAATTTTTCAGAGGCCATCCAAACTCATCAATATTAAAACTAGAGTCCGCTTGAATGCTCTTCATACCAATGATATGTAGTCACCAAAACCCAATCGGGAAACATTGAAAAATGTGTGATGGAATTTACAGATCATGTGTCAGATACCGTACAATTTTGATGATTTAAAAATGGTAATAGTAATTATTTTTTTGTATACAGTGACAGTAATCTTTTTTATAAAATTTTAGAGACCCGCAGAGCCAAAAGGGTATATGTGCAAAAATGATTGATTTTAAGTTAATAATTTCAAATGATTCTCCATGTTAAATTTTTTAGTTTTTCAAAATGATATTCACATACTTTTACGTTCGAAAGAAAATTGCAAATGTTCGAAAAATGTATGGAAAATGGCCAAACAACAAACACTATAATTTCTCGAAATAAGTTTTTATACATTTTTACCTCTTCGGCTTACATCATTTCAAAGAGATATTCAGATCTTTGATTTGAATTTAGTTCGAGATTGGGTGTAAGTGGTAAAAATGGTAGGAGAAGCACTGTGCCGGAACAGATGAGTAGTGTTAAGAGAATAGTAAGATAAATAATAATGCTAAATGAATTATTAATTGTAAGAAAATACTTTTCGGCAGGAGGTCGACACATTTGATGATTTGATTTGAAACAATTCGAAAAGTTGAATGAAAACTTGTAAGACCTATCTTAAACTCATCTCAATATTTCTCTCAACATTGGTATGGTTTTGTTTTAATGAACTCAAAATTTTGGATTTTTCACTAATTTTTTCAGTTAGCTTTTTAAAAACGTAAATTTTTGAAAGTATTCCTTACAGTTAATTAAAATCCTAATGTATTTTTAACTACCTCGATATAATTGTACTCTAAATAAGTCTTTGGAACCAACAAACTAAATTTGAGTTGTCTTCTATATTTTGCAGATTAACAAACAGTCATTCATCACGATTCACTAAATTAATTTATCTCCCATTGTAGTAAAGCCTAGGATTATCTCTTGGCGAGCATGGAAGCAAAAAAGCTTCCGAAAATCGGAAGCAAACATCAGTTGTACCGACTAAACGGCTAATGACGTGAGGCACGCGATTCACGATTTTGATGGATAATCGTCAACTAGCAGCTGCATTGGTCGTGGCGTTAGGGCATCGGGTGAACTTTGAATGAGGAAAGATAGGAGAAAAAAAATAGACCCAACTCTTGACCGTGATTTATCGTCTGTTACTAAAGCCACCGATATAATATGACGATGGCCACCCAGCGATCACGACCGATTGTGATCGAGGAACTTCGAGTTGCTCCGAGCTGTTGTTAGGTCGTTTTTAACAAATCAATTTTTCACATGATGAGGGAACAAATGAGATGGAATTTGTGAAGACTTAATTTAAACGATGATTTTCATAACATCCGTTTCGATGCCTAAAAATTGGATTGATTATTTGTTTTAAACTTCAACCCTGAAATTGAATTGATATTGAGATTTCTGAGAGCATTATTTTATCCTACAAACAGAACAAGTTCGCTTCAAACTGCACTTAAACTTGTCAGAATATTAACCCAGATCCGATAGTAACGATTCATCTTCATACCAGATCACCTCGATGCTCTTCCGTGTGATCAATGATGGGTAATTAGAGAGGCATCTCTGCGTCAAATGATTTATTTCAATCAAATTCAAGGATATGATTTAATGTAGACTACCTGGATGGTTTAAATTATTCCTTTTGCTGAATGCTAGAATCAGTACTTGACTATGAAGTTGAAGTTGAAAAAAAACTAAGCAGTATGTTAAGAATGAAAGATGAAAAAGTTGTCTCCATATTAAAGTGGTGTTAAGGTTGCTCGATTGGAAATTAAACGTATTTCAGCTTATGCTGAGCGTTGCATGAGAAATTTATTTTGTTTCGATTATAGTTGTTTTAACATCTTTATGTCATTTGCGACTTATATAAACGATGCAGTTGACGGAAAGTCATTGAAAAGTTATCCGGTACAATTGTGATCGATGTTTTCTCTTAGGCTCGAACTCATGGACATCAGCTCAGGAAGCAACTGACTTTCCATCTGTGATATATAACAATCCCATGATAAATTTATTGGCTCACTTTACACCACTCAAATCTTTAAAAGTTTTTTCAATTCCACATCTCTTTGTAGGAACACATTTGATGATAGGCTTCTTGATTTGTCTCGAAAGTGTTAAAACGTAACAGAAGATGTCTGATTTGAAATTCAATTATCAATTTTACCTCCATCAGCTGTCTTCATTAGCCAGTTTTAAAAGCATAATTGACTTAATTCCACTCAGAGGGCTTACGCAAAGCAAAGCACTGACCAACCTCATAGACTTTTGGCTTATCTTGTAAGCCACCAGGTCGTATCGGACAACAGATGAGGCCTTGTTTGTTCGCTCAACGAGTTACTTGAGATAGGAATTTATGAAGCCTGATTTCGGTGTTACCTAAGGCAAAAATGAAGCTTTATGGAACTTTTTGGAAATTGATATATTGAATACAACTTAATCTTATTGAGTTCTTAAATTGCAGAATTTTACGAATTCTGGAGACTTAACCTTCAAATGACAGCTTGAGGTGTAAAACCAATTTTTGCTTTGCAATTTATAAAACTGTTGTTGTTTCAAGATCTTTATTTGCTCCAATGATTATTTTTAAATTGTCCGAAATAATAACTTTTCTGTCATCCATTATTTGCTCTCTAGATTAATATTTTTTTCTTCAAGGTGCGCAATTTTGTGAAGAACAACTTTGCTGAAGAAAGTATATCTTCATATTCGGTAGTACAAGAGTTATTTCAGGTTTACTGTGAAAGAAATTTTAATTGTAAATTGGTTGCGGTGAATTTGAGTATTTTAAGAAAAAAATGAGCTCCAAGTTAAAATTAAAAATAATTTTATTCTGTTGATTTTTTAAACGACTACCGATCAGTTTTATTTGTTCTTTTTTTAAGGAATTTTCTTTCTGTCAAACTGTTTGAAACGTTGGGATTTTTTCAATAATAATCCTTGTGTGATATAAACACATTCAAGCAGGGTTGTAGGAAGAACTGAATCATAGGGGGGGGGGGGGGGGGGGTAAAGGTGTCCTATTTTTCATCATGACATTTTTGCTCAAACTATGCATAAATAAAAAAAATTAAAACATTATTATTAAATACTAGGTATTTGATAATTCATTTTACGTTCTTTTACATGAATAGATTTTCTTGTTGAAAAGAACACTTGAAAATACAACCTTAAATCTTTCAAAAAATTTGTAGCAATTTGTAAAAAAATTTTTTACAAATAAAATAAAAAACTCACTTTCATGGATGGCAGAAATCTTAGAATTTCTATCAAAATCTGGTGAACTTAGCTCAAGATTGGCAGAAACTCTTCCGCACGTATTTGAGTCAGACAAATCCAGGAGATTTTGTTTAAAACCTTGAAAAATTCGAGAAATCAATTTCCAAATTTTTAAACTAAAATCCGCGCAAAATCTGGGAAAATTTTATAAAAATCCAGGAACTTTTCAAGAAGAATAAAAAAACTTTTGTATCATTATTTTTTCCTTGAAAAACAAAACCAGATTTTGAATCGTATTTTAGGCTCCTAAAAAACGTTTGTGTTTATTTTAATTAATCTAGCTTCAAAAATTTAATTTTAGCTAAAAAAATATTTATAATGATGCTATTAAAATTTGTTTTCGATTTTTAAAAAAAGTGAATGAATCCGGACACAATCAGTATTTTTTTCAACCAAATTTGGGCGACCGGGCTGGTCGAACCTTTCTTAATTTTTTTAATCAATATCTGGGCAAGTTCGGGTGAAAACGGTTCATCTATGCTGCTGAATTTTGCTTATTTGATTTGAGCTTACAATAAGTTTTTTTTATGAAAGCCTTCAATTTCAAAAAAAATCTAAAAATAAAACCAATATCCAAAAGTAAAAGTAAAAGATTAAACATTTGCGGTTAAAATGGGATTTATGAGAACTCAATCCTATTTAAAGATTTTCGTTTGAAATTTCGTTACTGAAAAAAACTGCAATGTTAATTATGTTGAAAGATATTTTAAAACATATGGAATTTCTTGCAATTTTTTAAGAGAAAATACATGTTTTTTTTGTCTTTATATGAGAGGTTTTCAGCTACAGGCTGGTTCGCCTCTAAAAAATATAAATACATGTTTCATTATTATTAATTTTTTTTTATTGATTAAAAATCTATTCTTGTAGAGGATTTTTTTAAATACAGATTTTCATAAAACAAAACTTGCAAAATGAACTCAAATTCAATTCAATTATCGTTATTGTGAGCTGAATTGTGCTAACGAACTGACTAAGGATAAACTTTGAAATCGAATTTACAATCAGAATTATAAGCCCGCCATCTCTTGCAGTTTAAATTCCTTACTGAAAAAGACATCTTGAAAATTTTATTTTGATTGACGAGCTGGATTTAAATCTCAACTTTGAACTTGAATTCCAAATGTGAAATCCCAATCCGTTTTAGAGTTTCAATACTTTTCTGAATAATACATAAAAAAAGGTTTCTTAATTTAGAAATTTGAGTCAAGTATTGAAATCAGTTTCAGAGCTTTTAATCATGAATCTATAATTATAATTCCGACGTTTTGGGTTTCAATGATTATTCTTTTTTTTTTTTAATTATGTCTATCTAATCAGACTTCCAAATTTAATAAAATAAAAATTCAGATTGGTGAATATTTATCGCCATTTCAAATCTTTGTTGTGTTTGAATTTAGCATATTATTTCGAAGTTTTTTTTTTTCATTTTCGTAAAAATACTAACTAAATGTTAAAAATGCGTGTAAGTTTCTTAAATTATGAAGGAAATGTAAAATTATATTTAATTGACGATTTCAAACACAGGTATTCATTAAATTTTTAATGATAAATCGAACCAAAAATCAAGGATTCTAAACTGGAAACATACTTTTTCGAGGTTTTGGCCAAGGTTGCCGAAAAAAATTCTGTGTTTTTGACAAAAAAAATTCTCGAATTCTGTAAACTGAACCTTAATTTCTATGACAGTTTTCTGTGACGCTATTTTTATGAAGTTCATTGAGAAACCATGTTAAATATTAACAAATTGAAAACTTTTACAGTATTAATAGAAAAAAAAACAATTTACATTATCTTAATTTGATATTTTCATGAATTAGAATAAGATATAAAAAATTTAAAGTCACATAAAATTTAAAAATTTTTGAAATCTGTATATGAATTAGAAAATCTGTGAATTCTGTAAAAATTTGAAAAATTCTGTTGTAGTTCTTTATTTATCAAAGTTTAAGTGGAAGCCTAAAGTACTATTTAAAATCTATCGTTGATTTCAGATGAATTTTTTTTCCATTTTTTTTTCTTGATTTAAGATGAATAATTTCTGGATTTTGACCAAATTTTTCCGGATATGTGCAGGATTTTCAGTCGTAAATTTTCAAATCAAATGCCCGGATTTTGACAGGTTTTGATATAAAATTGTCCGGATTTGTCCGGCCCGCAAACGTGCTGAAAAAAATCTGGCTACCTTTTCATGAAAGTTCCAGATAAAGCCATTTTCTAGAAATTTTGAAGCTGGGAAATTTTGGGAACAGCATTTTTCTGATTATTTTAAGTAGTTTGTAATAGATGTAAGATTTACTGTCTAAAAAAATAAATTTTTAAAAATTTTGCTCAGAAATATGAAAGGCGTAGGAGTATGAGTGATCTATGAACAACATATTCTTCAGTAGATATGAGCTTATTTTTTATCATCGAATTGATTCTCCAATAACATGAGTATATGTTAAGTGATGGGACATGTTGTCGATCTTGTTTAGGTGTTCTACCATAAATCTTGAATGTTTTCATCGATTTACATTTACATTAAATTGTGTATTTTTTGGCAAAAATGTAGAAGATTACAAAGATTTTGATATGAATGGTTTTAACTGAATGATCAACCGTCTCGAAGATCGCAAGTAATTTTGACTTCTGAGAAAAAAGTTTTTTAAGTTATCTTACTGTTTTTTCCCAATTTGGCAAAATACGGCAATTCCGACGAAATCTTTTAGAAATTTTAATCAAAATTGAACCATAGATATTTCTCTAACCAATATTTCGATCACTTTGCAGTCTTCAACAACGTTCATAAGTGAATTCAAATCTTTCATATAAAATCTTCGAAGACTTTCTTCAGCGGTTTCAGAAATAGTAGTTATGTTATCTATTAAAATTTTAAAAAATGATAGATTGTAATTTTTTAAAGCTTCACTTATCTCTGAATTTATAATATCTATGCAAAATGTGAATCTTTGAGTGAATGGAGGATGAAAAATAGATTCAAAATTAGTTCATGTAGGTCAAATTCATAATTTTCACACGCCATATCTGGCAAACGATTCGAATTCAGGGTGCCAAAATGTTTCGAAAATATTTTTTCAAACATAGGCACTAAAAATCCTGTTCTCTAGTGTTATTCAACGAAACTGGGAACATCTTAACTAAACTGAACTACATGAAAAATGTTTACTTTTCTGTAGTTATTTCATCACGATCTCGGAAAGCTTCAATTAAAAACCAACTGACTGGTAAAACAAATGGGCGGCACGAGCCACTGACTGTGAACCTATGTTTTCATTAATCTCTCACCATGTTCCACAATGTTCATCTGACCAGCGAACAACGTTCGGTAGATCACCAAAAAAAATCTATCTTCTTCGTCCATCGCTTTGCATGTTGCATGGAAGCTACCGAACAGCAGAGCACAAAATTTTCACGGTCCAGCGAGCTGAGGGTTGATAAATCACTTCATGTTTTTTCTCCAACTTCATTCTCCCATCAGAAGTTTGTCGGATTGTTGGTAAAAAGATGCTGCTGACAGAGACCTGGCAAGTGACGACGAATCACGAAGTGACTGTCAAGACGTTTCAATTCGACGCGGTAGAAGTTCGCATTTTCCTTTTGGAGGTCTCTCTAACTATCATCTGGGTACTAGCATAGTACGTTCTAGGTGCCAGGAATACCTTTCAAAGACAAGTTACTCGATGGGTCGGAAGAATCAACTAAGCGCTACTGGAACTGGAATGTGCAATTTGACTTTTTCATCTTTGGCTACTTCACTTAGTTCGAACTACCACATGTTTAACCGGCAATTTATGGCTCGAAATGCGCTAATAATTGACAATGGAACATCTCGTTGATGATACCGGTCATCAGAGGCTGCAGTTGAATTTCGCGAATTTGAGAAGAAGTTTTTTCGTTTTCAAACACACAAGTAGCTTGCAGCATCGCGCGTCAATTGATGCACTTTGCGATGTCCGATCTCCGTACCCATACCCAGTTGTGCAACTTTTCGAGGTCGATTGTTACTAGGTAGTTTGATTGATGTGAGATCTGGAGACTGACCGGGGAGATGATGAGTCGAACATACAATGCGATTTGTGCTAGAGTAAAAGTTTGGTAAAAAATTTTTAATATATTTCGAAATTTAATCCTTGAAGCCTTAGCTTATTTCTTAAAACATAAAGGACCGCGAAAAAAATCTGTATTCAATATCTCAGCATCCAGTAGAGTTCATCAAAGTGTTGTGTTTAATTTCAATGAAAAAATTTTCATCATTAAAATTATAACAGTTGGGTTATGCTTCTAAGTAGAGATGTACCGAATATTCGGTCAGCCGAATATTCGGCGCCGAATACCGCCAAAAAACCGTTAAGCCGAATATTCGGCTCACCGAATAATTGAGCTAAGTATTCGGCCGAATAGGCCGAATAGGCCGAATATTTTTTTTTTTTAATTTATACAAGATCTGATTTGTCAAATTTTTTAACTGATGTTGGATAATTTATGAAATATCCAAAATTAATGTTGAAAAACTTCAAAATCATCAAAAATGTACGGTTTCAGTAAAACATCTTAGATGTTTCCGTGTATTTTCACTTTTCAGCTTTATACTTTGATTGTCGATTGTTCCAAATTTTCTTAATATATACAGGTTGCTCATAAACAAAATAAAGAATACGAGAGAAGCTAAATCTGACCGGGATGGCCACATATTTTTTTAAAATTTCCGAGTTTTTTCCGGGTTTATTAAGATTTATTGCTAAATCAAATTCAAAAAATCAAATGTGTTTGATTTTTTTTAAATTTTATGTTACAAAACGATTTTTTAAAGTAAACTTATTCTTTGGATACGATTTGAACACTGCTGTTGTAATTCGATGAAAACTTTAAATTTCAAGTTCTTTTATATACAAGAGGAAAAACAATCTTGTATGTTTCAGAATATTCCTAGTTTCATTTCAGATCTTTTTTTACAAGTTTTTAAAATACGTGTCGTAGAAAGTATTGTATGCTTAAGTTTAAAGATAATCGTTCTTTTTGGCAACTATTTTGATGACATCCAGCAAAACTTAGACGTTCATATAATTCGATGTCAAAAAGGTAATTTCAAATAGCTTGGAACCTATTTTTATATGTTTTGTCCCAGATTTCACTGGAACCCAATCTCTTTTGTGATAAACGTCCTAGAAGCGACAAGTCATCTGAAAATCAAAGAAACCTTAACTTAAAAAAGATCTCATACATCTGGTTGGATATAATCGACTTAAAAATATGAGGGGCATTCAGATGACAGAAATAGAAGATTTGTATTAGAAATGGAAGTAGAAATAGAAGTATTGTTATTGAAAACTCAACAGATTATTCGACCGAATATTCGGCCGAATATTCGTTTGGCCGAATAGTTGAAAAGGCCAATATTCGGTATTCGGCCGTTCGCCGAATACCACTATTCGGTACATCTCTACTTCTAAGTGTAGCATACTAGCCGAAAGCGAAAAACGAGAATTCTCGTATTTGGTCCGCAATGCGTTAATATACCAAATATACTTAAACTGGAAAAAGTAGATGAAAACGTTTAAAAATGCATTCTAAATTTTTTTCGCCGAAAGCTGAAATTCAGTCACTATAGGAGCATAATGAGAACCCCCCTGAGCCAGTATAAGCATCATTAATCAGGGCACATTGAGCGTTTTCTGCCGTACAATCTAACAGCGAATTCAACTCGATTAAGTCATTTGAATCATAGAGCTATAGCTTGACTTCTTCCATCTGACGATTTGGCATATTGGTAAACTGCCGAAGGGATAATCAGAAGACTCAAGTTCGATTCCTGGTTGAAGCGATTTTTGACGTAGAATTACGTCTTACGGCAACACTATAGGGGGGCAAATTGAAATTAGCGAACGGATCTCGCGTCACGAAAAACGCCTCTTTCAAAGACATCCTATCTAAAGGATTATGACGTCATCACCAACGCCTGCTTTGATGGGTTTTGTTTTTCCTTACCTACGAAAGGTATAAAAAAAAGGGCTCTTTGATCGACTTGATTTTTTTCTCTGTTTGCCGTCGAACTGAGCAGACGTTTGCTGCGCTTCGATCTGAGTGGTGGACCCCACCAGTGCACAGTGGTGCAGAACATCAATCTAGCTGTACGAAATTAATAGCGCCCAGGGATGAAGAGTTAGACATTTCATGTCTTCAGCAACATTGTTCAGTTTTACAAGGAGCATATTTTAGTATCAAAATTTTTGCCGAGGGGTCCACCGATAGCAAGATAAAAATGCTAACTTTTTTGTTTTTCAAATTAGGGCTTCAATGTCTTGGGCAAAGTTGTTTATCTGATCAAAATACATAAGTTTGTTGAATGTGTCAAAGTCCTGTCACATCATCCTCAGGAGTTACAGTCAAAGTAAAAAAAATCTCTTGAAAAACAGTTTTTTAAACCTGACACGTTGTAGGTTGGATAAAATGGTTCGCTGTCTTTGAAACAAAGTTAGAACATGTCACGATCTACAATTGTCTCATACATTATGATGGGTTTAGAAGTTGCTGAAGCTCTATAGAAAGCATTTAGTGTATTTTATTGGCAATTTTGGATGGCTCGTCCATCGAAAAGTGCACATTTTCGCAACATCCCCTTTTTTGTGATTATTTTTGATGATAAGCGGAATCATTTCCATTTGAAATTAGCGCGGAAATCGATGGAACTAGTAGAGATTTGAATGGTTGAAAATACACATTTTATGTAAAAATTACCTATTTTACTTATAGAAAAAACGTTAAAACATTTAATTTATTATTAAAGTGTTGCAGTTTTATTTTATATATTTTGTTTTATTAAAAAAAATTAAAATTCGATTTTTCAAATCATTTAAACCCCAAAAAAATGAATGGAACTTATCTGTTAAATTTGGTAGAGCTCTAAATTAGTATTTGAGTAATAGAATTTTGCCATCACAATATAACTGCTTCAACTGGTTCCAAGTAACTGTATCCAAGTAACCAATCTTACAAGCAATTCGCTTTTGTCTTTTCGTTGAGTCATAAGTTTTTATCGAATTTAAATGCCTTTTAATAAAACAAAATATATAAAAGAAAACTGCAACATTTTATTAGTCAATTAAATTTTTTAACGTTTTTTCCATAAGTAAAATAGTTAATTTTTACATAAAATGTGTATTTTGAATCATTCAAATTTCTACTAGTTCCACCGATTTCCGCGCTAATTTCAGATGGAAATGGTTCCGCTTATCATCAAAAATAATCACAAAAAAGGGGATGTTGCGAAAATGTGCACTTTTCGATGGACGAGCCATCCAAAATTGCCAATAAAATACTCTAAATGCTTTCTATAGAGCTTCAGCAACTTCTAAACCCATCATAATGTATGAGACAATTGTAGATCGTGACATGTTCTAACTTTGTTTCAAAGACAGCGAACCATTTTATCCAACCTACAACGTGTCAGGTTTAAAAAACTGTTTGTTCAAGAAATTTTTTTTACTTTGACTGTAACTTCTGAGGATGATGTGACAGGACTTTGACACATTCAACAAACTTATGTATTTTGATCAGATAAACAACTTTGCCGAAGACATTGAAGCCCTAATTTGAAAAACAAAAAAGTTAGCATTTTTATCTTGCTATCGGTGGACCCCTCGGCAAAAATTTTGATACTAGAATATGCTCCTTGTAAAATTGAACAATGTTGCTGAAGACATGAAATGTCTAACTCTTCATCCCTGGGCGCTATTAATTTCGTACAGCTAGATTGATGTTCTGCACCACTGTGCAGTGGTAATCCGACTCAGATATCGATTTGTAGTAGTTCAGTGGCAACCGTGGCCAGTGAGCAGCGTTGACGGTGAGCAGCGATGACGGGCAGCAGCGTAGACAGCCAGCGGCGGAGGCGTCCAGTGGATCCTACAGGTCATCGCAAGTGGCGTTGTTTGTCAAATTCTGTGACATAGTCGAATAATTATGTCACATGGTCCGATTATGTTGCATGATCGGATTATGTCACTTGGTCGGATTATGTTGCATGGTCGGATTATGTTGCATGGTCGGATTATGTCACATAGTCCGATTATGTTGCATGGCCGGATTATGTCACATAATCCAATTATGTTGCATGGCCGGATTAGTTCACATGGTCCGGTTATGTTGCATGATCCGATTATGTCACATGGTCCGATTATGTCACATGGTCCGATTATATCACATGGTCCGATTATGTTGCATGATCCGATTATTTCACATGGTCCAATTATGTTGCATGATCGGATTATGTCACATGGTCGATTATGTTGCATGTTCGGATTATGTCACATGGTCGGATTATGTGACATGGTCCGATTATGTTGCATGGCCGGATTATGTCACATGATCCAATTATGTTGCATGGCTGGATTAGTTCACATGGTCCGGTTATGTTGCATGATCCGATTATGTTACATGGTCCGATTATGTTGCATGGTTGGATTATGTCAAATGGTCGGATTATGTCGCATGGTCCGATTATGTTGCGTGATCCGATTATGTTGCATGATCGGATTATGTCACATGGTCGAATTATGTTGCATGGTCGGATTGTCACATGGTCGGAATATGTTGCATGGTCGGATTATGTCACATGGTCGGATTATCTTGCATGGACGGATTAGTTCACATGGTCCGATTATCCATGGTGTATGATCCGATTATGTTGCATGATCGGATTATGTCACATGGCCGATTGTGTTGCATGGTCGGATTGTCACATGGTCGATTATGTTGCATGATCGGATTGTGTCACATGGTCGGATTATGTCACATGGTCGGATTATGTCACATGGTCGAGATTATATTGCATATGCAGATTGTGTTGCATGGTCCGACTATGTCACATGGACTGCTTGCTCAGAGCAAACGCACCAATAAGTGAGTATACGCGGCCCGGTTTTGCTCATTTCAGCGGACCGGTTTTGGGATACTCACTCTTTCGCGCACCGGGCGGTAGCATAATTATTTTTAAATTTAGCATTGCACTGAGAAAACTTTTGAAGAAAATCTTAATCTTAAATAAATACGGACCGAGTAAATTTTCGGAGTCGTCCACCAAACGGCTCTTCTTAGTTACATGATCATTTTTGGTCATAAAAAACGATGCTACGAGAAAGGAAAAAATGTTATCAAAATTCTAGGTAGAAAAAAGTCCTAAACAATATAAAATACAAAATAAATAACTCACCATCAGAACCAGCAATTGCCCTTTCTCGTTCAATTCCTGGATAAACCCGAAAAAATGTAACGAAATTGCGAATTCAACTGGTTATTCAAAAAAAAAATCATCCACAATTTTAATCTCATACACATTTTTTCTTAAAATGAATATCAACAAACATCCACACGCTGCGACGTCGTTTGTTTAATTCTGCTAAAATCTTCAACTTCTTTTTCTATCCAACAATAGTTGCTGCTCCGAAAAACTGGGTCCCATTAGTTGCAAACTTATTGAGAGACCTCGTTTCGAAAGCCGAATTGGTGGGGACAGTAATGGAATGCCATCCATACGGTTGGATACAAAAATCCTGCACAGCGCACTTGTCTCGATTATTATTACTCCGAGAAAAATCCTCGAAACTTCACTCAAGGTTGTGGGAGTCAGTAAAATGTTTACTACACGGAATGCACAATCAAAATTTTCAGAAAGCAATCGTCGGATTTGAAGGGCTTTTCGGAAATATTTCATGGAATTTGCGCAGTTTTTGCGCAATAAAAAAAGTTTCCGCTTTCCTTTCGTTTGTTTAATTCTGCTTAAAACGGTAGAAATTTTTCAGTGCATGTTTGATCTCGCCCCTTTCTAGTGAGCAAATTTGGTGATTTTGTCGGTCCCGACGGCAACGGCCCTATTTTGCTCACCTTCATACTAACCCCCGGTGCGGTATGGAAGTGATTAAACTCGTGAGCATTTTCACTTTGCTCGCGATTGCTGCGGATGCCCTCAGATTATTTCTGGTGATAAATTTATGTCACATGGTTAAATTCTGTTATATTTTTGAAATTTGTCAGTCAAATATTGCCATTTTTACACTGTCATATGTTGGTCATTTCGGAAAAAACACCATAAGTTCTATTATTGAAGAAAAGAATTGCGTAATTCTACGTTTAGCGGTCGTAGCTTAATTACTACCTCTTCCACTTTTTTTTTACATTTATCAATCATGATCGATACATTTTGCACTAAACGGTGAGTCGTAGATCCATCGAACAAAACAATAACAAACTAATGTGTGACGGTTTGTAGAATACAAACATTTAACACACACTCATAAATTATGTTTCTGGTGCATTGTTTGGCGGTTGATGCTTCTAATTGTTTAATGCAAGGATAAAAATAATCGATCAGGAATGGTAAATGTAAAAAAAATTGGCTCAACCGGGAATCGAATTCGAGTCCTCTGAGAAGTAATAACCTCTCCGACACCTATCCAATAGGCTAAATCGTCAGATGTAAACTGGTCAAGTTGTTGTTCTATAATTCAGATTACTTTATCGAGTTGAGTTCGCAGCTTGATTCTACGGCAGAAAATGCTCATCGTGCCCCAATGAACTGTGCTCTGTTCGCCCCGACTCAACAAATTAAAGTAAAAACGCGTTTTAAAATTAATTATAGAGAAAAATCAAAAATTTAATGATAGTGAAAATTGAGGAACAATGTGTACATCATGTTGTAATGCGTACATTATAGATCAAGATGATTTAACGATCATGAGCGTTTATTTTCCGGTCGGAAAAAATAATAATATTTTCGTCACTTGAGAACCTAGTTGGTATTTTTTAAAAATTTCCGTAAACTAGTACGAAACTAATCCTCATGGATTAATTTTTAAGAAAATACGTACTCTTTTCTACGTATTTCACATTTCACATTTACATTCACATTTCACATTCATTTGCTGCTATTAAAGCTTTTAAGGACAAGCAAAAATGGTTTATATAAAGATACCCAACTGAGAGACTGTTAAACAAAAAAAAGCGGCCTCAAATACAAATAAAACACAATTAACACTGTTAGTAGATAAAACTCATGTAAAGCAGTTTTTATCACACGGTGGGAAACATGTACTCAATTGAGAGTTTTAAAGCACAGCAGTCAAAGGTCCCATTAACAATTACTCATTTTTGCACTCATAAAATCTTTCGTTTCAGAAATTAGGCTGCTCATCATTTCATGCGCAGCGCATAAAATGGGACTGCACACTTTAGATCTGTGGATAATGATATTTGTGCGACATGTCAGCTCAGTATATTTTTTTTCAGGTACCATTTGAGAAAGCCAAAATGCTTTTTTTAGTTATTGACAAAATATACATTTTTACTGATGTGTATCACGACCTTAAATAACGAAAAGCTTTGTCGCAAGAGAGTTTTGCTTGTAAATTTCTCAAATAAATGTTCTTAAATTATAAATTTCTTCATAAACTATTTTTATTCTTTATTGATACAAATAATCAACTCAAAAACATTGTTAACATTTATGTTTCCATTATTATATTAACTGATTAAGTTTAAGTTTTTTCACAATCGATGAATCGGATTGCAGATAGCTCAATTCTACAGAGCCAGCTGCATTTGTTTCTGAAAAATGTATTGAAACTACGTCAGAGTGCATTTTTCATAGTTTTAAATTTAAATTGATTGAAAACATATCTGAGTGCATCTTGAGTTGAACTTCATTTTTTATAAACGCTACGATCATTAAACACATTTACGAGAAACGTTGACCATTTTCGCCGATGTTTGTAGAAAGAATGTCAGTTGGAATTTATATGAGAAATGTTATAAGTTGGGGATCTTCATATCTACTATTTTTGGTACAAGATGAGAGTTCATACTTCTGCTACACATGTAATACTCAGATTCAGGCAAGGATCCGAAATTCGCTCATTTCCTCTAATCGCCAAGCGAGCCAACTCATCACAGGAACATAAATTTTATTTTTCCTTCCTGCTGCAATCAAATTTGCCGCTTTTCAGCCAAAGGAGAAGGCGTATGTTGCATCTATCTTCCTGTATAAGGCAGTCAAGCGAATGCAACAATATTGTATCAACAACGAAGACATTCAATGGTGATCTGCAACATTCAAAATTCTAATTGTCGCTGATCATTGCTGAGCTCATCGTTGGTGAACTATTCACGAGCAGACTATCCGAGCTGTTTTTGTTTTCCTGATTGTCGCAGCAATCTTTGGTCAGAATTGTTTGTAGCTTTTTGCAGGGGAAGTATAAATTTCTTACCCCTCAAAACATTCCCGCTTTACCCGGCGACTACGATTGGTATACAAGCGATACATTTTGAGCAGTTCACTTCCGAATGTTTCACTGTTGAATAATACATAGAGACGATCGCGAGCGAATGCAACAAACGAAAAATTTCCCCTTCTAAGATCGCTTAGCAACTATGCATCAGGCGGAAAATTCTGTACTCAGATTTTAAATTCATATTCCAAATTCAATCTGATGTACTATAAAGGGAATTAAAGAAAAAAAATAATTTTAAAGTCAGATTATGAGTCCGGAACCGATTCCAATTTTATTTGGTGATTATGCTTAAAATTTAAGATGATCGTTTTGAAAAATTATATTTAAAATAAAAATAGATATTTGGAAATTTTAAAATGAAATGAGTTCAGTAATTTTTTCACATTTTAATACATTTTGAAAGGAGGGCATCAACTCAATTGAATGAATAGAAGTTGCTTACAGGCTGAAATTCTGTTTTCTCTACTGCAAAGTTTTTTTTTTTAAATTTTTGATATAAATGATGTTAATCGAATCAAAATATTGATTTTTGAGTTTCTAGATTCAAAATTTTGCTGTTTACTTCAAAAATTTATGTTGAGCTTTTTTCGCATTAGCTGACCCGGTGTTCTTTGCTACACGTTTGAAAATAATTGAGAACACTTTATGCCATTTTTGAAAATTGTACATTTTTTATTATTATTTGTAGATGATTCATGGTTAAATCTCAACATTTTTCGTAAACTTATAACGTTTTGTTCCCTATATGGCCAGTTGTTTTATAAGTTTTTTAGTTCTAACCTCCTGGGATCCCTACTTCCTCTTCACATCTCAGTATTGTGAGATCAGGAGAGGGGGGAGGGGGGGATTTGGTATCGATAATCATAGAAACATTTCTTACAGTTACACAAAGGTCATACAAAATATCTTGTACGGCAGCCCCCTTTCAATTCCGTTATAAAAAATCTCGTTTTCAATTACCTTTAGCTTTCGAGTTTTGCAATAAATATTATATGGGAGCTCCCTTTCCCTACACCTTTTGCATTAATCTACTGGAAGAAGGTAGAGGTATTAAACAATCATAAAATCTAGAATAATTCACTTCCATCCGCTTGATTATTCAATCTCCTTCCCATACTTAATTTCTAGTTAAGTTATTGAGCTATGCAACAAAACTGTATGTGAGTTCTCTTTCTCCGTCAAATTTTCCTACTAAAATAATCATTTCTCGATCCCAAATTTACCCAAAATTTGAATCCAGCTGCTTGATAATTTCTCGGGATATTCAATCAAAATTGTATGAAAGTCCCCCTCCTCTCTTCTCATTACCCCATTGGCTGGAAGAAGGGTCATTTAACTTTTCTCGTTTACAAATATTCTACCATGACAAATTTGGTTGCATTTGCTCTATTAGTTCTCGAGATACGCAAAATTGTAAGAAAGCCCCCTCTTTTTATCATTCCATGAGGAAGGCAGGAAGGGTTTTTTGGAAAGTTTTTTGCTTTTTCAGTTCTGTAGTTACGCAAAAATGTATTGGAACCTTCTTCTCTTCTTTCTATCCTCGCAACTATAAATGGAGAGGGGTCTTTTTTTATCATAGAAACATTTTTCGTTTCCTTATACACTAATTAAGAACGTTCCTCGTGCCTGAATACCCTCCAATGCCAAATTTGGTTCCATTTGTACTATTATTTCTCGAGGTAAGCAAACACTTGTATGAAGGCCCCTCCTCCTTTCGATCATCTCACGGAGAAAGCGGGTAGGGTAACAAATAATCAAAGAAACATTCCTCGTATCCAAATACCCTAGTGTGCCCAATTTGGATTCATGTTAGATCAGTTCTCTAGTCACACAAAAAAAAACCCCCTCACTCCATCACACTGGACAGAGGGAGGGGTCTCAAACTATCATACAAATATGTTTTGTAACGAAATATCTTCCCATGACAAATTTCGTTCCATTTGCCCGAATAACTCTTGTGTTGTGCACAAAAAATGTAAAAGAACCCCAAATTTCTTCATTTGTATTTGAGGCTCCTCTTCACTTCCAGAAAGAGGGAGGGGTCTCAAATCATAATAATTACCTTCCTCGACATGGATGCCAGGTGGTTTTGTCATGAATCAGGACACCATAAAGAAAAAATCTGGATTTTTCAGGACACCACTAATTCTGTTTAAATCGCATAATTGAAGGCGAAATAATGGTATTGTAGAGGCCTTTATTTATGCTATAGAGGCAAGAAGTTTTTTGTCTGGCCAGCAGATTATATAAAAAACACCATTTAAATATCATCTAAACTGAAGATTTTACTATCGGTTGAACAACTTTATAACAGATTGGTTCGATATTCTGCTGTTTTTTCAGTACAGTCAGATAATTCAGTTTATCTTGAAGACCATTTTTCAAATATCAGGAAAATTCAGGACAATTTCAAAAATCAGGAGGGTTTCTCTAAAATCGGGACAAATCCTGATTTATAAGAACACTCACCTCAGTTCAGCGGCCTTAAAAGAACACATCTGCCAAGTTTAGCGCAAATCGGTTCAGAAGATTCCAAGTCTATAGCTAGTAGACTGGCAGACAGAAAGACAGACAAAAATCCGGTTTAATAAACATATGTTTATCTCGTGTGAGCTTTCATTACGTCGTATGAAATATAATGTAAACAAAGAGTTTTATAGAAGAAAATACTAAAACTGACATAAACTAGTCTTAACTTCTTTCCATTACGAATATGTTGTAGCCTGGAAAACATATTCTATATGACAGATACAAATTTTATAGTTGTTTTGATAACTTTTGCAGCAGTTTTCTGTGAATTCTTGAGATGTTTCATACGACTTGATGTAAGCTCGCGCGAGATATATATCTAGATGTGAAAAATAAAACATGCATAAATCGCAATGCTTGAAGCAGTTTTTTTTTTAACTTAATAAATAAGTAAAGAGAGCTTCTTTTAAGCAACAAAGTACCAAATTTACCGATGATTTCAGTTATTACTTTTAAGATGCTTTTCTATAATTGAAGGCTATTATAAATAAAGTTTACATCTCATTGTCATCTGTTTTTCAATCATTTTAAGAGGGAAATTAAAAATGGCTAAAAAGATTCAGTTGTTTTTCAAAAAATAGACTAACCCATTCGAGACGGAGCGATTTTCGCAGCATTCATACTCTTAGTACTCAACTCTTTTATAACTTTTATGTCGTTTGATTTCCATAAAAGCCAACTTTCAATATCTTTTGCCATTGCTTTGCGAATTCTTTTGGTATAAGAATTTCATATTTCCAAACCAGAGTAAACTCATAATGAAAGATTTTTATTTTAAAATACCAGTGATTAATCAGTTCACTTCATATTTTGTAAAATTTTAGGGATCCATATCAAAAGGGGTTTTGCAAAGTATTTTATTTATGCTCTATATAATCATGCAGGTTAAATCTTTTCCTTTAGATTGAATCTTTTTTTCAGACATTCTCTGAACATCCCTTTTATTATTATACTTAATGCGACAAAATTGCATGATACAAATGACAAATATAAAATTTCAGAACTGGAGTATTTTATCGTTATTTATTTATCTATTAATAACTCATTAATCAAAGGATTTGGAAATCCTGATTAAAATGAGAAATCTTGACAAAGTTTGAATACAGTTTATCAAAATTCTTATTCAGTTTGAAGATTTGAGACAGTCAGAAACAAAAATTATCATATTATGAAAAATCTCGAAAATTAATTTAACTATAGGCAAAAAAAGTTTGATTGATAATTATTTATCAAAAATTTCAAAAGGTTAGTTTAGGATGTCAGGCTGGATAATTATTGTAAATTAGTTGTAAGGTTTTTTTTTAATTTAATAAAAAAAAAAAAAAAAAAAAAAAAAAAAAAAAAAAAAAAAAAAAAAAAAAAAAAAAACCAGAGTAAACTCATAATGAAAGATTTTTATTTTAAAATACCAGTGATTAATCAGTTCACTTCATATTTTGTAAAATTTTAGGGATCCATATCAAAAGGGGTTTTGCAAAGTATTTTATTTATGCTCTATATAATCATGCAGGTTAAATCTTTTCCTTTAGATTGAATCTTTTTTTCAGACATTCTCTGAACATCCCTTTTATTATTATACTTAATGCGACAAAATTGCATGATACAAATGACAAATATAAAATTTCAGAACTGGAGTATTTTATCGTTATTTATTTATCTATTAATAACTCATTAATCAAAGGATTTGGAAATCCTGATTAAAATGAGAAATCTTGACAAAGTTTGAATACAGTTTATCAAAATTCTTATTCAGTTTGAAGATTTGAGACAGTCAGAAACAAAAATTATCATATTATGAAAAATCTCGAAAATTAATTTAACTATAGGCAAAAAAAGTTTGATTGATAATTATTTATCAAATAATGCTGACTTTAGAAGACACTAACAGTTACTTTATCAATTTTGATTTCTTTCTATGTTCCTAAATATAATAATATTTGAAGTTCCTAGAGTCAAAAGTATTTTTAAGGAAATACACTTCGATGTTTTCGTGGTGTCCCATTTTCATATATTTTGAGTTAACATTCTTCTTAATCGCTGATTTTTAAGTCCCGTTGTTGCTGGAGTTGTTTTCTTATTGATTTTTATATCCTGGAATTTTGAGATAAACATATTTAATCATAAGGTTGCTATATTTTTTTCAGAACGTGTCGGGGCCGAACAAATAAGGACTATTTTATTTGAAAATCTTGCAAAATCTGAGCATTTGTTTTCAAAATTGTCGACCGAAAATCCGGGCAACATCCAGGAAAATTTGGATAAACCCAAAGATTACTCATAAAAATCAAGATTTTTTTTATCATCAACATTTTTCAGCAGGTTTTAAATTGTTGTTTAGTCTCTCAAAAAAGCTTTCCTGATTATTTTTATGAAACTTGCTAAAAAAATTTTGTTTGAACGCTTAAATAAATCATTTTTACAACCCAATTTGTTTTTTAAGTTTGATAAGAATAAACCCGGGCAAAATCCGAGATTTTTCAATAAAATCCGGACACCCGGGCCAAACTGGACTTTTCCAAATTTTATTTTAAATATCTATGCAAACCCAAATAAAACCGGATCATCAGGCAACTTTACTTCATCATAAATCTCATATTTCATAATAAATGGTATTTCTTCAATCCACTCTTAAAATGGTTGTTAATCATATGAACTTCCACTTTGCTGTTGCATTATTATTAATTGTATCCAAATGCTAGAAATAAGAATATTTTAAGTTTTCATTCTTGGTCATTTAAAATAATTGCTCACATTTTGTTCATATCTTCACCAATGTTTGAAGTGCTTTAGGATGTAATAAAGTTTTTCATGTTCAATCCATTCTTATCTGCATCAAATGTCACTAGTTTCCATGAAGTTTTTATCAATTTAAAATCACTACTCACCACAATCTTGATCATTGTATAATTGATAATTGTATAGTTTCTGTTGATGCACAAAAAATCACTTGCAACTTTTCACCTAGTGATGCACTACTCTCAAGAGTCCTTTTTCCAAATTAACAGTTCTTAGCACAATATCCAAGGTAAGTATTCCCACAGAACTAAATCACACTCCCAGAACACCTAGCTGTTTCGCTTCCAGAACACTGAATTCAACTGTCTCAATCAGGCAGATGAGCCTTCCCTTTTATTAACACAACTTGGTTGGATCACTCTGAATGTACTGAATTGAGGAGGAAAAAAAAAACTACGATCTCCTATCCTCCCATTTGCTGCCTATGGTCTAAGATTCTGCTACTTGCTTGCCGATGATCATTAGTTGGGTTGGCGGTTTTTTTTCCATTCACACTTCAATTCTTAAATAAGTACCGCGCCGAAGCCTCCCTCGGAGAAGATCGCGAATCCAGCAGCCCCCGAGAATAGTCAATGATTTTGATGACAATGATGATCCTCTTCTAAGTGATCTACTCTGAGTCGTTGCAATTCTCTCGTTTGCAGAAAAATGCAACCTGCAAGGAACAAAAGAAGCAACATGTGCTTAGAATGCTGAGATCAACAAGATGCTCTCATCTCCCTCAAGAATGAAAACAAAACAAACAAATTGCTGACGATCGCCCACTTGTAAGTCTCAACTTTGAAAAATGAGAGTTATTTCTCATGAATGCACCCCAACAAGATGCCGAAAAGCACTGAAACGCGACTGAGGGAGCCGCAAAACGTGGTTCAAGCACGTGAAAGGCGCTGATCTTGAGAGTAGCAACATAAGGAAGCGCCATAAAATTGACAGAAAACTAGGGGGTGGTAGTTACCTTTTCTCACCCACCTGTGTGTGCTTCTCAGAAATGCGAAAAATTTGAGCAAGAGACTGCTCAAAAGCTCAAACTCTCTGAAAAATCTCAAAACTATCTTTTTTTCCTAGGAGAGAATCGCGCTCCTTCCTTCGAAGAAGTTGAAGATGATCGTGATCTCAAAACTTGTACACAAGTTTCGGTGACGTCAACGCTGTCTGAGGGAGGAAGATCACCATCGTTGATGAACCTGACTGGGCTCAGTAATTCATGCTGTCGATTGTGTTGAGGTTTGTCAAATATAGTTTTCAGTTTCAGCTCAGCTGGTTGTTCTGCAGTACCAGTAGCTTCAGGGTTTATCGGTTAGAATTCAGTTGGCAAGGATGTGGGGGAGTGTATATCGATAAAGTTGCGGTGTAACGTGAGTTGGGTTCGATAATCGTGTCCTACGTGATACGATTAAGTACCAACTGGTTTAACTGATGATAAATATATTCTGATGTACTAGGTGGAATGTTTTGTGAATGAATATGAAGCAGCCCAGAGCACAAACTACCTTTGGAAATTAACCTTTTAATGCAAATTATGCATTTGGAAAACAACAAAAGTCAAAATCGAACTGTCCCAGAAACGCAGTGGCGCAGACGTAAATTATATTCTCAAAATTTGTCTAAGAGTACATAAGTGGTGCCTACAAATTAAAACAACAATTACTTGAAAAATTATTAATCCTTTTTTCACAAATTCGGTGATGTTGAATGTCTCTTGCGTTCTTTGAGCTAGAAAAATTTTTTTCTCATAATCCATATCAATTAGAGGTTAATTAAACTACCACAGCTTTTATCGCATTTTGAATGCTACAACTCATCATGAATGCCCCTGTTCTATTATTTTTATATCGTGTTGTAATTTACAACTTGTAAGGAAGAAAGTGGGTTAAATGCAAGGTTTTCCAAAAGCACAGAAAAATCTGTAATTTCACAGAAGCAAATTTTTGAGCAAATTTTCATCACAGAATCTGTGTCACAGAAAACAGAATTTTGAAATTTTTACAGATTTAACTTTTTTTTTTAAATTTTGCATGGATTTCCGAAATAATATTTTTTTCGGACAGTATCAAATTTAGATTTCTTACTTTCAATTAGAAAAGTTTCGCTGCTGCCAACTGCGAACTTTTTTAATTTGGGTGAAAAAGATGTAAACATACAAACAGAAATTAAGTCAATTTTAAATAGTTTAATTTTTGATTTACCTGATAATTTAACGTAAAGTTTCATATACCGTAGGTTTCCGTGTATTTCGTTTGAAGGTTTTTCTTTGAGTTGAAATAAAAACATGTACTGTACTTTTTCAAACTGCGGATGAAAATCATAAAAATTTGATGACTTAGAAAGTTAGTATTTTGCTGATAATTTTTTTTAATTAAAATAAAGATGAAGATAGTTGAAATCTTGAAATAATGATATTAATCGCAGCCTACTAGATTGGACTACGCACTCATGACCAAGGTCTTTTTATACACTAGGTTCTCCGACTTTCACAGTAAGTAGGCGAGGAGTGAGCGGGGCTCTCAATGAGTTTGTTTATTTTTTGCTCAGCTTTTCGGTGGTTTGTTGGTAAACAAACTTCATGAATTCCGTATAGTTGCATAGCCTACATAGCCAAAATGGCTGAATCGGGAATTCGATATTCGGTAACACCTCCTGAATATATACACACCTTGCTCATGACTGCGAAATTTGTTCGACCTGTCAAATTAATGTGAAATCTGTCAGAGTTCTACACGCTAACCACTTTTCAGTCAACCTTTGTACGGATAACTAGGACTGCAAAATATTGAATGAAAGAGATAATAATAGTGTAGACGAAGAGTCAAACTAAATTTGCGTCAATGTTTTTAATTCCATCTTTTCGAATTTTTCAAAAAATAGCTGTGTGAATATACAGTACCGTTCATTATTGTATAGAAATAGAAAGCACGAACACTGTCACTTCGACATTGAACATCCATAACTTTTTACTTTGATGATTATATTTTTTGATCAAATGTTCTGCGTTAGATTGATCACTTATCACACTATTATACCACAAAATTTGAGCTTTCTGGAATTTGTGTGGTCTGAGATACAGTAATTCTGCGAAAATCGGACTTTTTGAACTTTCACCATTCAAACTGCCATATCTCAGAAAATACGCTACATTTTTTATTGGAATTTTGCAGAGTGATTGTTGAAATATGAAGTTAACATGTTTGAAGTTTTGGTAAAGTTCTATTGATGAGATCAAAAGTTACGCGAGGTACAATATTACAGGCATGAACCTAGAATTGCGATTTCTATTAGGATATATTGACAGTTCTAGACGAACACCACCTTAGCAAGAGGCCTCAGCCCTTACCTCAAACCATGGGAGAACAGAAACAATATTTGAGAAGGGCGCACGATAAACGCGTCTTTCTGGTACTAATATCGACAAATTCGCCCTGTGGAAAAGCGATACAAAAATGTTCGTGTTTTGATTTTTTTGGGTGTTTAGAGGTGCCAAGTGCATTGATATTTGTTAAATGATTACACTTTTTTAGTTGCATTGTTATTGCAAAACATTTTCAAAAGTACTGAGAATTTGCAACTTTCCCGTAGATTTCTATTGAAATGTGAAATTAAACGCATCATTTATATGAACGAAACAACAACTTACAGTACCGCACACTTCAACGATGTAGCGAGATATGTGAATATGTTTAAAATAATCAGAGCATGTAGGCGATCATTTTCAAAGTCAGCGGGGCTTTCATTAATTTACTTGTTTGTAACAGTGAATGATTTTGCATTCGTTAAGAATTTATAAACAATTGTTTTTTTTTTTTAATTTACAAGCAGTACATGAAAATATATTTCAGATGTTTTGAATCTCCTTGAAAATTCATTAGCAAAAGATGGGTATCTTCATCCCAGGGCCGTAGGAAGAACCGGCTCATAGGGGGGGGGAGGGGGTTTGATGACAAATTTTTCTCAATAACATTTTTGCTTAAACAATGCCTAAACAAGTGTATATGTACTTAGTGCAAATTATTCAAATTAAAGTTATTTTGCATTAAAAGTTGTTTATTTTTGAAATTAAGTCCTAGGAGAAGCCAATTTTGTTCATGAACCTTTCAGAAATATAGGTACTTGTGATATAGCTCAGTTGGTAAATCAGTTGCCTCCTGAGCTGATATCCGTGAGTTCGAGCCCAAGAGTAAACATCGATCACAGTTGTTCCAGATAGGTTTTTTAAAAACCTGGTGCGCCAACTGTATCGAAAATCGAGACAAAAAAAATGGGTTTTGAACCTTCATTCAGATTTTTTTTTGTAAACTCTCTTACTTTAGCAAGCTTCTGAACCATAAACATAACCGTTTTAAGCATTGGATGAAAATGTATCAAATATTCAGAAATAAAAGTGAAAAATAAGATTTGCGGTTCAAATAAGGTTTTTTTTAACTACTCTTGTAAACTCGATTAAAATTTAAGAGAACCTTTGATTTTGAAGAATCTGCAATATATGTAAGTTTTGTAAATAAAATTTCCAGCTTAGTTTTTACATAAGGATAAAAAACAAGTTCAAAAATTATCATTTAATGTTTAATATTTCATAATTTAAATCCTGTTGTCAAAGTTTTCAAAATCAAAATCTAGATTAAAAAAAAAACAAATTCTTTGAAATGCATTCAGATCTTATTTTTTTTACGTGATTTTCACCAGGTTTGTGTTTCTAATCTAATTTTGATAAATTTAGAATTTAAATTTTGAATCAAGAATCAAAGTTATCAAACTCCAATCTCCTTCAATTTGAATCCCTTGAATTTTTAACAGCGATATTTTAATATTGATCATAAAACTTAAATTTGAGCTTAATCTGAATACAAACCTCGAATTTTAGTTCCAAGTCTGAATTCTGCATTTTGAACCCAAATTCTAAGCCTGAATCTAAATTCCGGATAAGAAATCCTATGAATTTGAAAACAAAAAGCGAAATTTGTATCAGAACCCTTGACCAGAAATCTTTTATTTGAATTTGAACTTATGGTTTTCAATATGATTTTTTTTCAATTATGTATTTGTAATTGAACTTGAAAAATTGTAATAAAATTGTGAATAACGATATTTTTACATATTTTTAATTTCTGGACTCATGAAACTTTTTTTATGACTCAACTCTGCACATAAATTGAGAATAAAAATTTCAGATCCAAATCTTAAAAGTGGTTTGAATTTCAAATATTTTTTTTCCATATTCCGAAATTCAGAGTTTTGAATATGGAAAATTCATCAAATTTGAGATTGAAATGGAACACTTATGTTGGATCAAGAATCCGGGCTTGGCAAATCCAGGCAATTTTATCCTGAAACCTTGCGAAATGAGGGCATATTGTTTTAAGTTTTTCTTAAAAACCCGGCCAATACGCAGGCAAATTTCAGAATTATTCCTCTAACATAAAGAAGAAAAACACACGGATTTTTGTTTTTAATTTTTTCGAAACACATCAGGCGATTCAGAATCATAAGAAAAATCAATCTTCCAAAAAATCGTTTATGTTTTTTGATAAAATTTGTTTAAAAAAATTATTTGGAGACAAAATACATGATTCTAAAAACACAATTGAAATTTTCGTTTGATTTTGCAAAAAGAGTGAGAAAATTTGGTCCAAATCCGTATAATCTGGTAAGCTTAGTCTAACTTTATTGGGATTCAATATTTGGGACACAATTACTATCATCAAGTGAGAAATTTTTTGAAAAACTGTTGTAGAATTGTGGTTCTGGAATGAGATTTCGAGGTTTTGGAGTCAAGATTGTTGCACTATTGTTTCTTTTGAACCATTTACGTAGTTCATCAAAATTTGATAAGAAAATTCAAATTTTATGTTTAGTACAACATTTCACTTGGCATCTTCGGACCTTCATGGGAGGGGGGGGGTTTAACCCCCAAAACCCTCCCCGTTCCTCCGGCCATGCTTCATCCATTTAGGGACGCCCCGTAATGGATTCAAACGTTTAGCTGTTGATAGTTAAAAAATTAATCATCTCAAAAATATTATAATTAGTTTTAAAGAAGCAAATATTGATTTTAGTAACGCACCTAGCATCACTGGTGAGGCCGTCAGCAAATCAAAATTGGAGGTTATGTCTGAGGCCAATTTTTCGTCAATACTATCGTCCGTATATACCCTTATACAATTTTGGACGAATGATTCCATAGGAAAATCCTATTTTATGTTTAACAACCAGTAAATATATTTCAACCAAAAAATCAAAACAATTCTGATTTCAAAACATACATTTATTCCATTGTTTCTTTTCTTCATTGCATTTGCCAGACATTTTCGACTGATTTATGGATGGAAACGATATTTTGATCTCATGAATCGTGCAAAATTCTATAGAAGTCGCATTTTTAGGTTCATGCCTGAAATATTGTACCTCGCGTAACTTTTGATCCCATCGATAGAACTTTTCAAAAACTTCAGACATGCTAGCTTTATATTTCAACAATCACTCTGCAAAATTTCAATAAAAAATGTAGCGTGGTTTTTGAGGTATTGCAGTTTGAATTGTGATGGTCCAAAAAGTCCGATTTTCGCAGAATTACTGTATCTCAGACCACACAAATTCCAGAAAGCTCAAATTTGTGGAATAATAGTGTGATAGATTATCTATCAGAAAATATTATCAAAAAATATCATCAGAGTAAAAAGTAAAAGAAGTTCAAAGTCGAAGTAACGGTGCGCGTGATTTCAATTTCTATACAATTATGAACGGTACTGTACATCAAAGAAAAATTTACTTGATGACATGCATGTAGCCCACCAGTGGAGAGTGACATAGCCCTGGAATCTCGTACAAGCAATTATTCACGAACCAATGACTATCTCTAGATTTGGCGGAGAACGATCAGAATAAGCTTCGGTATAATGTTGAGAAAATCTGATGGATCAGGAACAAACCTAATCCCACGAACCGTAAGATACAAAATAGCTCGACAACAATACCGAATGTTCGGAGTGGCACAAAATTAATTTAATGTAAAGTGTTTTATGTACATATATAATGCAGAAAAATCCAAGAGATACTATTAAAAATCAAAAATAGTAAATTAAAAACTGTTTTTCACGTCAAAGAACCTTTTATGGTTTTTTTATATGCTTCAAAATTTGAAATGAGATGTCCTAAGATGTTTGCAATTATTTTTTGACGAGCAAGTCCATTTGGTAAACTCCGAACTTGCCCGGCTTCTTAATTGATGGAATTTGGTGGTAGGGAGCAATGCTCACCATTTCCAAACGACTAGGTTCAAGAATTTTACTCAGCAGCCCTCATTCCACCTTCTTCAGCAAAAGCCACAACATTTGGGGAGTCCAAGGTAGTCGTTTTGATGTGTTCAGCTTGCTCCTGAAACAATAAAGTATATTTTGTTTGAAGCATACTTTCAAGGAAATAGTAAGTTTATCAATTTTTGACTGAGGCATTTATGAATAAAATACTGTTTTGTGCCAATTTGGTAGTAATTTTTTTTTTCCAAAATCTTTTTTCCAAATGGTATATTACTATTCAAAGTTTGCAATTGTTAACAGCACAAAAATATCACAATGTTTAACAAGTGTTACTATTTGGTAAACACAAACACCGAGAAGAAAAATTTATTTCACTTATTTCACTTTATTATTCACACATTATTTCACTTACCGTTCAATCCAAAACACACTCAATATTGTGCTTCCATCGCCCATAAAAGTACCTTTTTTTATTTTTTTTTATTTAAAACTAGTTTATTAAAGGCCTTTTGCTTTTACAAAGTTTTAAGGTGCTGGGTGTATTTGTTTCAATTTGTTAGTAAGGAATAAAGAAGTGCCTAATTATGATCATTATGATTAAACAAACAATAACTTACCTGTCACTAGAAATAATAAAACGCTCTATAAAACACCAAAATATCATCTTGTTATTTATGTATAGTGTGTTTGAAGTACCATTTAAAAATAAAGTTTAAAAAACAAAATAAACAATGCAAAGCCACAATATTCTGGGACATTAATCTGTTTGTTAGTCATCGATTCTTGGCCATCAGAAATACTCTACAACAAAATTTTCGATTTTTTCCAGAAATTATTTTTTGTTTAAATTTATGCTAAATATATTTATGGAACGGACATATCAAATATGTTCTGGCCCATGATAGTTATGATGAAATATTCCACTTTCCAAGTCACCCTTGATGGATTTCTGATCTGTACAGCACTGAGGAAAACGTCGTTCAAATGCTTCATCGTGCCGCAAAATAAACCGTATGATTTTGATAATTGCACTTTACGATCAAACACATATTCACAAATTTAGTAGTTAGACGTCTTTAACATTTTTAAGCAATTTCTACACTTCTTATAGTTATTTCAGCGATGTTGTGGCATTAAATACAGTTCAGGGTGTAATATAATCTCACGCATTTGATATGCTTTCTTAAATCTATATTCTGCTCAAAAAAAGTACCGTAAACTGGGAGAATTTTGATCACCGGGGTAACTTTGATCAACATGAATTTTTTGCAGATAATCATCATTTACAAAGTCTGAAGTTGAAATATCTGATAACTGTTCTCTACCTTTGAAATCCAATAAATTAAGTTTCAAAGAGGCTAAATTTGGTTTGCAGTTAGAGGTTTTTTTTTATAAAACTTATAATATAATTTTAAAATTTAAAAATATCTGTTTTTTCAAAACTTACAAACAAAAACCTCTCCTGATAAAATGATAGCAAATGGGTTGTTTTATATGAAAATTTAACTTTTTTCCTTTGTTTAGGTATAGTTTTAGAGTTTTTTATATAGTCATTCTTTGACAATTTTTGTATATTAAAAAAACGGAAATTATCTGTGAGAAAGCCAGTATAGAACAAATCAAATGGTTAAGTTGAAATAAAAAAGAACATAGGAACATTGGGAGGATCTAGGGAATTGCATGGAGGTGAAATTTCATTTGTTTTTGAGGCCAAAAAATATTGAGAAATATTTATAATTTTTGTCCCTAAATGTATGCAGCAACATTGTGCATCTTTAGAGTATATTCGTTTTTGAAAGAAAACGTTGAAAAATTCAATTGCGTCCAAACAAAAAATTATTGTTATTTATGTTTTAAGCCTTCTGTTATAATTGGCATCAAAACAATAATTATGAAGATGTTAAGATACGTTAAAACCACAGTGATCAAAGTTATCCCGAAACATGAAATCTTGTTTTGTAACAAACATTTAGTTATTGCCACTAATTTTGTTTGAGTTTTCTGCTATCCTCATCGTAATGGATGAGATTCTGACTGGATCGATCGACTGCAGGCGCGGTCCTATGGGGGGGGTGATCGGGGTGATCACCCCCCCCAAGCGGCAAAAAACCGTTACAAAATACCCGTTAATGCTAAAATTTATATAAAAACTTTGAACTTCCCCTAGTAGATGTGCTTTTGAATTTTCAAAAATTTTCCACTCCGTGGAGGTGTTGAATCAACGAAAAAGTTTGTTTATCGCTTATAGGCTCAAGATTGAAGAAAAGTCGGTCTACCAAACTCAAGCAGCTGAAACTTGCGATTCCCTGGAACCGAATTGTACCAATCAATTTCTGTTGAATTACTTTGAGTGTTTACTTTGAATTTGCTAACCATTTATCTACTTAACATTTGAAATGTAGGGACATTTTTTTTAAATTGTCGCTAGTATCCCTCATATGACTAAATTTACGTGAACGAATTGTGATAAGCTTTGTATTTGTTTCAAAATCTGAACTTCCTAATTCTTCATTATGTTTTGAATTTTAATGAAATGACAAATTTGAAAAAGTCAAAAAGGGGAGTGAATATGATTGAAACATTGAAATACAAGATTTTTTTTCTGAAGTCATACTTTGATTGCCTTTACCATGCAACTTCTTTTTTATTCGGTCATATAGAAGAAAACAATAAAATTATTCAAACTATATACGTATGTACCGTCAACTGGGGCAACATGCAACAATTTTCAATTTCATTGGCTTCTAAAAACTTTATGTTCACAGTAAATCATACCTTTTATGCATTAAAAGTTTCAAGGTTGACGGGACATCAAATTGGCGTAGTCAGAAAAATTATTGGTTTCTTCAGTTATTTTTAATTTTCTAAAAACATGCGATTTTCATCCTCCTCAGGAAATGGGGTAACTTGCAACAAACTATGTTTTTGATAAGAAATCTTATGAAAACGTATGAAAATGTATAGTTTTTGATAAATTTTCGATGAATTCAAGATCATTAAGCATTAAAACACCATTTGCAGTGATTTTTTGTGTTGTGAAAACTTATTTTCACATTTTTTCTGAAAATTAGGGTGCTGCATACATTTAGGGGTAAAACAATAGTACTAAAAATTGAAAAAGCCGAAATCATTGAAAAAAATGTTTGGATGAAAGAAATTTCACTGTTGATAAACGCGCGATGCAAAACAATCATATTCCAGCATTTGGATATGAGATTTACAAGGTGTTTCTTTGATTTGCATTTTGTTGCATTTTACCCCACACTGGTAATTGAATAATAAAAATATTTATTTCAAAAATTTGAGTGATTTTTCGAAAACTATTTTTACATCAATAGTGTTGGTATAGGATGAGGAAACCTGTATGAAGTTTGTAGGTGATATTATCAAGCCAATCCTTCATACTGGGTATAGTTTTTTACGGCATCGAAAAATGTTAAAAATTGTACATTTATTGTTCGATTTTTTTTAATTTTATATGAAAATCAAAAACTTTGAAAAACTATCTCAGGATGCTAGAAATTATGTCATCATCATGTTGTAATCATTAAAAGATATCTTTATCTCATTACATTAAATTAAAAATTGAATCAGTGTGGTGTTATCTAAATGTTGCATCCAACCCCGCTGTTGCATGATGCCCCGTTTGACGGTACGTGCCATAAGATTGGCAATTTCCTTCAATTTTTAGAAATTACTATCATATTTGATGGATTTACAAATCTTGGCCATTCTAAGAAGTGAAAAAATACCTTTGAACTTTAAGTGTTTAATTACATTGCATTAACCAGAAATTTAAATTGTAGTCACATTCTCCATTGGAGTGATCAGTTTTCCAGTAGGCACTTAAGAAACGTGTGACTTCAATTGATTTCAATTTTGGTTTTCAATTTTTGGTACCTTCTTATATTTCTGTTTGACACCAATATTTCACAAAATAAATTCAATCGTAATATACAATATGTTGAGGCCGCATGAAATCCATTTTCAAGGAAGATTCGGCAACGGTTCATTGACAATTTAAAATCTTTACAAAGTGATGTCTAACTCATTCCAAAATCAATGCAGTACTATGCTCACTTGCGTTTACAAGGAATTCATAATTAAATTTCAAAATAACAATTGAGCTTTTGAATCATAGTAAAGATTCTTTTGCACGAATTGATCTCTCCCTCGATTTAACATCATTCAAATATGAATTATAAAACTTAAAACTAACCTATATTAAGAAATTCCGAAAAAAAATTTAGATCCAATTTAATTTAATTTGGTTTGAAATCTATCACATTAAGCATTTATACAATGAATGACCGTAAACAGATTCAAGTATATACTACCAAACAGAAATTGAATATGAAAATTTTAAATCTTAAAAGTTAGAATTTAAGTTTTAAAAACCTTTTGAAGATTTCTAAATTAAAATGAATGCGTTATTAACACCCAAGGGATTCCAGAGCAACAATAAACCAAAAGAAAAAAATGTGGGCAGTGTTTGTAATTTCTGCGTTTCCTGTGAGTTTAAGACCTTGAAAGAAATCAAAACTATTTATAAAAGCTGTTTCAATATGAAGAAATTTGTGTTTTGAGAAAGAGATTTAAATTCATCTTCAAAACTCAAAATCTTTATTCACAATTAAAACACGAGGAAACAAAATTCACATTTTCCGAGGTGCAAAGAATTTGAAAACTGCCTTTGACTTTCTTAGGGGTACTGAATGCAAATTTGTATGTTTTCTATCTGCTCTGTTTTATTGGTTTAATTTTTGAAAATACAAGGTTAAAATTCACTGAAAAATTTTTGGCACTTATTAGCAAAAGTGTACAGTATCAAAAAGATTTAGAAAAAAAGGTTTTAACTTCATGATAAATTAAATGATAAATACTGTGAGTTATTTACCGTGGCTTCTGGATGACAAAATTATAGAATTTTAAAAAAATGTTAAATTTATTTTTTTCAAATGATTGTTTCTTAGGAACAAAATCTGTATCGTTTTTTTCGGGAATTTGTCACTTAGTGGCATTCTTCCCTAAAATCTGCATCGATGAATTAATAAAAGATAATTTATAGATTCAATATAATTATTTGTTGATCATCAGTTATCATTGATCGATTAAACTCTTAAATAATTAGTTTTCTGACAAAAAATCTGACAAAAAAATCGAGTAAGGACGCAAAATTTTCCAAAATAAATTTGCCTATGTTTTTTTCAATTGTGGATTAAACCTTTCCCGTTATCAGTCGATTATTTTTTCGGCAACAAGGCAATCCATCAAGCTAAATTCGAAAGAGCTTTTTGTCACTTTTGACTTACACTGCTGGATTTCAAGATCTACACCAATTATATCGCCGAAACTGCTTTCAGCTCATCCACATAATAATTTTGAAATTTTAAGTTTAAATTCAGCTCAAGGTTCGATACTCTACATCTGAAAGTTTGGCTATTTGAATTGCAATTGATAAAAACTCTTCACTAAATTAACCCTCCATGGCTTCATTCCTAATATAAATCAATATCATTTCAAGAGTTTGCAATTATGAATAGGTATTTACATTAAGAAAAAAAAAACGATTATTCACTTTCTTTATAACTTATTTGTTGCTATTTCTTTTGTTTCAGTACAATTAAAATTTAAACCTGAAATTCAAAAGCAAATTAATTAAAATTAAGTTCCGGAAGCTTCGTACTTCAGTATCTGATTTTGATAATCCTATTTTCAACTAAATTTATAGATAGAGTGTTGATTTTTTTTTTGAGAATTTGAAAAATCAAAACCAAATTTGGGGATGAATTTGGAAGATTGTGTTTCTAAATTGAAAATAATATTATGGAATTTCCAATTCACTATTCAGTAAATTACTCCAAAGAAAAATTTAATCACCGTCAATTAGTTTGAAATTTTTAGCAATAATTAACTAAAACTTATATCAAAACTTTACTTTTTGTTTGGCCTAGCACATTTTTGCAGTGAATATTATAGATTTGCTGGTTGTACTATAAATATTGAAAAAGTTTGTTAAAAGATTTCATAATTCATCTATTAAATCAAGTTTTTCGAAATACATCTGATTTTGTTCAGTGAAATTGAAGTGGGGGAGGAGGAGCAGTGTGCGGCTTATATTGTTCTCATTTGAAAGTGGCAACCCTCACTCCCCCTCCCGCGCCACCCTCTCCCTCTTTTCGCTTTTTCAAAATGATAGTTTTTTCAGCAGATATTACGTTCCTTCATATGATTTTTGAAAATTTGGAAAATCACCCCCCCCAAGAGCCAACTCTAGGACCGCCCCTGATCGACTGTGCACCGAACCGAGGATTGCCGTGGAATCCTTTAACAATGGAGCAACTGAACGACCTTGACCTGGCTGACGATATTGTTTTGCTCGCCCAAACACAACCGGATATGCAGAGCAAACTCGACGACCTCACCGAAAGTTCCAAGGCAGCAGGTCTCAAAGTCAATGTCGGAAAGACCAAGTCGATGGAGATCAACACAGGAAATCCCTCCAGTTTCATGGTAGCTGGGCAACAAGTTGAGAAAGTGGAGTGCTTCCAGTATCTGGGTAGCCAGATAACGCCTGATGGTGGTACCAGGAAAGACCTCGAAACCCGGATCAGAAAGGCCTGATTTGCGTTTGCGAGTCTCTGAAACATCTGGCGGTCACGCCAGATCTCTCTACGAACAAAAATCCTAATCTTCAACTCAAACGTCAAATCCGTATTGCTGTACGGGTGCGAAACTTGGTGCACATATGCGGTAACGACGCGAAAACTGCAAGTATTTGTAAACCGCTGCCTGCGGAATATCATCCGCGCTTGGTGGCCTGGCAACTGGATCTCGAATGAGAAACTACATCGCCGGTGTCATCAAAGGCCGCTAGAAATCGAGATTCGGGAACGTAAGTGGAGATGGATTGGGCACACGCTGCGAAAAGATGAAAACGAGATTTGCAGAGAGGCGCTTGACTGGAATCCAGAAGGTCATCGAAGAAGAGGCAGGCCCAGAAACTCGTGGCGGCGAAGCCTAGCCGCTGAAATTCGAACTGTCGACGAGAATCTTGACTGGGACCAGGTGAAGACGGTGGCTCCGGATCGTCAACAGTGGAGGTCTTTTACCACGGCCCTATGCACCGGAGGATCGGCGCGGGATCATTAAGTAAGTAAGTAAGTTTCTGCTATCAATGATCATGCTTCATACTCCTTACCTCAGTAAGTATTTTAAAATTTTTATGTGTGACAAAAAAGCAACCCCTTTAAAAATATACGAAAATGAATGAAAAAAATGACCAATGTTCCCCTAGTTAACGGTAGATATATTTTTTATCAGATTTTAAACCTTAAATACTTGTTCCAAGCATCTGTAAGCATAATGTTCAAACATTGAATCAATATATTCAAAAACTTGTTTGAATGCATCCATTATTCTGACTATGAATTGTTTTTGAATGTTTCAATTTTTCTTCAACAAAGCATATTACCATTAAACTAGAGTCATTACATATCTTGATTCCTCAACCTTTCAAACGGCTTTAATGAAATTCATTAAAGTTTGAAAAATTCAAAAAAAAATCCGAGATCTTAATGTTGATAGTGATCGTTTTTTAATTTGTTAACCAAGATTCTATTTCTAAGAATTCTGGAGGAGCTCATATCACATATCAACCATAGAATCATACATTTAGTTATTATTAAACCTTTTTATTTAGTTAAAACGCCAAATAATTCACACTTTCTGCTCAAGGTGTTCTATTTTTACTTCAATATATTTGAAGGCTCAAAGGCAAATTATTATTTAAGCCTTTTCCCATATTGTTCAACAGTATAGAATATTTTAAAGGTGCTTTTGGACTCCTCAAACAAAAGGTATACGTTACGATTTCTTTTTTATTTTATTATTGCCATTTAATCTATTTGGTAACTAGAAATTGGGAGAATTGGATTTGTGTAATTTTTTTGCTTAATAAATCCCTAATTGCTATTTAAATTTTGAAACGAAGCAGTCTTGAGCCTTTCGAAGGAAAGTTTCGAAACTTTCGGCAAACCACAGGGGGAAACTGTTTCGAACCTACAGGTGAGTTTGTTAGTTGTTTTCCTGAGCTGTTTTGCTGTCCTAAAATCGTCCTGTAACTTTCAGCTGTTAAAAATAGAGGACAAAATCGTCCTGGCCACAGAAGAAAAGATTAAGTGTATACGTATAGATTAAAGTCAAAACATTTAAATAACATGTTCAAGTTTCTCAGTAAGTTTCTTGTCTGAATTTTGTCCCACCATCTTTTCCAAGAAGGATGGTCACAGTTCGATGGATAATTGAAAATGACATTCTCCCGGGCTATTATTTTCTTGCATTCATAAAGCACTGTCAATCGTGGCATTTCTGTCACTTTTTATTACAGTAACAGCTCAAAGCCTGTGTGTTAACATCACGAATCATTTATTTTCCCATCACTTTGTTTGATGAAATACCTTTTTGTTAGTGTCATTTCTGTGTCGGTTGCAATATTCTATCCCATCCTCACGACTGACTGTCGGGTGCTGCATCTGATGATAGTCCTAATGTTGTCAGCTGAGCCCACAAGTTTCCAGAATGCGAGAGACACGTCATATCTAATCAACACTTGCGCCGGAGTGATTGACCAACCGCATTGCAAACCGCCCACTCACAAAGCAACAAAAAAAACCTTGCGGCAAGGGTTTGAGAATTCGAGCAATGCCATCAAGTGATTGCTTGTAACCTCCCAGGAATGCAACAAACGATTCAAGTTGCTCGATCTCTAGTGATTGGAGCTTCTTCGAAACCATCAGAAGCCATCGCTTATCCGTGTTGCAATTTTGCAACCGTTGTTGTTGTTCAATAGCTTAAAGTTTTGTTTTGGTTCCAAGCTTCAGTTTTCGATCAAAATGATGTACCGTGGAAATGGATTAAACTATCGATTATTATTAGAGATTGCATCGGTTCATGAAGATGGTGCCAACGGATTGAGTTCTGTATCATCAGTTTCAATCACTATTTTGTAATTCCCGTTAGTTAAAAAAAACACCTTTGTACATATCGATGATGATGATCATGATGAGTATTAAAAAAATTGATTAAAATTTTACCAAAGAATAAAATTTAAAAATAAGATACTCAAATTTTGAAAAATATGAATAAGATATCACTCATCTTTAAAATAATGGTTTCCAAGTAAAGATGTAAAACAGTTAGTTCAAAAATAAGAAACTTAATTAAAAGTTGACAACCTCTCTTTAATTCGCTAATAATGGACCGAAATTTTTTATCAATGTAACACGAACTTGAATCTTTTCTTAATTATTTAAATTGACCATTTTAATTACGCAAAGTAACTCATTCTCCAATTTTACAGCATATTCTCTTGACAACGAACTTCAAAATAATCTTAAACCTGAAGATTTACCTTCATGGACAACCTTTACTGCAATTGTAATAAAGATTCCCCGATAAACGCTCAAAATCGTCTTCATTGAGCCATTCAATAACTATAATCGTCGCAACAATCTGACGATTTTGAGATTGTTGATGAACCATAAATTATCATTTTATTCATGTCCTCATGTCGAAAAGAACATCCGTGGAATCTTCGAATCAATTACCACGAAGAGCACAGGTTTTGATTATTTTCAAGATTAACACCTATAACTAAATAGGAACTGCAAAAAATAACATGGAAACTCATTAAATTTTTATTTACTCTCGATCATCCCAGCTGAAGGTTGAACCTCCGAACTAAGAACTAGAGCTCCGTCGCATTGATTTTGTCAGCTTTTTTGCACACACAACGCAACCTTGACAGTTCGATGAGGTCGAGAACTGTCAAGTTCCTTCTTTATGAAAGTTCAACCGACTTGTATGCGAAACTCATCATGTCTGTGCCATCTTGTCTAGGCTTCTCGTCAAGTTGCAGCTTGCAGCCAGTCTACGAGCAGCGGTCAGACAAAAAGATGACACTGTTGGTCAACGGTTTCAAGCAGCATCATTCCGGCACTTTTACGACGTGTAATTTCGCGTAAATTATGACCCTAATTAGACCCATCGGAAATGGGTGAGAACTCTGCATGACCGTGTAAATTGACTTTCTAATCTTTGATATGAGTGCAGGAATTTTGCGCTTCATCATTTTTCATAAAATTTTAAATTAACGGATAAATTAAATGATTTTGAACTTTATCTATCAGATTTAAAAGCAGCACTCTTTACTGCTAGATCCATTTTTGAGGATTGTTTTTCTAAAGGGCCCCACATATATTTATATCAATTTACAAATGCTGCAGAAAATCACCAAATGTGAATTTTTGTTCGAAAATTTGCAGAAAGAAAGCTGATGGTGCATTGATTATAATGTATTTTTTTTCTGAAACTTAAAAAAAATTATGTGACTAAAAGATTAGCTTTCCAGAATGTTTTCAACACGTATACGGGCCGGACAAATCCGGGAAATTTTATTTAAAAACCTGGCAAAATCCGGACAAAATTGACAATTTAAAATCCGGGCAAATTTGGTCAAAATAGGTTGGAAAGGTTCATCAAAACTAAACAGCACATTTGAATCGATTTTAAGGCTTTAAAAAACCTTCCATGTTTATTTTCAGAAAACTCGTTGTAGACGCACGAATTAGAAATTTTGACAACACAATTGTTTTTTTTTTGTTTGATTTGAAAAATGAAGTGAATAAATTCGGGCGAAACCCGGGCTTTTTCAATGAAATCTGGGCAACCGGGCCGGACCGGACTTTTCCCAAATTTTGTAGCAAATATCCGGGCAAACCCGAAAAAAATCGGCCAATCTGGCAACCTTACTGAAACGGCGTAAATTTTGTGTTGCACTAACATCAGAGAAATACTCAACTCTTTCAACGGGAGATCCGGTTGGTTGTTTATAAGTAGTTTAGATCCACACTCCTGTGAACACTTTTTTAAGTAGAATCTCTATACTTCGTTCAGAAACCTAGGGAGCAATTACATACAAATATGTGATAAAAACTATTTCTAATGTTTTTTTTTGCATTTTTTGATGATATTGCAATAGACCCATACCAGCGTGACGTCACAACGTTTGCCAAAAAATGTTTTTGTAAAATTGTATGTAAACATTAAAAGAAATAAACTCTTAAATATAAGTTCAGAGTTTAATGCGCTTATATTTGAAATCAAAAAAGTGTTTATTGAAAAAATCGCTCACAAAATACCCAAGCAATCAAAAGCCTTGTTAAAAAGGTCATACACAACTTAATCAGCATAATAAATATGCTGAAGTTCGTTTTATTCAGCTCAAAATTCAAGTTCTTTTGAAACTTTGAAGTTCCATTACAGATTTGAACGGCCTTCTGTTCAGCCCACAAGTTATCGTTTAGTCAACAAAAACAAAGCAAAAATTCTCCTCTCCTCTCTTACTTAGGTCACCACCAGCCTATGTGGTGCTGTCGGTTTCTCGGCATCCATCTTTATTACTCCCATTACCTCAATCCATCTTACTCAATTGCTTTGTTTTTAACCTTGTTCGATACATGCTGGAACGCACGCCAGTTCTGCTACAAATTTATTTGATTCGCTTATTCAAGCAATCAAACATCCAAATGAGAAAAATAGTTCTGATACTAGATTTGACCCGCGATCCTTCGAGATAATAGCTAAACACGCTGCCACGACGCCATGGCTAGATGTTGCCTTACCGGCAGCTAAAACCCGAAGTGGTAATAAGCTTTTCTAGAATTCCCGCATGAGCAGCCAGCGGCCAGCAGCGAAGACGTCGTTCACATTTCATATTCATAAAATGGCGGACATGTTTAAAAAAAAGCTATTTGAGGAACTTTTTGGAACTTTGAGTCCATAGAAGGCTATTTGAAACCTAATTTGTAACTTTTATACTGAATGGATTCGATTGACATGTCACAAAAAAGGCTATTTAAGGAACTTTTTGGAACTTCGAGTCCAAAGAAGACTATTTAAAACCTATTTTGTAACTTTTATACTGAATGGATGCGATTGACATGTCACAAAAAAGGCTATTTAAGGAACTTTTTATAATTTCAAGTCCATAGAAGGCTATTTGAGGCCCTATTTGTAACTTTAATATTAAGTGATGCGATTGCCGTGTCACAAAAAGGCTTTTTGAGGAACTTTTGGTAATTTTTACGCCCCGGAACCTTTGTTCAGCTACATTCGAACTTAAAAAGGAAAAGTTTAAGTAAATATGGTACTTTTGGTTGCTTGGGTATAAACAATAGAAGTTTTGATGTCAGAACATGCCACTTTTTTCACTTTTCTGATTGTTTTTACCAAACCGTACTTTTCTGCTCTTCTATTCGACCAAGTTTTATGCAAATTTTAGAAAAGTATTAGATTTTTACAACCAACAAATCGCTGTTTTTAATTTTTCGATATTTAGATTTCAATTTATTAAAGAGCGGTTTAATTTCATGACGTAACAACGTGCGTTTTTTTTATTGAATCACCTTTTGGAAATCGTTTTGTGACGCCACGAAATTTTATCTTCAGTTAAAAGAAATAAATCAAACTTAACCTTGAAATTAATACTTAATTAACTAAAAAAGCTTAGAAACTTAACAAATAATGTGATATGATGATGATATTGATTAATTTATTATTACGAAAAACTTATTGCGAAATACTTATTCCTAAGAGCATTTAAATTTCTTTCTAAGTCGTTTTAGCATTAGTAAGTTTAACTTCAAAGGAATAGAAAAATAATTTAAGAAAAATGTTCATAAAAAGAATTTAGCCAATAAAGAAAAAGTTATTCACGAGCAATATACCTTAAAATCCAATTCACGCTTGAGACTCAAGCGATCCCTCCCCATCGTCAGATCTTACTCAATTTGCATGTGACCTTCTGGTACGTTAATGATCAATTTTAGTTTAAAGGGGGGTAGGGTCTAACGGGTATAAAAAACACCGTTTTCACGATTTTTTTTTTTGAGCTATCTTTCAAACAAATGTATTCAAATTTTTTGCATTATACAAAGCATTGTTAAAAGAACATTTAGTAATTTTTTCGTAGAAAAATATTGAAAAATGAGCCGGTGACGGAGCACGTTCGAGGATGAAGAAAACAGGATTTGCGGTGGACACTGTATCTCAGCACAGAATCATCCGAAGTCAAAAAATCAGAGCAAAATAGTTTTAATAGATGTTTTTCTGGACCCCAACGTTTTTATTTAACTTAAAAAAAATTTTATGAAATTTTTGTGGCTGTTTGAAGTAAAAACTACGATTTTTCACGAAAAAATCCGCCATTTTTCACCTGCAAAATCTCTCCAAAGTAAAAAAAAACAAAAAAACAAAAACGTTGGGGTCTGGTATTTTATATGTAGAAAATATGTTCCAAATTTGAAAAGAATCGGATAAGTAGTTTTCAAATGACGATGTCCACAGACTTTAAAAATGTGCTTTCGAGAAAAACGCATTTGAAGTTTCTGCTCTTGCTTTCTTGCAGTATTAGATAGGAGGAGATAAAGGCCTATAATTTCTACAGTTTTGCTTCAATTGACTTGAAAATTTGACACAACATTCTTGAAATGTTTTACAATAAGAAAATAAAAAAAATAAAAAAATCTATTTTTTAAAGTGTTAGACCCTACCCCCCCTTAAAGCATGGGTGGATAACATTTTCAACAGGCGGGCCAAATTTCAGGAATGAAATTCGCTGGCGGGCCAAAAAAAACTAATTATTCTGGACTATTGAAAAAGACAAATAATAACAGATTATTGAAAACGCTAATAAAACAATAGCCTAGGCCCTAGGGCAAAGGCTGAAAGTCTCTCTAATAAAGACAAAAAAAGGTCACATCGAGTATAGATTTATCTTAATAATTCATTTTTGTAACTTGCCTATTTTACTAATTTTGCTCCATTTGAAAAATCGTAGAAATGTTACGCAATAGAAAATGAATTATCCCTCCCAACTTAAGGGATTTATAATCTCCTCGATTTGTTAATATCAGAGATATCAAATCGCGTGACTAAAATGTTGAAAAAAAGCTTAATGGAATTGTTGGAAAAAAGTATCGTTCACACAAGCTTTTGATATTTGAAAGAATAATTTGTTCAACGAGCTTTATCATAAATAAGATAGATTTTTCAAAGTACGGACTTCATTTCATTTCATTCAAAGTAGTTCATTTTTTCGAGTAGCTATAAATTTAGCTACTAAAAGTCGTTCTTCTGAGATATTCGTCAGTACCAAACCAGTTATTTTTAAATTCTACTACTTAACTGTAAATTATGACTAGTTTTTCATTATTGATGCACATAAATGCAGAGCGCGTCGCCAATTAAAATATTTTTAGATTTGGTTTAATTTTTATAAATATACATTTTTCTGTTAAAGCTTAGCAAAAAATAACAAATTGGTAAAAATAACCGAGCAACCTTTCTATATTTTACATAATTTGCAAAAGTTATCAAACTGTAATGGATGAACGAAGTTGTAGAAATAGAATTCAAATTACGAATGGTTAAGTTGTTGGAAAAGTATAATTTTAATTATGATGTTGATATGATCCGGTGATTTTTTTTTCCATTTTTATACGATTTTAACACCTCCTTACTATTTTTACAGAGAACGGAAGTACCAGATATCCAACGAAACATGTGTTAAAATTTTGTCAAGGTAAAGTTACTTTAATTGCATTTAACAAATTGAAGCTGTTCGTTTTACTTAGATATTGATCAATTAATTTATGAGCTTTATGAGGATTACGCCATTTCGAAAACTAAGCGCTTTAAAAGTTGATTTTTAATATTTGAATGGCGCAACAGATGACACTGTTTCCAGTCAATTTTTAACGTATTTTTCTGATGATAGCTTTCAAATTTTTACACACTTTTTTGAAGAATTTTTGTTCGAGCTTGTACGTCTAATCACTGTGCTATTTTTCTAAGGCTATCTAAACTCCTCAATAAATATAAAGTCCGTCTGAACGCTCTTCATGCCAATGATATGTTTGTAGAGATAGGCGATTAATAATAAAGAAAATAAAACTGAAATTAAACATAGCACAATAAGACTATGAAGTAGAAGTCATTCGAAAACCCACTAAAATCACACAGAGTTATGGCTATATCTCCTTCGTTTGCTTGAATAACTATGTAAATGTTAGTAATTTACAACCCTGTTAATATGGGATTTACCTAAACGAACAATTCATCACAAAACAAACATTGATTTAAGTGTGATTTTGAAGAAAAGTTTATTTTTGGGTAAAACATTCTTCAAAAGTTGGTTGGTTTCGCAAGAGCTCTGAGATGGTGTTCACTATCACGGACATCTCTTCGATAGTTCATGTCAGAGCACACCTTGGAAGATATTCTTGTGACGGTTGTTTATAACCAGTGATAAATTGAATAAAGATGGAGACGCAGACGAAGAAGGAAGCCCCGGGTCCCTCTGCCAGAAGGGATAATCCAACCACCATCACCACAACCAAGAAGAAGGAAGCGCCGGGTCGAAGCAGCGGTTCGAAAATCGAACCAAAACCGACAGCTTTGAAGACGGTGTTCGCCCGCAAGCTGGTCGAGGTCACCTTGTTCGGACACCAGGACGAAGCAGAACGTTGCGATAATGGTTCAGCAGTTTTCACTGCTGCCATTAAATCAAACAAAGAGATTTATCTTGAATTGGCTAAGCAATAGTTACTTAAACGAAATCACCAGGTTACGACAATGTTGTCACCAAAACCCAATCGGAAAAACATTGAAAAATGTGTGATAGAATTTACAGATAATGTGTCAAATGTCGTACAGTGTCGATAATTTAAAAATTGTAATTGAAATTGTTTTTGTATTTAGTGAGGGCCACCATGTTTTTTGTTTAATTAGGCTGGAACAAATGTCAATTTCTTCTTTTGTCACCCCCCCTTCGAAATGTCAAAAATCTTGAAGGGGGGAATAAATAAAGTTTGAAGTATTTAAAGTATATTTCAAATAAAAATTCAAATATTCGAAAGATTACAAGTCCAAAAACCAAATTTTGGAAGATGTAAGTTAATTCACATTTTATATTACGTTCGATTACGAAATACGTTCTTCAGGTAAAATATTGTCATAAAGACAAATAAAAAAAAATCGGTTGATTGAGACCAAAATTATTGTAAAAATCTGTTTTTTTTATGTTAATCCCAAACAAAGTCCACATAGCTCCATACAGGTTTCAGAGGTTTTATGCGCGACCCCTTCCCGTGGTCTGCTCTGGCTGAAATTTTTCTTGGATCTTAGCGCCAATACATATTTTAATAAGTTTAATTTTATTGTTCATTTTAATGTGTCTTTTTGGGATTTTAAGTTGATACGGGGTTTGATTTAGATTTTCTAGTAAAATTTTTTGAGTGGAAATTTCAGTAAAGAAGAGTTTTAAAAATTAAGCACAGTATGAAAATTTAATCTTTGAAATATTTCATATTTAAAGATTTTAAGCATCACATTGCATTTATTTCATGGATACTTTATTTTGTTTGCCTTATGCCAGCAAGTAGTAAAAGCAATCATCTGGTGTTTTACAATGAAATTTAAATATGAAGAACTTGATCTTTTTTTAAGATTTTAATCCAGATCACAGATAACTAATTGCAATGTGATTCACACAGGTTTTTTTTTAATAAGATGAAAATATCATTTTAAAGAAAGTTTGTTCATTCTCGAATCAAGTGTTCAAAAAGCGCGATTATTTATGTTTTTACTCGAGACGTTTTTAATAAACCACATTTATATATGCCAACAAAAAAAGTTTCTTAGTTCCATAAAAAATTTAATACTTGAATTCATTTATTGAAGCGCATTGTCATGTAACTCTTATATTTAAAAAAATATACCCCAGACAGGACACATTATTTTCATTCGTTGCAAAACTACGAAGGAGCTACAAAACACCGACATCTTTTATTTTTATCTTATTTATTTTTTTATTCATCTTTCCGTAAAAACCAGAAAACACTTTACAAAAAAAAACTTTTTAGCAGGGAACGATTTGAGAGCTTCAACAAAATTTGAAAATTTTCTCAAAATCTCAGATTTTAAATGAACTTGAAATATCAATTGACTGTGTAAAATTTGAGATTAATGTAATTTTCTGTGCTCAAAACTTAGTCTGAAGTTCACCTTTTTTTTTAGAAATATCAACGGTGGAATGTTCATGAGGCTTCTCATTGACAATCTGGGGGTAAACCAGCTAATTTTGATCGACGGGCTTGAGCAACAAACGTTTTTGAAAAAAACGGGTAAGATGGACATTTCAAGGTCGGCTAAAACACATAATTTCAAAATTTTCATCGGTTTGATCCTTCATTTTGCCTTCAAAAGACTTTGGAAAGAACGATTGTCGGTAGAAAGCATTCAGAGTTTCAATCAGGCTATAAAACTGTTTTAGTTGATCCCCAGTTAAAATAAATCCCGCCATTAAACAATGACTCCAAGTGTCCTTTCAAAGTGAGAAGAATCGAAATCCAAATTTGCATTTGACACCAATTCATAACAATAGTAGAGACGATGCCCTTTCAAAGCCTGTCATCATGCGGCGCGAAGTAACACCGAATTCGATGTCAATCCCCAAGAACAACCTAAGATTGATGCCGATTTGCCATACTCCGGATCTAAACCTTGCAATAACAGACCGGCCATGGCGTCGCGTTATTCGATCAAAAATGCACTCAAATAAATAAAGAATTCCTCCCGCTCTGGGTTTCTAAGAACATTCTCTTTTGATAGAAAAACTACATTGCAAACTGCAGGTATCGATTACCTCAACGCGAACAACCTTCAACAATTTGACTTAGGTCGTCGCGGATACTGATTGAAGAGTATCAAGCATTCGGCAAACCTGACCCAGATTAGTTCTCGTAAGTCGCTAGTTCCAAAGTCAACCATCATCAGGCAGAGGCCCTCCGCCGACTATGCAAACAAATCGCAAATTAACCATGTGAAGTTGCTCTTTAGAAAATTAGCTCATTTAGTAAATTGAGCCCCGATACGGATCTTGGTTATGGTCTATGTTGCATTGTTTAAATACATAGCTTCCATCATACCATAAAGTACCGGAATAATGACTTCATATATGGCGCCCCGGATGGAGCAAAATTCATTAGCGCTGATTGCTCAATGTGTGTGGACTTAACCCTTAAATTTGTGAAGAATTTGAAAAATGCCGGGTGTCACTCCTCTAAGGGAATTCAAACCAAAAGGAGAAACCCTTCGTTTATTCGTTCGTTCGTTATCCGTCAAGGTCGCTACCAAGTCATATCCTAAGTCAGTAAACTTCCACCAGACCAATCGTGTAGCTTTGATTCCGAACTGTGGTGATTCATTTGCCAAACCAACCTCTTTCGGAAGTTCAATGTGATCAGAACGAGCAAGTGGGTAAACGTCGAAATTAACTTCAATTCATCGCCATAATTTGGAACATGGGATCCTAGCAGAAGAGGAAGCAGAAACGGCAAGTGTGGGTAGGTATTTAGCAGTTGTCGTGTGGCAGTCACGTTTTCCAATTCTGCGCTAAATGCCAGATATTAGTGCAGTTGGGTACCTAATGCTGATTGCGTCTCCTGCTGCCATCATAAAACCAACCCTTACATGCCTTTTTTTTATGCTCCAGGCGAAGATGTCATGTAAGGTGGCTTGTCTGTAGCAGACAAACGCCTTATTTATGCACTCAAACGAGACAGGAAAGGTGACAATGTTCTTGTTAGACATTAGAACGGTCACATGGGGGTGTGACGGGTAAAATAATTGAATTTTGAGTAATAAATAAGAAATTAATATCAGATTATTCGATATGTTTTGCGATAAGTTCTAAAATATTATATTTCAGCTGTAATATACCATTTTTTACACGGCTGTTATGTATCTGTAGAATACGTACAGAAGATAGGAGACATAATACATGGTATATGAGGCAAAAGATGTGAGGGATCAGATATCCCAAGGTTGCAAATTTCATTGAAAAGAAATATTCTTTATTATTGTCAACTTGATGTTGTCAATTTGTATAAAAACCATATTAATATATTTGCTAAAACTCAGTGTAAAATAGATATTTATGTTCTTTCATAATATATTTTTCATGAAGTTCAAATCTCTATAGTTTTCGTGTCTGAGTTAAGAAAGGCAGAAATTTACGCTTTCATGACTAATATGACCTTTAAGGGTATATTTTAACGATTTTTTTTAATAATTTGGTTTAACTCTATTCCGCACTAGAGTGTCAGATACTTTAGGAAGTTTGGTGGCTTGTATTTTTATTCAGGTACATCAAGAAAATTTTTTCTAAGAACTCCAATGAATTCATTAAATCTTTAACTTTTATTATAAACATTTTGAGAGACGCTCTCCGAAAGCTCAGACAAAAAAATCCCTTTTGGGATTTATAGTAACACACAATTCGACAACCATGGCTTGAAATCGCAATACCTCTCTTGCTTTTCAAGCGATTTGCACACAACTTATAATTTTGGAAGTCTCATATCATAAATCAAATATGGGTGTCAAACATAGCCGTAGGAAAGGCAGCCCAGTGAACATTTCCCAGCAAACATGAAATCGCATTAAAAATGATAACTCAAGTCATTAAAAACGTTGCTGCGAATCGTAATTCCAACTAACGCAATTAAAAGTCGGATTAAATGGTTGAAATCGGATATGATTGAAAGTACGCCATGTTTGCAGATTTTGAAGACGATTTCGTTCCTTTGCTTTCTCCCGCGTGGGTCAAGTGAGAAAACAGCTTTGTTGTTCTCTCTGCGACTAGCAGTGCAACCAGATCGCTAAAAATCAGATGGTGTATTTGCAAGAATTGCCCAATGACAGAGGCAGCAAATATTGACGCTGGCAACGGTTCGCGTGCGTGGAGAGAAAAAACTTGTGCTCTCTTGCATTCTTTCAGTATATTTGAATATGGTGTCGAAATCGTATACTCTTATCGTTTTAGCCAGAAGTTGAAAATTTGTATGTATATTGCCTCCACTTTGGTAGGTTAATGCTGTTTTTTCGAGTTTCATACGATCATTCTAAAATGTATATGAAACGTATAACAAAGTTGCTGAGAAATATACCTACAAAAATGTTTGCTGGGTGGTCTGTATATTTCAGTTGTTTCTGAGATATACACACTTATGTACAATCTGAAAAAGTTGTATAGAATATTCTATATGAGCCTGTACGTACCAAAGTGGAGGCAATATACGGACCAAATTTTGCTCACCTTGAAAATATAAAACTTTGTATTGTGGATTCAACAATTTAATAGCAACTTTGCTTAGCACAAAATCTTAGGATTGTACAACTTTCAACTTTCTAATGCCTGTCTTACAATATGATTACAATTTCCTTTTGCAGGTAGCCTGAGGTTTGTACAACTTTCTTCACCATTTAATACAATTTATTATTACTGTATCCTAAAGCAATTATCTTTTTCCCTTATTATGATTTTACTATGAATCGCCGTGAACATGAATACAATAGAATATGATTTTTACTGCGAAAAAATATTAAACCATATACAACTTTATGTGTCCCTTTTTCCTCAGACTCGAACTGACAACATTCCGATCCCTGTCCTTCGATGCTTCCTCGGCGCCATTTCATGTTGATACAAACGAGCAAAGTTGTTCATGTACAGTTGAGAGTTCCGTTTAAAAATCAGTTGATCGTATAAAATACCACTGACTGCATCATTTCGGACTTCAAATCTATTTATAGATGGCGTTTTTTAAAATACAACTTTAACCGATGTCATAGACGAATCTATTACAGTCAATAATAGTATTCAGCGCTGTGCGATCTTAGCTAGCTATTTACTGTACTGTTAAACGATTCGACAATCTGCAATACATAGATGCCATGTGACACTTTGTGGGACAACAGTGAATCTTTTTCTGTCGGAGATGTCTTAGAAGCAGCATCTGATTTTAAGGAATCGTTTATCACAGAATCGGATTTTTTGAAGCGTCGCCTGTGTTTTTGCAAACGCCGACTGTATGTGCCACTTTTTTCATTTTTATATTTTTTCTTAATTCAAACTGCCTTCATTTGTGCAACAAAACTCGACAAGGATTTACAATTTTTGCAATTGCTGACATAAGATGATTACGATATTACTTAGCATTGGAATTGCACTATTAACAGTTGTTTATCGATTAAGTTTTTCTCAATAAGCGACTTTGAATGACAAGTACGGATAGATTGTTTAAATTCCATTATACGATGTTCTTACAATTACTGTACGACCTTACATGGAAATAATATGTCATCATAGATCGCAAGCATGAAAGATTGCTTAATTGTACTGTGGGATTAAATATTGAGCTTAACACAATGCTACTGCGATTCAAAACAACTTAATTGATCTTTCTATACGATTTACAAAATGTTATCGTATATAATGAACTATACAAACCAAAAACGATAAAATATAACTGGGTTTAGCTTAAGGTTGCCAGAATTTTTTAAGCACGAATCAGGGCCGGAAAATCCGGGCTATTTTCATCTAAAAACCTGGCAAAATCCGGGCATTTGATTCCAAAATGTCTACAAAAAATCCGGGCAGTATCCAAGCAAATTGGGTCCAAATCCAGGAATTACTCAACACAAGTCAAGGAAAATAACATGAAAATTTTGTTTTTCTTCAGCAGTTTTTAAATCGTATTCTACGCTTTCAAAAAACTTCTCGTGGGTATTTTTATAAAACTTGTTCAAAACATTTCGTTTTAAAAGCATAAATAAAAAAAATTTACAACACAATTTGTTTTTTTTGTTTGTTTTGGCAAATAAAATGAATAAATCCAGGCCAAATCCGGGCATTTCTAATGAAATCCGGGCAACCGGGCCGGACCGGACTTTTGTCAAATTTTGTGTTAAATATCCGGGCAAACCCGGATAAAACCGGGCAATCTGGCAACCTTAGTTTAGCTACTACATGATGTTTATACAATTCCAATCTAAACTGGATTCTTATACAATCTACAATGAACACTACTTTACGATTTATGGTCATCTGGTAGGAAGGAGGGGGGGGGGGGGAGGGTTGGGTTTAATTCTCCCCATGAGGGTCCTACTATGCAATATCAAGCAAACTGCTACTGCAGTTTTATAAAAAATTTCTTATTTGTTGATAATTATATTTGAATATTGTAATTGAAAAACACTATAAAAAGTTACTCACACAAAAAAGTTGCTGCATAAGTTTTGGGTGCAGTCCTTAGTCCCAAATATCGAATATTAGTCGAATAATAAGAATTTGAATAATAAGATTAGACTCACTAAATTTGCCAGGTTGACCGAATTTTGCCGAATGTTTACACTTTATTTGCAAAAACGAGGAAATATTAAACTGCTTGATCACAATTATGTATACTGAATTCAAACAATTTTTAAGCAAATTTTACCCAAATAAAATAGCTGATGTATTTGATGAAAAAAAACAATGAATTTATACTCGACGAATCAGTCCAGTTTCTTACAAAAATTTATTTTAATTTTACGTGCTAGTGTCGTAAAACACCTTCATCACGGATCCAACAACTTGTGTGGTTTGAAAAGTGTAACGATTTGTGTTTTAAAAGCTTATTCTTAGTCCTGTATGTATGTATGTTGGTTATCCACCATGGGTGCATGGATTCACCGCAGTTTCTGCCTAAGTATGTGCTCACATGCATTCTTTAGATTATTAAGTTCGACAAATCTCCAATGCAACGCGTACATCATACCGGACCCCATGGCTTCGTATGAACTGTTATGGATGAATGTATTGTGTTGATGTAGGTTTATTTTGGAAGAACGAGTCAATCAGGTGGGCTAGATTAATTATGGGTATTCCGGCATCCGTGTAAATACCTGGCCAGCTGGTAATTGATTGAACATTCTTATTATATAGTCAGTTATAAGAGGAAACACATCTTACCTGTCGGCCTACTTATGGGATTCGAACCCAAAAGTTTTCTTGCTCTTCTAATGTCCAATGTCCCAAAATTTGATCATGGAAACCAATTTTCCGTTCCTTGCAACTCCCTCGAGCTATTTGTTTTCCTTATTTCGATACATCAATAGTGTAAAACATTTAATATGGAAGACTCTTTTTGCCGATATTATGGACGACTCCTTTTATCGACCTCGATCTAAAATTGGTCACATGAAATCAATTTCCTGGCCTTCAAAAATCTCGTAAACAAAATTGCATCTCAAATTGATGCATATTCATAACAATATTACAATAAAAGCGAAAAACTTAAACGGATGAACTCCTTTCTACGACCGTCGATCCGAAATTGGACACATGAAATCAATTGACCTTCCCTCATATCTCTCATGAGCAAAATTTCATCACAGTCTGATGCATAATCACGACAATTTCGCAAAAACGGTGAACTGTTGATATGGACAACCCCGTTTTTCAACTCGTGACTTGAAACTCGAAATCGGAAATCAATTACCCCTTCTTTTGAAATTAATTGCGTTTCATAAATTAAGTTTCATGTCAATCCAATGTATAATTATAACAATATCGTGAAAAAAGTGAGCAGTTCATATGGACGACACCCTTGGCCGATCCCCGACACAAAAATGCAGAACCAAAAAGCATTGCCCGTCCCTTAGAACCCTCATGCGCAAATTTTCATCTCAGTCCGGTGCACAATATCGTGAAAATAGTGAACAGTTAATATGGACGACCCCTTCGGCTGACCCTTGATCCAAATTTTTATACCAGAAATGGATTTCCCTCCCTAAAAAGCCCTGTGAGCAAATTTCCATTTCAATCCGATGCATAATAACGACAATATCGCAAAAACACTGAACAGTTAATATGGACGACCCCTTTCGACGACCCCTTTCGGCGACCCCTGACACAAAGTTTGATACTTGAAATCGATTGCCAACCCTTAAAAACCCCCATATGCAAATTATTATTTCAATCCAGAGCCATAACGTCAATATCACTAAAACAGTATATATGTTGTATGGACGTCCCCTTTTGTCGGTCCCTTACAAAAAAAATCTGATACCTGAAATCAAATGCCCATCCCTCGAAACACCCATGTGGAAATTTTCATCTTATTCCGATATATAATAACGTCAATATCGCTTAAACAACATTTGTTTTGTATGGACGACCCCCTTCAAAAGGGGTCATCCGAAAATCTCAAAACATTGTTCGTCATTCCTGGTTCTAATGAGCATCCATGCCAAATTTCAGCTCTCTACAGCTCTCTCATACAAACGAACAAACAAACGGAAATTACTTTTTATATATATAAGCATAAGTATCAACAATTTTGCATTTCAGGGTTTTTAATTGAACAATTATTGCAGGATTTAAAGGCAACCTATATACAAGTTAATTTACACTTTCCTGGATTTTTGGGAAAATTTAAAAATTGTTCTGAAATGCGTGTGACTTTTCTCTTGATTCGGGAGCCGAGCCATTTATTCTTCGTTACTTGTCGAAAACTGTGACTTCTTTGTATTTAGTTAAGAAAAAATGGTATAAGCTGGTGAATGGGGGTAAGTTTTGGGACTTCAGAAACAGTGAAATTCAGAAATGATCCAAAATCGACATAAGCTGATGAGACAGTATCCTAAACACCAATTTTATTAAAGCAACCAAAAATTCTAGTGTGAATAAGTGCAAAAAAAACATGAAAACTTAGAGAAACATGAACTATCAAAGAACGAAAGAACATAAGCCGTAAATATCACGAAAATTTCGAAAAAGATACAACGGCTCACCGACAGGACTTGAACCTGCAATCTCCGCTTCGGTACAACGGCGCGTTAGCCAATTCCACCACGGTGAATGTGATGGAACCGGCGAACACGAGCAATCGAGCTCTGCCGATCAACTGCTGGACCTTCTATCGAAACACCATGTATATCCCGCATGTGATCTTTCCCTCTATTGATCTCTCTTGTTTCTCTAACCCCACCCATCGACTCGGGATTTTAGCCGAGCGAGCACATGGTCGATTGCTTCGGGTTTGCCGCAACTTACGGTCAGATGAAGAGGCAATCAGTGCCGCTCAAGGTTCCGAGCAGACCAGTTACACAGGGAGGTGTTGCTCTGTTGAAATCAATACTGATGTTATGAAATCGCTTGGTACATCTTTGTACCTGAAAATGATCACATTTTCATATGTGATGAAAGAAATTAGAGAAACATGAACTATCAAAGAACGAAAGAACATAAGCCGTAAATATCACGAAAATTTCGAAAAAGATACAACGGCTCACCGACAGGACTTGAACCTGCAATCTCCGCTTCGGTACAACGGCGCGTTAGCCAATTCCACCACGGTGAACGTGATGGAACCGGCGAACACGAGCAATCGAGCTCTGCCGATCAACTGCTGGACCTTCTATCGAAACACCATGTATATCCCGCATGTGATCTTTCCCTCTATTGATCTCTCTTGTTTCTCTAACCCCACCCATCGACTCGGGATTTTAGCCGAGCGAGCACATGGTCGATTGCTTCGGGTTTGCCGCAACTTACGGTCAGATGAAGAGGCAATCAGTGCCGCTCAAGGTTCCGAGCAGACCAGTTACACAGGGAGGTGTTGCTCTGTTGAAATCAATACTGATGTTATGAAATCGCTTGGTACATCTTTGTACCTGAAAATGATCACATTTTCATATGTGATGAAAGAAATTAGAGAAACATGAACTATCAAAGAACGAAAGAACATAAGCCGTAAATATCACGAAAATTTCGAAAAAGATACAACGGCTCACCGACAGGACTTGAACCTGCAATCTCCGCTTCGGTACAACGGCGCGTTAGCCAATTCCACCACGGTGAACGTGATGGAACCGGCGAACACGAGCAATCGAGCTCTGCCGATCAACTGCTGGACCTTCTATCGAAACACCATGTATATCCCGCATGTGATCTTTCCCTCTATTGATCTCTCTTGTTTCTCTAACCCCACCCATCGACTCGGGATTTTAGCCGAGCGAGCACATGGTCGATTGCTTCGGGTTTGCCGCAACTTACGGTCAGATGAAGAGGCAATCAGTGCCGCTCAAGGTTCCGAGCAGACCAGTTACACAGGGAGGTGTTGCTCTGTTGAAATCAATACTGATGTTATGAAATCGCTTGGTACATCTTTGTACCTGAAAATGATCACATTTTCATATGTGATGAAAGAAATTAGAGAAACATGAACTATCAAAGAACGAAAGAACATAAGCCGTAAATATCACGAAAATTTCGAAAAAGATACAACGGCTCACCGACAGGACTTGAACCTGCAATCTCCGCTTCGGTACAACGGCGCGTTAGCCAATTCCACCACGGTGAACGTGATGGAACCGGCGAACACGAGCAATCGAGCTCTGCCGATCAACTGCTGGACCTTCTATCGAAACACCATGTATATCCCGCATGTGATCTTTCCCTCTATTGATCTCTCTTGTTTCTCTAACCCCACCCATCGACTCGGGATTTTAGCCGAGCGAGCACATGGTCGATTGCTTCGGGTTTGCCGCAACTTACGGTCAGATGAAGAGGCAATCAGTGCCGCTCAAGGTTCCGAGCAGACCAGTTACACAGGGAGGTGTTGCTCTGTTGAAATCAATACTGATGTTATGAAATCGCTTGGTACATCTTTGTACCTGAAAATGATCACATTTTCATATGTGATGAAAGAAATTAGAGAAACATGAACTATCAAAGAACGAAAGAACATAAGCCGTAAATATCACGAAAATTTCGAAAAAGATACAACGGCTCACCGACAGGACTTGAACCTGCAATCTCCGCTTCGGTACAACGGCGCGTTAGCCAATTCCACCACGGTGAACGTGATGGAACCGGCGAACACGAGCAATCGAGCTCTGCCGATCAACTGCTGGACCTTCTATCGAAACACCATGTATATCCCGCATGTGATCTTTCCCTCTATTGAACTCTCTTGTTTCTCTAACCCCACCCATCGACTCGGGATTTTAGCCGAGCGAGCACATGGTCGATTGCTTCGGGTTTGCCGCAACTTACGGTCAGATGAAGAGGCAATCAGTGCCGCTCAAGGTTCCGAGCAGACCAGTTACACAGGCCTCTTCATCTGACCGTAAGTTGCGGCAAACCCGAAGCAATCGACCATGTGCTCGCTCGGCTAAAATCCCGAGTCGATGGGTGGGGTTAGAGAAACAAGAGAGATCAATAGAGGGAAAGATCACATGCGGGATATACATGGTGTTTCGATAGAAGGTCCAGCAGTTGATCGGCAGAGCTCGATTGCTCGTGTTCGCCGGTTCCATCACGTTCACCGTGGTGGAATTGGCTAACGCGCCGTTGTACCGAAGCGGAGATTGCAGGTTCAAGTCCTGTCGGTGAGCCGTTGTATCTTTTTCGAAATTTTCGTGATATTTACGGCTTATGTTCTTTCGTTCTTTGATAGTTCATGTTTCTCTAATTTCTTTCATCACATATGAAAATGTGATCATTTTCAGGTACAAAGATGTACCAAGCGATTTCATAACATCAGTATTGATTTCAACAGAGCAACACCTCCCTGTGTAACTGGTCTGCTCGGAACCTTGAGCGGCACTGATTGCCTCTTCATCTGACCGTAAGTTGCGGCAAACCCGAAGCAATCGACCATGTGCTCGCTCGGCTAAAATCCCGAGTCGATGGGTGGGGTTAGAGAAACAAGAGAGATCAATAGAGGGAAAGATCACATGCGGGATATACATGGTGTTTCGATAGAAGGTCCAGCAGTTGATCGGCAGAGCTCGATTGCTCGTGTTCGCCGGTTCCATCACGTTCACCGTGGTGGAATTGGCTAACGCGCCGTTGTACCGAAGCGGAGATTGCAGGTTCAAGTCCTGTCGGTGAGCCGTTGTATCTTTTTCGAAATTTTCGTGATATGTACGGCTTATGTTCTTTCGTTCTTTGATAGTTCATGTTTCTCTAATTTCTTTCATCACATATGAAAATGTGATCATTTTCAGGTACAAAGATGTACCAAGCGATTTCATAACATCAGTATTGATTTCAACAGAGCAACACCTCCCTGTGTAACTGGTCTGCTCGGAACCTTGAGCGGCACTGATTGCCTCTTCATCTGACCGTAAGTTGCGGCAAACCCGAAGCAATCGACCATGTGCTCGCTCGGCTAAAATCCCGAGTCGATGGGTGGGGTTAGAGAAACAAGAGAGATCAATAGAGGGAAAGATCACATGCGGGATATACATGGTGTTTCGATAGAAGGTCCAGCAGTTGATCGGCAGAGCTCGATTGCTCGTGTTCGCCGGTTCCATCACGTTCACCGTGGTGGAATTGGCTAACGCGCCGTTGTACCGAAGCGGAGATTGCAGGTTCAAGTCCTGTCGGTGAGCCGTTGTATCTTTTTCGAAATTTTCGTGATATTTACGGCTTATGTTCTTTCGTTCTTTGATAGTTCATGTTTCTCTAATTTCTTTCATCACATATGAAAATGTGATCATTTTCAGGTACAAAGATGTACCAAGCGATTTCATAACATCAGTATTGATTTCAACAGAGCAACACCTCCCTGTGTAACTGGTCTGCTCGGAACCTTGAGCGGCACTGATTGCCTCTTCATCTGACCGTAAGTTGCGGCAAACCCGAAGCAATCGACCATGTGCTCGCTCGGCTAAAATCCCGAGTCGATGGGTGGGGTTAGAGAAACAAGAGAGATCAATAGAGGGAAAGATCACATGCGGGATATACATGGTGTTTCGATAGAAGGTCCAGCAGTTGATCGGCAGAGCTCGATTGCTCGTGTTCGCCGGTTCCATCACGTTCACCGTGGTGGAATTGGCTAACGCGCCGTTGTACCGAAGCGGAGATTGCAGGTTCAAGTCCTGTCGGTGAGCCGTTGTATCTTTTTCGAAATTTTCGTGATATTTACGGCTTATGTTCTTTCGTTCTTTGATAGTTCATGTTTCTCTAATTTCTTTCATCACATATGAAAATGTGATCATTTTCAGGTACAAAGATGTACCAAGCGATTTCATAACATCAGTATTGATTTCAACAGAGCAACACCTCCCTGTGTAACTGGTCTGCTCGGAACCTTGAGCGGCACTGATTGCCTCTTCATCTGACCGTAAGTTGCGGCAAACCCGAAGCAATCGACCATGTGCTCGCTCGGCTAAAATCCCGAGTCGATGGGTGGGGTTAGAGAAACAAGAGAGATCAATAGAGGGAAAGATCACATGCGGGATATACATGGTGTTTCGATAGAAGGTCCAGCAGTTGATCGGCAGAGCTCGATTGCTCGTGTTCGCCGGTTCCATCACGTTCACCGTGGTGGAATTGGCTAACGCGCCGTTGTACCGAAGCGGAGATTGCAGGTTCAAGTCCTGTCGGTGAGCCGTTGTATCTTTTTCGAAATTTTCGTGATATTTACGGCTTATGTTCTTTCGTTCTTTGATAGTTCATGTTTCTCTAATTTCTTTCATCACATATGAAAATGTGATCATTTTCAGGTACAAAGATGTACCAAGCGATTTCATAACATCAGTATTGATTTCAACAGAGCAACACCTCCCTGTGTAACTGGTCTGCTCGGAACCTTGAGCGGCACTGATTGCCTCTTCATCTGACCGTAAGTTGCGGCAAACCCGAAGCAATCGACCATGTGCTCGCTCGGCTAAAATCCCGAGTCGATGGGTGGGGTTAGAGAAACAAGAGAGATCAATAGAGGGAAAGATCACATGCGGGATATACATGGTGTTTCGATAGAAGGTCCAGCAGTTGATCGGCAGAGCTCGATTGCTCGTGTTCGCCGGTTCCATCACGTTCACCGTGGTGGAATTGGCTAACGCGCCGTTGTACCGAAGCGGAGATTGCAGGTTCAAGTCCTGTCGGTGAGCCGTTGTATCTTTTTCGAAATTTTCGTGATATTTACGGCTTATGTTCTTTCGTTCTTTGATAGTTCATGTTTCTCTAATTTCTTTCATCACATATGAAAATGTGATCATTTTCAGGTACAAAGATGTACCAAGCGATTTCATAACATCAGTATTGATTTCAACAGAGCAACACCTCCCTGTGTAACTGGTCTGCTCGGAACCTTGAGCGGCACTGATTGCCTCTTCATCTGACCGTAAGTTGCGGCAAACCCGAAGCAATCGACCATGTGCTCGCTCGGCTAAAATCCCGAGTCGATGGGTGGGGTTAGAGAAACAAGAGAGATCAATAGAGGGAAAGATCACATGCGGGATATACATGGTGTTTCGATAGAAGGTCCAGCAGTTGATCGGCAGAGCTCGATTGCTCGTGTTCGCCGGTTCCATCACGTTCACCGTGGTGGAATTGGCTAACGCGCCGTTGTACCGAAGCGGAGATTGCAGGTTCAAGTCCTGTCGGTGAGCCGTTGTATCTTTTTCGAAATTTTCGTGATATTTACGGCTTATGTTCTTTCGTTCTTTGATAGTTCATGTTTCTCTAATTTCTTTCATCACATATGAAAATGTGATCATTTTCAGGTACAAAGATGTACCAAGCGATTTCATAACATCAGTATTGATTTCAACAGAGCAACACCTCCCTGTGTAACTGGTCTGCTCGGAACCTTGAGCGGCACTGATTGCCTCTTCATCTGACCGTAAGTTGCGGCAAACCCGAAGCAATCGACCATGTGCTCGCTCGGCTAAAATCCCGAGTCGATGGGTGGGGTTAGAGAAACAAGAGAGATCAATAGAGGGAAAGATCACATGCGGGATATACATGGTGTTTCGATAGAAGGTCCAGCAGTTGATCGGCAGAGCTCGATTGCTCGTGTTCGCCGGTTCCATCACGTTCACCGTGGTGGAATTGGCTAACGCGCCGTTGTACCGAAGCGGAGATTGCAGGTTCAAGTCCTGTCGGTGAGCCGTTGTATCTTTTTCGAAATTTTCGTGATATTTACGGCTTATGTTCTTTCGTTCTTTGATAGTTCATGTTTCTCTAATTTCTTTCATCACATATGAAAATGTGATCATTTTCAGGTACAAAGATGTACCAAGCGATTTCATAACATCAGTATTGATTTCAACAGAGCAACACCTCCCTGTGTAACTGGTCTGCTCGGAACCTTGAGCGGCACTGATTGCCTCTTCATCTGACCGTAAGTTGCGGCAAACCCGAAGCAATCGACCATGTGCTCGCTCGGCTAAAATCCCGAGTCGATGGGTGGGGTTAGAGAAACAAGAGAGATCAATAGAGGGAAAGATCACATGCGGGATATACATGGTGTTTCGATAGAAGGTCCAGCAGTTGATCGGCAGAGCTCGATTGCTCGTGTTCGCCGGTTCCATCACGTTCACCGTGGTGGAATTGGCTAACGCGCCGTTGTACCGAAGCGGAGATTGCAGGTTCAAGTCCTGTCGGTGAGCCGTTGTATCTTTTTCGAAATTTTCGTGATATTTACGGCTTATGTTCTTTCGTTCTTTGATAGTTCATGTTTCTCTAATTTCTTTCATCACATATGAAAATGTGATCATTTTCAGGTACAAAGATGTACCAAGCGATTTCATAACATCAGTATTGATGAAAACTTGTTTACCAAGTTATACTTATTGATTGCTATCCATTTTTGTATGGAACGTAAGCTGCCAAAACATTTGTACAATTTAGCAGTAATTTTTTTTTTAAATAAACACCATATTCACTAACCTATTTAGACCACTCTAAATAGAATGCGGATATTAAGTTCCAGTGCCATCTGAAGTCGTGATCTCCAAAGCTCTCATCAAGGGGCCGCGTCCGCAATAATTGCCATGAATGGTGGCGACTAACTTTTGCGATCACAAAACTGTTTCCGATTGACTTTGAGCTGCAGAATCAAAGTTTCGGGTAAGAATATCCACGATCTTGACGGCGGGCTTTTGAGGTTTGTTTGTTTTTGCTTCCCAGCTGCTACCAGAGTTTAGTAGATGTACACAGATCTAGATGATCGTCTTCTGTTACCCGGGTTAATGTATTTTTTCCAGCTTCATCTTCATCGTCCGAGCAACCAAAACCATTTGTCATTGAATTTGACGATTGAATGGATTAGTTTCAGGTGCACGGTAATGAGATCTTCGGTTTGATTTGCTAGATAGATTGTTATTACGCGGTTCAATTTGTGGCCGAATCGGGTTCACTTCAATTTAATGATAGATTAATCGAGGAAACGTTTACTCTACAAATTGAAAGCTATTGTGTGGATGAAATAGATTTGAACTGAAATGTACTCAGACTGAAGAACTCATTGTAAGAAATTGGAGTAGAAACTAGATTTCAGCATGATCATGCTTAACTTAAATTTGCAATACTTGCACGACTTTGAAAGTTTTCCTTATAATTTATTCCCATAAAACGATTAAAAAAAAAGTAATTGAATTCGTTTTTTTTCTCAACTGTTCAATTAACCAAAACAATGCTAAAGATGCCAAGATTTTACAAACAATTCCCATTGTATCGCGATGAAAGATCGTGTTCTTAATGCTATCGGACTCAGAAGCTTCTGTTTTTATCAAGCCAGTACTCAGTGAAGCGTTGATTGAACAGATAATACCAACTTCAGAACGATACCGGTTTCGATTTGACCAATACTCGATAGATGTAGTAGGTAGTAAAAGGTGAATTACTAGATACCTACTTCAAAAGCGATCGCCATTCAGGATGCCCTCTAGGGTCAAACCTTTGCTCTTCAAATTGCCATGATCTAATCATACAGATTCAGCTCCACCCACTTGCTGCCGAAAGATTTTCGCAGACAGATTTTAAACAGAAATCCAGCACGCTCCAGTAGTCTGATGTCTGGTCGTTTTCCACCCCAATGATCAGGAACCAACCATCGCGGCAATATTCATTTATGCACGATATCTATCGCCATTTTTTAATTTCATTCTTACAAACACCCATCTCTTGTGTTACAATGAGAGTGACGAAAAAAAAATAAACCCATTTCCAACTCCTACCGGTATTGATTGGGAAGCGATCGGAAAAATGAAACCCCTCTTGAGAGTCTTCCTAAGCTTTGTTCTTGGTTGTTCAATTTGTCCAAGACGAGAACCGATAGCATCTAGCTGTTTTGTTTCATGCAGATCGGGGATGGGTTCTTTTTTGGAATTGCCTAGAAGCTAATAGGAATAGAATATGAAATGAAAACATTGAGGAAAAAAACAAACAATACATGGCGCATCTTCAGATTCTATTTAGAATTGTGTTTACGGACTGCCTTGAATCATAATTTTGCTTTTTTTTTTCATTTCATTAAACTAAAGAAGCTACTGAAACATTGAAAGATGCGTGTAAGGTATCCTATTAAGCAAAAGCGAAAACCCCTTATAACGAATGAAATATGCCATTACATCAGAAACTTCGGAAGATTACTTTCAGTTTTTGATTAAATGAAATCGGATAGCAAATCAACCAATAACAATCGGTAAAAAATTAAAGAAGATTATCGGTTTCACCCCCAATAAAGTGCCTCAACTGCAACTGCAGCGGACTTCTGGTCGCAAATTAGTACGATGACCAGTGTGATGACCTGCAGTAAGCAATTAGCGCTTGTGATGAAGTTGGTGGTGAGCATTTTTCACGAAGAAGACCACAAAGTCCATTCACTTTTTGTCTAGCTGACCCTAAACAGATTCATTGACAGTTGAATGAGAAAAAAAAATACTCATGACAAAATCAGTTGGACTGACTTTAACTTGATAAATTATTTTGATGATCTTAAATGGAGAAACTTAATGTGATGTACAAGTTGTGCCCGTAATTAGTCGGTAGTTGCAGACTCAAAGAAGCGTGGGTTCGATTCCGTGTTATGAGTAAATCTTGGGTGGCAGCATATATTCAGAATGCAACATCTTAAAAAAGAGACGTTTATTGTGAATTTTTCAATGTGAACCTAAAACCCTCGGATAATTTATAGGAAAGAAACGATATATTTATACATTTATAAATGGGAAACGCTCATTGGGAAAAAAGAGTTGCTTTTGGAATCCAATATCTGAACTATTCTCAAACCGTGGTTGAATTCAAAGAACTCTTTCGATTTCTTTGATGCTGAAAAATTGCAAATCGACAGCTACCTTTGAAAATACGTCTAAAATTCTGTGTTTCGTATTATTACGAGGAATGAAACACTTCTAGATAGACTGATTTAGGTCAGCTTCAAAGCTAAAATTTATTATAAAAATTAGCAAATTGTAGTTGGATAGTTAGTTCATTTAGTGCTTACATTTTAGTGCTCTCCTAACCTTCTTCAAATTTCCAACATGTAAAAGCGAATCCCGACAGTATGTTCAATAGTCTAGGATGCTTTGATCTAACTGAATTACCTGTGGTTTAGTAATTGTTAATTTTAATTGTTTTGATAGGATTGTATATAATACTTACGGTTCTGCTCAATATAAAGAAGTATTTATAAAGTTACTGAATCCTGTTGTAAGCCAGTGTTACAAGCTAAAATAGTAGGGTTATATTAGAGCATTGAACTCATAAGTTCGAAAATGGTACTGAGTTCTTGGTAGGTAAATTTAATATTAGACTTGCCTGAATGTTATGTCATTCGCGGAACAGTATCCCTAGCACTTACTCTATTTAACTAGATAATCTTCTTCTTAAGAAATTATAAATTCTACACCTCGTGATGGCACAAGACACGTTCTCGACTTTAGCATCTGTTTTCGTACTCCTGTTACGATGGCAATTATCGACGGTTCCCTTTTGAAGATGTCATCGCCTAGTAGCGAGGGGATGCTCGTTGTCAACACCTATCAATAAGCGCATACTACTTTGCGGCGTAACACGTATTTTGACAATCTAAAAATGCAAAAATGTGCCAAATTTATCTGGTGTGACTGTTACAATTTTGACGGATAATTGATTGAAAATTTCGGATTCCAAAGCACTATTTTACATTTTTTATGGTCATGGTCTTAATTTTTTTAATATAACATCAACTTTTTTGATCAGAAAATGTAAACTGTTTTGAGCATTCCGTAGCTGGTCTGCAGAATTTTTTCCAAAGCATGTTTTTTTTTCAGTTTTTTTTTCTTAGACTTTGTATAACGGAAAACCTTAATGTTGAAGATGAATAATGTCTGAGTAACATTTGAATTACATTACGAGATTTCCAAAATTTTTTTTTCTTTCGTTTATAGTCGTTTTACCATCTTTATGGCATTCGCGACTTTATCAACGTTGCAGATGGCGGATCGTTATTGAAAAACTTATCTGGTACAACTGTGTTCGATGTATACTCTTGGGCTCGAACTCGCGAACATCGGCCCAGGAGACAACAGACTTGCCAACTGAGCTTTATCTCAAGCCCAAAAAATCAAAATTTAAATTTTGTAAAAACTCGTTTGAGAAATAACAAAAATTTAGCCAATTTAAGCGAGCAGTGTCAAATAGTTGAATGTTATGAGTGGTTGGATTAAGAAGTATTTTGCCTGGGCTTTCAAAAAATGTCCATAAAAAAGTAATGAAGAAAAATAAAGATTTCAAGAATTCATAGAGGGTCCCCCTAGAATTTTAGCTGATATGTATTGCATATAATTTTCTCTTTTAATTTGAGATACGCAAAATTGTACTTGAAATATTTTCCTTTTTTTTCTTTTTTATAGGAATTTATCCCATTAAGGTCATTCTTTCTCGAGGATTGAAATATAAAATGGCTAACCAGATACAATATTTAGCGGTCTTCATTGGCGTTCGCAAACTCTAACATAGTTGGCGATTTAATTAGTATCACTAACTTTTCAGCTAGTGCTGCTCAACACTTGCACTGTACGCGACAACGATTCAAAACTTGAAAGCAAAAACAAGTTTCATTTCCCAAAATCAAAAGACTTCAACGACAGTTTGAGAACTGAAGCAACGAACCTCAAGTTAAGGCAGTATTCACCCTAGAATAATAAATTCCACAGCCACTGTTATGTCAATGTAAGAAATATCATGTTCATTAAAAAAAATGTAATTTATTACAGTGATAGCCAACCGACGTGTTATTAGATTATTTATAAAGCAAGAGACTTAGGAAAACATAATCATGCAAAATTTCCGTCCCGATTTTGTCTGTGCCCGATTTAATCCACCCACGATTTTTTTACCTTTTTTTGCTCGATTTTTCATCATATTTGTTTCAAGACCAAAATTCTCAAAATAATTGGCATCGTTCTGAGGGACAGGGAAATTATTCATGGGAATCAATTGAACTAGAGGAAGATTATTCACCAATAATCGAATTTATTAAAAACATTTCATGATTTTCAAGAAAAAAGCTCGATTTTATTTATCAAACTGGTGATTTATTTTTTTTATTTAAAAAATGTTGACAAAAATCATAAAAAAAAAATATTTATAGATATCGAAGCATTGTGTACAGTTAACAAGGAGGATTTTTTTCAAATGAGCGTTCTTCAAACAAATTTGCCTAATATTTAATTACAATGATAAAAAGGAACATCATTTATTGTTAGATTTGAAGCATAATCCAGAATCAGATAAGTTGTCCAACATCCGCCATGGATTGAAATAATATTAGTTATTATTTCAATCCATGGCGGATGTTGTACAACTTATCTGATTAGGATGATGCTTCAAATCTAACAACATTCTAATGATTTGAAAAAATCATACCCATAGCCAGTTCTGGATTTGGTATCAGAGGATGAATGATCAAGCTGGTTAAAATCCTGTATGTATAAACAAAATAAAATACAATAGAATAGGATTTGGTATTTCTTTGAAAGGTATAGCTCTTTTTCCACTCAGAAAAAAAATCGTAAATAGGAATACACTTGTTTTTTTTTTTTTGTTTAATTGCATTCAACAAATATCACATTCAGACGTTTATTTCGACGAAGATAATCGTAAAAACGAGCAATACTGATGTGCCCTCGGATGGATAGAAATGGATGGATAGGAACAAATATTCCAAATATTTACTACAAAACGAAATAAATTTCATGTGCTTTTCATCGAAGATTTCATGAAATGATGCTCTTCTTCACTCTTCTCACTTGTCGTTGTTGTCTGTTAATATCATGATCTTGGAAAAGATTGATTTTCAGGCCGATTTAGCCTTTCATAATAACTAGACAACAAAAAGCAAGCCCTTATCTCTTATTTTTTGAACAAAATGAAGACTTTTAAAAATGTGAATAAAACTTCATGTGTGTAAACAAATTGTTGTAACGACGTTATCCACAGAAATCAAACTGTTACTGATTGAGCCTTTTTCTATTTTTTTTTTGTTTTTCAAATAAAAATATGTATTCTTATCTTCTGTGGAATAATTCGCTTGTATAGCAATTCAATACCCTTGACGTTATCCACCTTTCACCCCTTTTTTTGAAACATTTCAGTTTCTATAAAAGTGTGTTTAAAACTTTTTCCAAAGACTGGAGGCAACCTGCATGTCATTTTTTTTATCCGAGTCTCTTTTTTGAAGAAATAAAATAAAATTCTAAAAAATTCATAACTTTGTATCTTACAATGAAATAATAAATAACCCATCTTGAAGCTTTTGGCTTTTTCTGCAAAAATTCTGTAACTACAAGGCCCAGTACTGATAATATTTTGGATCACATATAATAAGTAAGTATGCAAAAGCATCAAAATTTAAAAAAAACGACATTTATACTAATATTAGTGATCATCTCCAAGTTGTTAGTACCTTTGATCTTAACTCAAATAAACAACATCTAAAATTAATCAAAACTAAAATACTGACGTTCTGAAATAAATGTAAGATTTAGAAATTGTTTTAGGAGAATCAATGAAGATTTTGATTCTGGTCTGTTAAAATATTATTTCCACCTCCTACAACTCATTGCTTACTTCCTGTTCGAAAAAAAAAATAACTAAATCAGTATAACTGAAGGGCGATTACTGCCCATGGATGACTCTTGATTTGTGGATTTTAATAAGAATAAAAAACTATCACGTCAAAAGTTAAAAAAATCCTGAAGATACTCACCTAAGAGAAATGCTCAGATTTATAACTTTTTTATTTTGTTTCGATTATAGTCGTTTTACCATCTTTATAGCATTCGCGACTTTATCAACGTTGCAGTTGGTGGATCGTTATTGAGAAACTTATCCGGTACAACTGTGTTCGATGTTTGCTCTTGGGCTTGAACTCGCGGACATCGGCTCAGGAGACAACAGACTTCCCAACTGAGCTATATCACAAGCCCTCAGATTTATAACGACAAAAGTTAAATTTACTAAAAGGAAATGCAAAAATATCTATTACGAATATATTTTGAGCAATACACCGTATTCGAAAGTTTGGAAAAAACATCAGCTCAATACTCAAACTGAACTGACAAGGATATTCAATCGTTATTTCACCAGCATTGGGAAATCGCTTGCAAATAATTTTACTGTTGATTCGACTATCAATAATCTATGAAATGTTGACCGTGTTTCAAATAACCTTTCTTGCTTCCATCATCAGCTAATGAGATCAGCAATATCATCAAATCACTTGAAAATTAAAGAAGCAGTGGTCCCGATAAATTTCTTACACTTAAATAATACCTTTCGGAATGTTTTATCAAGATTTTAGTATCAGGTATCTACCCTGAATGTTTGAAAACCGCAGAAGTAATACCAATTATAAAATCCGGTGACCCTTTTGAAGTCGCCCAATCTCAACAGTCAGTGTCTTCAGTAAGATTTTTGAAAAACTTCTGATAAATAGATTCAATAATTTCCTGGACCGCAATAATGTACATAAAAAACTGTAATGCGTTTTCAAATCTGATTCCAGTACACTGACAGCTATCTGTGAGTTATCGGACTTTGTGATGGAAAAAATAGATTCAAGGAATATTGTCGGTGGAATTCTCTTTGATTTAAAAAGGGCTTTTACACACTCAATCACGAAATTTTACTGAAATAAACCTGAGTGTTTTGAAGTAAGAGGTATAGAAACGAAACTATTTAACAAATGGAAAACAATTTGGTTGTTTAGAAAATGCAATGAACTCTCTCGAAAACTTGATTGTCGGTGTTCCGCAGGGCAGCAACATAAATAGGGCTTCTCCTTTTCTTACGGTACATAAATGATGTAAGTCGACTTCCCCAGAATGGCATATTCCGTCTTTTTGCTGATGACACAGCCCTTTGTTATCCCGGCGTATGTTCAAATTACGATATTATGCATATGGAAGAAGATTTGAAAGTTCTGAATAAATACTTTTCCTCAAATCTTTTGACACTTAACCTTACTAAAGCAAAGTAGATGATTTTTCGCTCTTTTCTTAAATAAAATTGAACTACATGATGTATGATGTATGATGTAATCTTCCATCCTATGTAGCGTGGCACAGCCCGTTTGCAGCGAACTACCGCATATCAAAATTTGATCCGAATAACCAATTTTTTAACTCTAGACTGTCTTTGAGTGAACTATTCCAAGGGAATGAATGTACAAGTCGAGTAACTAGTACGATTCAATAGGGGTAGGTATATTTTGTCTCCACCGAAAGAACAATCTATTGCTAAAAAATAAGAAATTCAGCCATTTTAATGTGGAATGTTCCATAGGATAAAAAATTGAACTACATGATGACCCAAAACTCTCGGATATAGCAATAGAAAAAGTCACCAATTTTAAATATTAGGGAATAATTCTTGATGAAACTTTTCATGTAGCAATCACATACATTATTTGCAAAAAAAGATATCATCTTATGGCGAGATTCTATGGAGGGCCAAAGCATTCGTTCCACGTCATTTGTTGCTTAAGTTTTGTTTTGCTTCCATACATTCTCATCTCTGTTTCCTTATTGCTATATGGAGGAGTTCCTTTCATCACGTTTGCAATTCCTACCGTTGATTAAAAACTATTTTCAATCCCCCTTTGCTTTTTTCAACCAATTTTATTTATTCTTACAGTCCGTACAATATTTATCACGCACCAAACTTTGTGATCTTCAAACTATTATTTATTAAAAAGAAATCAAAGCATGAGGTTCACTCCAGGAATACGCATCCATAATACCCAACATTCTATTCATTTGATACGCACCACGTCTTCCACTTCTTGTGGACAGCGACGAATTTCGTTCATTGGACCAAAAAATTCAATAGTCTTCCTTCTGATATAAAAATAACAAAAATTTATACGAACCATTTCAAGAACTAATGCAATATTTCAAAGAAAATTTAATGTTATGACTCATTTAGTTAGAAGCTTAATTTGAAAACAAATCAAAATTTCTCATCAGCCGATTGAATCAAGGATACTGCTTAGATACGTCTTTAGGTTCGTCGCCTCAAATTTCTCTTAATATTGCCTTTCGTTCAAGTCTTTTGATTCTGTAAATAACACCACCACTCGCCGCGTTGAAAATAGAGTTCGATTATATATGTCTAAGCATGATTTTGATACAACCCTGCTCATTCCGGATGACGTTTTAATAGCTGATTTCCGCTGTGTGTTGTTGTTTACAGTTCAACTTAACACTCTGTGTACCGCGAGTTCAACTTTTCATAATTTTTGAGAAAATCGAGTCACATAATCGGGTGTACAACTTCCAAAATTCTCTGTGCTATTGGAATAACTGTTTTTCTTGTTCAAGTGCAAGCTGTTGGCTTATGGTTATAAATTGAATAAGCTTCTTTGAAAACTTCATGAAACGGGTATGAAACGATATCGTGTCAAACTTGAGAGGGTGTGTGCTGTTCCACATGATTGCTATTTTTTATGGACGCTACTGTTCATACATACAAATTTTAATTAACTTCCTTTTGCGCGATATGTATTTTTTTTCTTAAACTATTCATGCAGCTCAAAATAGAGCTGTCATAATGTCTTGGCAGTCGCCATTGATTTTCATACGACAATTAGCTTCAAACAAACAAGAAATTCTACCGCCAATCTTGGTGATTGCCATGGCCCGCCAGCTGGCAGAACGAAAACCCATAACCATTAACTTAAACGATCCACCCCCCATTGATGATCGTTTGACATCGACTGGCCGCCTGGTAACCAATTGCTAGACAGATCGAATGGCGGCAGGGCACCCAGGAAAATGACTTTCCAATAAAAATCATATTAATGTGCACCCTTTCGGGGAGGGTCTTTCGATGAACCAGTACTTGAACAGGGAAGGGCACCTAAAGTGGATAATCCGATAGCAACGGGGTAACATTTTCGAAAAGTTTATGCCTGAACTGGAAGCGTCTCAATAATGTGCATCTCGATGGACGAATCGTGATGGAATCTCGTCTAGAGACTCTTGGTCGGCCGCCCGGTGGAATGGCCATTAACCTTTGACGGAGAGGTGACTCGAAGCAACAGAAGCCACTCTACTAGTCTGCTGATTCTGCAGCTGGAAGAAGGAGGATAATTTGATGCCCGATGACTCAGGTGGATCAATCTGATTTGCACTAGTGGGTAGCTGGATGATGGTTTCTACTCGAATAAGTCTGAAAGTTCTAAATAGAATTATTTCCGTTCTCTTCAAAAATTCTCGTAACTCAACATGTTCATTAAGAAATATAGTAGTAAATTTTACTGAATGGAAAAATAAGTAAGACACTTACTGAGCAAGACAAACCGTTTTAGCGAATGGTGTGCTTCCCATTGATTCTTTCCATAAAATTCAAAACCACTTGACTAAGCGTCAGTTGATGCGAAAAAATCGCTCGACTCCAGTCTTTAAAACTGCAACTTTGCCACCCACAAATGGGGGCTTTAAAGTGTTCAAGTCCGGTGCAAATTGGTGTTGTTTTCCGAAAAGCTTCTTGAAGCCTATCTATTTATGGTCTCAGCCCGTTGCTCTTTGTGCCCATCATGAGAAAAGTAAATGACCGAACGAGCATTTAACAACAAGAGAGACACATGAAGGTGGTCCATCGAAGCTAATAGGTCTCAGTTTATACACCTTGGACGATTAGCCGTTGTTGCTTGTTGGACGCCACGTTCTGGGACGGATGCTGCCAATCCAGAAGATCAACTTTATTTATTGCAATTTTGGCGCTCTATGCGATCCATTAGATGGAAAATTGAAGATCTTTATTACTCGAACTTTGTTGCTGGGAACGGAAGATAGTAATTCGAATTTTGCACACTTTTAAGCATATTGTAAAATCTGAAACTGATATGTGGGGTAGGATCTAGAAGCCATTATGATCTATTTTGGCAGAGGCTGAGAACTTTTGCGGTATCGATTTAACAGAAGTGCATATTTAGGCAGCAATGTAGATTTTGAGAAGATGATTTTTCAAGATTTTAAAAGCAAGAAAAGCCCCAGAAAAAAAAACAAAAATTATGCTAACTGATTTTGTTAGATGTATGAAGATTGTTTTTTTTTAAAGACGTCAGTCCAATTCAGGATCAATCGAAATTTTTTGATTTTCTTCCAAAGATAATATTAAGTAGAAATGTTTGAAAATCGAAAACCTAATTTAATGAACAGAAAAAAATGAAGATTTTTGAAGTGGTGTTATTTTTGTCATTTTTGAATATTAATAATTTATGAAATTTTTGTTTTTTTTATTTTTTGTGAATTTTTTTATTTTGTAATATGAGTATTTTTTGTAATTTTTGTAGTTTTTTGTAATTTTTTTATTTTTTGAAATTTTTATAATTTTTGTAATTTTAATAATATTTGTAATTTAGTAATTTTTGTCATTTTTGTCATTTTTGTCATTTTTGTCATTTTTGTCATTTTTGTCATTTTTGTCATTTTTGTCGTTTTTGTCGTTTTTGTCATTTTTGTCATTTTTGTCATTTTTGTCATTTTTGTCATTTTTGTCGTTTTTGTCATTTTTGTCATTTTTGTTATTTCTGTCATTTTTGTCATTTTTGTCATTTTTGTCATTTTTGTCATTTTTGTCATTTTTGTCATTTTTGTCATTTTTGTCATTTTTGTCATTTTTGTCATTTTTGTCATTTTTGTCATTTTTGTCATTTTTGTCATTTTTGTCATTCTTGTCATTTTTGTCATTTTTGTCATTTTTGTCATTTTTGTCATTTTTGTCATTTTTGTCATTTTTGTCATTTTTGTCATTTTTGTCATTTTTGTCATTTTTGTCATTTTTGTCATTTTTGTCATTTTTGTCAATTTTGTCAATTTTGTCAATTTTGTCATTTTTGTCATTTTTGTCATTTTTGTCATTTTTGTCATTTTTGTCATTTTTGTCATTTTTGTCATTTTTGTCATTTTTGTCATTTTTGTCATTTTTGTCATTTTTGTCATTTTTGTCATTTTTGTCATTTTTGTCATTTTTGTCATTTTTGTCATTTTTGTCATTTTTGTCATTTTTGTCATTTTTGTCATTTTTGTCATTTTTGTCATTTTTGTCATTTTTGTCATTTTTGTCATTTTTGTCATTTTTGTCATTTTTGTCATTTTTGTCATTTTTGTCATTTTTGTCATTTTTGTCATTTTTGTCATTTTTGTCATTTTTGTCATTTTTGTCATTTTTGTCATTTTTGTCATTTTTGTCATTTTTGTCATTTTTGTCATTTTTGTCATTTTTGTCATTTTTGTCATTTTTGTCATTTTTGTCATTTTTGTCATTTTTGTCATTTTTGTCATTTTTGTCATTTTTGTCATTTTGTCATTTTTGTCATTTTTGTCATTTTTGTCATTTTTGTCATTTTTGTCATTTTTGTCATTTTTGTCATTTTTGTCATTTTTGTCATTTTTGTCATTTTTGTCATTTTTGTCATTTCTGTCATTTTTGTCATTTTTGTCATTTTTGTCATTTTTGTCATTTTTGTCATTTTTGTCATTTTTGTCATTTTTGTCATTTTTGTCATTTTTGTCATTTTTGTCATTTTTGTCATTTTTGTCATTTTTGTCATTTTTGTCATTTTTGTCATTTTTGTCATTTTTGTCATTTTTGTCATTTTTGTCATTTTTGTCATTTTTGTCATTTCTGTCATTTTTGTCATTTTTGTCATTTTTGTCATTTTTGTCATTTTTGTCATTTTTGTCATTTTTGTCATTTTTGTCATTTTTGTCATTTTTGTCATTTTTGTCATTTTTGTCATTTTTGTCATTTTTTTTTTTTTGAATATTTTTATTCTTTTTTGTCCGAACCGATTCCTTCTTGTGTTTTCAGATGATTTGAAAATGAACATTGAAACTATTTGAGACATCTCGAATTTCTTTTTCAAATTCATGATTGAAAAGATATTCGTTATATTTCTTGAACTTTGTTTTATTTGTAGACCAAAAAAAACAGTATGAGTATGGATGCATTATTTTGATTATGGCTTAGAATTAAAAAAAAAAAGATTTACTTTGCCTTTTATTTGATTTATTCGTCTTCAATTAACTCCAATAATTTTTATTGGTGTTGTCACAATTAATGCGTTATATAGATTCATAACTTAAGTCTTGTTCAAAAGCTGGTTACAGAAAATTAAAATGTTTCATTTTGTGAAGCTTTGCATTTCAATAAATTTAAAAATTTTCAATGAACTTCTTATTCATTGTCTTTCTTATACAAGTTTTCATCGAACTTTACAATATTGGCAACGGTTGATGAATCAGTGTTTCGGATTGCAGCCAACCTTATAACTCAAATGCCATAGAAGAAGTCAATTAGTTTTCAAGTAATCGAAAATTATTTCCTCTAGCTACCAACTCTTAAATGCATAATCGTTACCTAAATCCAATGTTATAATTTTTCAATTTAAGCCAATGCCCCTGTGTTACAACAGCTCTGTAACATGCCTTCCGGTGATTCCGTGCAGTCCCATCCTCAGACCTTTTAATTTATTAAGCAATTAATTTCGGTACCACAAACATAAAATAAATTCTTAGCTAAGTATCCATTCAACTTGCTCCAAAGACCGCGAAGCAAGTGCAGCGTTCTGACTTAAATGTTTCCCAACACCCCTCATAATGATTGGTATTTTCTAATCAAAGTCTCACCGCGTTTTGCCCAAAAGCAAACATGCACGACTTTAGAGCGCAGTTTTGCCCTAGAAGCGGGAGAATATCTCACCTTCCCCACACAATTCACCCACGCTTCTTTCCGAATTTCTGCCACCCTTCCTGTTCAGAATCGAAGTTAGTTGATGCTCTTTTTAATGTTGTTGTTGTCGAGGATGAATTCGCGAAATATCTTCCTTCATATGGAAGTGTCTGCAATGGAAGAGGAGAAAAAACACGATCACGATCAGTGAGACGGATGTTGCCGTTAACCCTTGATTCATGATGAGAAAACTATGAACACTTTCCCAAAAAAAAAATAGTATTGACTACTTAAAAAAAACCTTGAATTTAACACAATAACAGATATTTCTGAAGATAATATTTCAAAACTAAATAAAAACTTGAAAACATTCATAACAATGGCACCGAAAGGGTCCAAACAATCCGTCAAACGACTGAGCTCTTTTCCCGCTTGAAGTTCTCGGGCACATCAATTTCTATGCGCCGCGTCTCGATTTGCGATTCACCTTGATATTTATGTTTGAACAAATATGAACCCCATGGAGTCTCCAGTTAGTAAATAAGTCGGCTGCACGTGGCTTGGCTTAGGTGCCCTCCTGCCGGGGATCTAAGCAGTAATGGTGGAAACTATAACTTTACGTCGTCAGCGAATCTGAATTGAGGCTGTTGTTGCAAAAATTGGTGGGGAGTGTTTCTGTAAATTTTTTAACAACTTGGTTTCTAAGAAAATTTTATTTCTATTTTTGTGTTGCTGAGCAGATTGTATAGAACGAACCTTATTTGATTTTCAGAAAGCTATTTGAAAGTTTTGCAATCATAAAATTACTTCTCGAAAACAAAAGGTCACGAACTACAAAGAAATATTTGAGAAAAAAAGCATAATCATAATGTTTGAGTTTATCCGAATTCTGATTTTTCCTCTGAACGTGAAAAAACTGAAATTGTTATTCAAATTCAGAAAATACAGCTAAACAATAAAATTTGAAATGCACAATATCATAATAATGTTTTCTAGCCCTGCTGACTGTATCTAGAAAGATCCATACATTTTATTTCAAAAACCATATATTCACATAGAATGAAGTATGTATATATTGAGAAGAATAAAAGTTGTGAAATTGTGAACCCATGAAAATTGGGAAATATTAAAAACAAATACGTCGTGGATAACTGGAGTAAAATAAGAAATTACGATTACTCACAAAACGATGTCAATAGAAATGGCCATCATTACATTATTATGTTTACCTCACAAATCTCATTCTTTCTGGTTTGGAAATAAAATCAGAGGAACAATCTTCGCATGTTTGCAAAAACCAAAAATATCATTTTCGTCCAGTATTAAAATTTGCAGATCTATGTACATTAGAATAATTCACTTTTCGGCTTTTTTCGCAGACAAGAGCCGGACTCATATGGGTTGTTTCTCGTGCATTTTCAAGTGTTTCTGCCAAATAAGAGATCTAATTATTGAACTAATCTCTGTTCTGCGCAATGAGTTTTTGTGAAAAAAGTTTTTTTTTTCTTAAAAGTTTTCTTATGAGAGTTCTAGCAAGCCACCTGTTAGAATATATCGATAATTTTATGTTGCATGGTGGTTGATATTGTTAGGATTTTTATGGACTTGTTTTAGATAATCGTTCAAAACAACCCGGAAAAAATGAAAAAAGCCTTAAATACCAACTTCGCATTCGCAGGAACAGTCGCCAAAAACTTCGGTTAGCGCTACGCAACAACTATCTGTTTTATGAAATTACAGTTGGTTGGAATTGCAACATATTCTCTTTCGAGATAATGGTACACTTCCATACTTATAATTCCTATAGAAGCTAAGTCCCACATTTCGTTGCCTCAGATAATATCATCTCTTAAAATAGAAAACCAGCCCCCACAAAATGTTGTAGGTGCTATGGCCGAAGCTTGTGAGGAAGAGGGGAAGATATGCTAGTCAACGTTTCCAAAAATCTAAACTACCTACTTGTACCGAAATTTTACTTACAAGTCGAAAGCTTAAAATCTGCAGTAAATCCGAACAAAATATAATTCAGAAAATTTCCTTGGTAAGATAGCCCTGTTAATCATTTATTTGATGTTCAAATTGTAATTATCGCAAGAATAGTAACAAAGTTATTCAAATATTTACGAATCAGTGTTTAAATCACAATTGCTTTCCCACTCAAGTTTTTACTTCATGCAACCAGAAAATTGTGGCATCAAGAGGACTTGCTTAGAAATTGATCAAACTCCTTGACCAGTTTTGGGGTACTTGAATGAATAAAATATCTTTGCTTGTGCACAAGTTGGTGTGAAGAAAACTTAAACGATTTTTCTTTTTATCAATTCGAATTTTTTGCAAACATCTGTCAATAACTTGACCATTTTAAATCCAATTTGTTTATATATTATCAAATTAAAGTTAATAAAAAGGGATAGCTTTAGAAGAAGAGCTTTGGTGAAAAACATTTTTTTCTGATTTGCTGCAGATCTACTACTTCCAGCTTGTAAGTAAAAATTCTATACAAGTTGGTAGTTAAGGTTTTTTTTTTAATTTTTTTCGATTTTTTTTGGACATTTATCTAAAACAGATCCATAAAAAAGCTTACCGTGTCAACCATCATGCATCATAAAATTATCGTTTTATATATACAGGGGCTTGCTAGAAATCTCATAAGGACTCATAACGCAGAACAGAAATAAGTTCAATAGATCTCAAATTTGGTAGAAATACTTAAAAATGCATGCGGAACAACCCATTAGAGTCCGGCCTTGATCTGCAAAAAAAAGCCGAAAAGTGAACTAGTCTAATGGACATACATTACTGTTCATAATTGTATAGAAATTGAATGCACACGCACTGTCACTTCGAATTTGAACTTCCAAAACATTTTACTCTAATGATATTTTTTGATCTTATTTTCTGCATTAGATAGATCAACTATCACACTATTATACCACAAATTTTGAGCTTTCTGGAGTTTGTGTGGCCTGAGAAACAGTAATTCTACGAAAATCGGACTTTTTGGACATTTCTCATTCAAACTGCAATGTCTCTGAAACTACGCTAAATTTTTTATTGAAATTTTGCAGAGTGATTGTTGAAATATAAAGCTAGCTTGTTTGAAGTTTTTGAAAAGTTCTATCGATGGGATCAAAAGTTACGCGAGGTACAATATTTCAGGCATGAACCTAAAAATACGATTCCTACAGAATTTTGAACGATTCATGAGCACAATATCGTTTCCATCCACAAATCAGTCAAAAAATGTCTGGCAAAAGCAATGAAGAAAAGAAACAATGTAATAAATGATCTATTTGTGATTTGAAATCGGAATTCCGCGATATTATTTTGATTTTTTGTTTGAAATAGATTTACTGGTTGTTAAACATGAAATAGGATTTTTCTATGGAAACATTCGTCCAAAATTCTTTAGAAATCGCATTTCTAGGTTCATGCTTGAAATATTGTACCTCGCATAACTTTTGGTTATATCGATAGAAATTTTCAAAATCTTCAGATATGCAAGCTTTGTATTTCAACAATCACTCTGCAAAATTTCAATAAAAAATGTAGCGTAGTTTCTGAGATATTGCAGTTTGAATGATAAAAGTCCAAAAAGTCCGATTTTCGTAGAATTACTGTATCTCAAGCCACACAAACTCTAGAAAGCTCAAATTTTGTGATATAATAGTGTGATAGCTGATCTATCTAATGCAGAAAATTCGATCAAAAAATATTACCAGAGTAAGAAGTTATGAAAGTTCAAAGTCGAAGTGACAGTGTGCGTGCTTACAATTTCTATAAATTATGAACGGTACTGTATATCTATTAGCTTAGCTTAGCTTAGCTTAGCTTGATTGACTACTCACATCCACCTTGAATCATGGGACTCGAAATGCTGTATTACTTATTTGATTTATTTTTCTCTGGAACGTATAAGCTACTTTTTGTTTTAAATATGCCATGTTTGGGTTTTCTATAGGGATTACATTATTATCGTTCATGCATTTCGAACTCCATGATCGCAGGCGTGGCTCAGTAGAATGAATTCCACATCGCCAATGGTTGCTACTCCGTGATTGACCGAGGCCATCAATTGTGTTCAAAGGTCAAAAGAATGTTGCTTGGGAGTAGCATGTCATTCTCATTGCACAGAACTGATGCTCTCTCTTTATACATCAATAACGGCGCTGGCCACGTCCTAGTAGTCAATAGATAGGTTGGAAAAGAGAGAAAAGGATGAAAGAATAAATTTGTGCTTAAGGACCGAGCTCACCTCTGCATCCTAGCAAAACAATTTTGTTTTGGAGGTTTGGGTGGTAGGATATGATCAGGAGACACCTTTGACCAGTGTGATCGAAAATATTAAATCTTATTTTTCCTAATGAACTAACTTTTTTTTTAACTTTTTGAACTGTACAAATATTGTTCCTGTTTCACGTAACACGATCTGTGCAACATAATTATTCATAATAATTCATTCAAGTTTTAAGGATAGTGAAATAAATTCCATTTGAAAAGCTTGTTTTGAATATTTTTTGTACCGCGTAGCCTGGCTATGGCTATAGAAGCTAAACATTGGTCATATTTGTTCTAATTCAGTCAAAGTTTATTTTATTCATCTATTTAAATAAAGGTATCATTATAAAACCTTTAAAGATTTCTCGCAAGTCTTCATCTGACTTCACAGCCTTCGAAAAACAAAGCTACTCAGAGAACTTGAACTATAAAATGCTTTTTCACTATACATGGTATATAAGCTTAAATATATAATCTATTCTAAATGTTTTGCTAAATATGTTTCCCTAAAAATGCTTGAAACATTAAAGGTTATGTCCAAGCTTGACATTACATGCTTGATTTTTTTTGTGGGCTCATATTAGCAAAATTCAACAAAATGTATAGCACAATACTTGACAAAAAAAAGAAGTTTAATTCATATGAAATTACTAGCTAAAAAACAATTAGAATTTTATTGATAATTTTTTTCATTTAAATAAAAATCTTAAACAATTTATCAACAGTTTGAATTTTTCAAAATAGAGCGGTGAATATTGAAAATTTGATTTTAAAAATTTACTAGAAATATTTTAATAAATAACTGTTGAAAACGCAGGTTTCAGTGGTGGAATAGAGTTATCTTTATTCAGTTTCGTTCGTCAAGTCCTTAAATAACTACTTATAACATAAGCGATAGCTATTTACATGATTCACTGAAGTGATATCCTCACTTATAAGTTTTCTCATTTTCGTGTGATATTCTGAGCTAACTACTCAGAATATTTGGCAACACTGGTGAGTTACCACGAACCTAAATTGAGTTGTTTAGCTTCACAGTGTGATGATGTAAACATTTATACCGTGTTTACCATCATCAGCTGTCATCATCAATCATCACCGCTATTGTTTCAATTGCGAATTGACTCAAAGCATGCGGAACCAAAACAAACTGTTTTGGTTTCGCCGACGGGTCAGCAGAATTCTTCTGCTGATTGAAATACGGATTGCGTTCCGAAAACCGTAAGTATCAACACCTCCCCTCAATTCGCAGATTGAGAATGCTGAACAGCTTCGCGTGCCTCGCCCTTGGTAACGCCTTCGTGAACGCGTCAGCTGGCTGATCCTCAGTAGAGATGTGTCGCAAAGATAGCTGACCGCTTCTTATGATGTCTCTGATGAAAGCATACTTCACATCCAGATGCTTCATCCGCTGATGAGTTCGCGCCTCTTCCAGATACTGGATGCAAGGGATGTTGTCTTCCATTAACGTGAAAGGAGTGCTAACCACACCCAATTCACCAAGGAAGTTTGTTAACCACAAACCTTCCTTGACCGCATGGCAAAGGGCTCCTATCTCAGCTTCGGTCGACGACAGACTGACCGTCTGTTGACGTTTCGTTGACCACGAAACTAGATTCCCGAAGATCATGTAAGCGTAGCCTGATACAGATCTTCGATCATCGGAGTCGTTGGCAAAATCTGCATCAGCATATCCGATGAGTGGTTCCGAATTCACGTTTCTGCGGAATACCAACGCCGTATCGGTCGTACCTCGAAGGTATCGCAGAATACGCTTCAGGCCTTGCCAGTGCCTATCCCCCGGGCTGGCCTGGTACTTGCTCAGTGCGCTAACCGCAGCACAGATATCTGGTCTCGAAGATGTCGCCAGATATTGTAGACAACCGATCAATTCTTTGAACGGTTGTTCGGTGATAACCTCACCATCGTTCAGCTTCGTCCAGCGAACGTTTGTGTCAAGCGGAGTGCTAACGGGTTTACAATCGGCCATACCAAATCGTTGCAAAAACTTTTCAACGTATCCTGATAGCAAAATCTCGAATTCTATCCGTGTTCGCGTTTCTGCGGTATACCAACGCCATAATGGTCATACGTCGATGGTATCGCAGAATACGCTGCAGGCTTCGCCAGTGGCTCTCCGCCGGGCTGGCCTGGTATTTACTTAGTGCGCTAACCGCTGCACAAATATCTGGTCTCGATGATATCGCCAGATACTGCAAACAACCGATAAGTTCTTTGAACTGTTGTTCGGTGATAACTTCACCATCGTTTAGCTGCGTCTATCGGCAATTCGTACCAGAAACAAAATGGATTTCCTGTAACCTGGGTTATGCTAACCACTTCCCAAATCTCGCTCTCATCCAGGACTGCTTGATAGTTGCTTAGTACGCCAACCGCAGCACTGATGTTCGACCTCGAAAACTGCAAACAACCGATCAAATCGTTGAACGGCTGCTCAGTGATAACCTCACTTCGTTCAGCCCGAATCTCGTTCCTTTCATGGCTGCGGTGGTCTTCCGGAAAAAAAGCAGTCCCTTTGGCCCTTGAGCTTGCTGACGATTTGAAGTTGCTCTTCCTCATCATCAGCGGCTACGTTATCCACGTAGCGTTGATAAGCTTCTCCTGCTCGATGACTGCGTCTCTGGGCTGGTTCGGGATTGACGGAATCTGGATCATCATCGTCATCTTCGCCATCGCTACTCTCGTAATCGCTCTCGTCTACCAACGTATGCTGACTGGCACCAGAATCGATGACGAATCTTCGTTGATTCTGGTGGCTGATAACCTCAGCATGCAAACGCACAGCATATATTGCATGTTGTTTTCTGGTAACCCCAGATAAACAATCTCTTGTTACTAACAGGGCCCTTTCTCGGTGGCTTCGTGAATTAGCTACACTTCGATCGACAGAAATCAAGAGGTGGATGAATTCGCTAGCGACTAACCATCGCCCGAACCACCTCCTCCGAAGCACCCGAAGCAGCTTCCATCCATCGAAGACATGCTCGCGCATACTATACGCAGCACAGCTACAAAGCACGAGAAAGATCTTCTCGTCTCCAACTCTTTGATCGCTACAAAAAGCGGGAAGGCAAAGTTCAGCAACAAACGTCCAATCTGACTCTGTGTTGCTAAAGTTTCTGGCAACTAACCGTCGCCGAAAATACCTCCTCCTAAGCCACAGAAAAATCAAACTGTAGGCTTGGATAAGCTCATTCATGCTGACTACAGCGTAGCTCCACATCACGAGAGTAACCCTCTCGAACAGCTTCTTCCAATCTCCAATCCTTGCTAATACTCCATCTGGAGCATTAGGATCTGACCAATCCTGGTTACAGATCCCGAGAGTCCTCCTCCCGGCCATCGGAAATAAAACCATGCTGCTAACCGCAGCGCGGCTCGTGTCGGCATCGAGAGTAACCCTCTCGGAACCCGACTTCCCGGCCTCGAACTCCAGTGACACCTTCTGGCTGACCTGGAGCATCTCGTGGCCTCTGTGCTGACGGTCCTCTACGCTGATGGTCCTCTGCGCATGGATCAGCTCATAACTGCTGACCATAGCGCACAACCAAAGCACGAGAGTAACCCTCTCGGCTATCAGCACCACCCTATTAATCCGGGGTGGACCTCCTGACCATCGCGCTGCCCGGTTGCGGATCCAGGGAATCCTCCCGGCCGTCGGACGTGAGCTCACGCATGCTAACCGCAGCGTGGCTCGTGACGGCATCGAGAGTAACCCTCTCGATCCGCGAACCTCCCCGGACTCGACCTTTGGCGGAACCTCCTGGCTGGCTTGGGACATCTCGCTGGCTGGTCTCGGCACTGGTGGTCCTTTGGCTGCTGGCTGGCTCTCTCTGGTGGTCCTCTGGCTCGTCTCTGGGTAAGTTTGTCCCTCTGCGCTGGCTGCTGCAGAACTTGCTAACCGCAAGTCGAATACACTTGAGAGTACCCCTCTCACTAACTCATAGTTTTCCAATTCTCCAGACGTATCTGGGCCCATAACCTGTTGAAAACGCAGGTTTCAGTGGTGGAATAGAGTTATCTTTATTCAGTTTCGTTCGTCAAGTCCTTAAATAACTACTTATAACATAAGCGATAGCTATTTACATGATTCACTGAAGTGATATCCTCACTTATAAGTTTTCTCATTTTCGTGTGATATTCTGAGCTAACTACTCAGAATATTTGGCAACACTGGTGAGTTACCACGAACCTAAATTGAGTTGTTTAGCTTCACAGTGTGATGATGTAAACATTTATACCGTGTTTACCATCATCAGCTGTCATCATCAATCATCACCGCTATTGTTTCAATTGCGAATTGACTCAAAGCATGCGGAACCAAAACAAACTGTTTTGGTTTCGCCGACGGGTCAGCAGAATTCTTCTGCTGATTGAAATACGGATTGCGTTCCGAAAACCGTAAGTATCAACAATAACATATATCGTAGTCACGTCATAATTTGATTTATTTTAATGGTTCTTTTGAAATTGAATTATGGTACTGTGAATCAACAATTTAAGCGGTTTTATAAATTGAGTGCAAAATTTTCGATAATAATCGATATCGGTATCAATTCCTATCATTGCAACATGAAATTAGGTGAAACTGATTCGAAAATAAAATATATACCTTTCACAGCTCTCACTAAAGAAAATAAATTGACTTAATTATTAACACAAATGACTTATCACTTGAAAGCTAGAATCATCTTAAAATAAAATAAACGAAAAAAGAAAACAGTATAATTGCTACATCAATAATCAGTTATTTAAAAAGAAAATGAAATCACCGAATGTTAGATATGAGATTTAAAAAAAATGTACTTAGCTTGCTTTATGATGAAAATTTGTAACCCGTTCGTTCCTCCAATGGATCGTTTAATTAGCTCCAGTTGAAAACGGAATGGCATTTCCACACTTGCAAGGAAAAATTTCTACTCTAGACATTGCGCTTGTTAGCGAGGATAAAAACCTTCTCTTAAGCTTAACTAACGCCATCTGAATTCATTTATAGTTCTCTTTTTCTTTCACTTTTCTCGAAGCTCGAGAATATACGCGTGCTGCCATGGCGATTTGGCGTCATCCGAAGACCAAATTTGCAATAACTAAACATACAAAACACTGTGAATACACGAAATTTACTTGCTGAACCTCACACTAAATGCAATCCTGACAACTTCAGCTATCAATTTCACAAAAAATCACTGATAAACTACTGCTAAAACCAAGATAAAAACATTAAATCTTTCCCGAAACAAGAAATCGCGTTCGCCACCAGGCAGTCGAAGTTTGTTCTCCAATTATGAACGGTACTGTATATCTATTTTCTTAAAACTCATATGAAGCGTTTGGCAGGATATTCCACGCTTCATTCCTCCATCGTACCTGTTTCTTTTGTGTTTTTCATCTCATGGCTGACCTGGACGTTGTCATATTTTCATTTTTTTTGTGATATGTTTCAGATGTCTACATGTTTTTTGTAGAAACAAAAAAAGTACAGGCGGCATTTTGCAGTGAGTTAAGCTGCGATTTCCAGTAAATTTTTCAAAATTTTAAGAAAGTTTGTAAAATCGTTGATTTTCTTGAATCAAGTAATTATTTCATTGCCTCAGTATCATTCGTTTGGAGAAAAAAATCATAGATTAAAGGGTTACATAAATTAAAAGATAAAATTGTGGCAGTCTTACTGGGTTCCTTGCGCCTTCAAATTTAAAGAGAGAGTTTGCTCATAATTGCTTATAATTTTTGCTGACCATTATATAAATGAAAAGAATTTAAGAATTATGGTTGTGTCTGAAACCAAAAGTATACAAAGATGATCCTGTATCAGAATTTTCAACTTTTACGTTTTTGCTACAGTGAGCGAAATAGGAATAGTACCACTATGTGTTTTGCTTTTTAAAATATTAATGATTGAAAGTCACTAACATTTTCTTCTACAATTTGTTTTGAACTGTTTAACGGATTTAGGTTATCATAAGTTTTCTTTTATTGGACGTTGCAATTGGCGTTGAGGACCAAAAATATGAAAAAAAATTGTGCGAAATAAGACTAGTACAACTTGTGTTTTTCAACGAAAACAAGATTATTTCTACAAATTTATTGTGTAAAAGTGAATGATACTGCTTCTACGAATTATTCGAATAGATAACTGCATTTTAAGGAGTTTTCTAGAATTTCAAAGGTTTTCAAAGGTTTTAGAAGGGAGTTTTAATAGATGCGTTTAGGAATTTAATATTTGAGCTAAAATACTTGATCAAACTGCTTGATTTCTTCATTAACATTCATAAGTATGATGCAAATGACGAAACATAGATTTGAGGCTGGATTTGAAAAAAACAGGCTTCAAATTTATAAATACTAATGTTTTTTTTTATAATCAAACTCTATTCTATTTATTCATGTCATAGATGGCAGCACTATTTCGCAGTTAAACCGAACTGACGCCCATTTTCGAATATCTGGGATTAATTCAGGTGTGCTGAATAATTTTGGTCAAGAAATAAGTACTTGGTACCGTGTGACTGCCTTGGAAATTCTAAGATCACAAAATCAAAAAATTAGAATTTTATCAAGGTCACTAAAAGTGAATTTCTTGGACCGACAATCAGAATTATTTTGTACTTTTCGATGGAACTTGATGGACCAGACGACTAGCAGTATAATTGGTATGATTTGAAATTGAATCGGAAGTTGAGATGATCCGGAATTTCGGCGATAGTGTATTCTTGTGCTGGTGATTTTTTTTTTTGCAAATCCGGAAAAGCTTTCTCCAGCGTGAACTCCAACAAAACTGTGTTGGAAAACTACCTCGAAATGAAGAATATGGGCCTTAAGGGGGGGGGTAGGGTCTAACGGGTATAAAAAAAACACCATTTTCACGATTTTTTTTTTAGAGCTATCGTTCAAACAAATGTGTTCAAATTTTTTGCATTATACAAAGCATTGTTAAAAGAACATTTAGTAATTTTTTCGTAAAAAAATATTGAAAAATGAGCCGGTGACGGAGCACTTTCGAGGATGCTGTATCTCAGCACAGAATCATCTGAAGTCAAAAAATCAGAGCAAAATATAGTCCTCCCCTTAATAAATCTGGGAAATAAATATTAAGACTTCATTTGTTTTTTATGTAAGATAGTGCTGCCATCTACGACATGAAACTGGAAAAAGTGTGGTTTACTGATAATAATCTAAGTTTTTAAATTTCAATCTGTTTTTTTCTTATTCCAAATAAACCCAGAATGCTTGTTTTATCGTTAAACGTCATTTTAATGAAGACTGTAAGTAGATTGGTAAAGAATTACAGCTCAAATCTCAAATTCATTAGTTCTCTTCAAACCCCCTTTTATAACCTTTGAAAACTTTTGGAATTCTTGAAAACTCATTAAAATGCAGTTATCTATTTAAATAATTCGTAGAACCATTTTTATTCCCTTTTACACAGTAAATTTTTAGAAATTATCTTGCTTTTGTTGAAAAACACAAGTGGTACTATTCTTATTTCGCACCATTTTTTTTTTCATATTTTTGGTTTGCAACGTGCAATATAAGTAAACTTATGCTAGCCTAAATCCGTTAAACAGTTCAAAACAAATTGTAGAAGAAACCTTTGGTGACCTTCAATCATTTATATTTTAACAAAAAAAAACACAGAGTGGTACTATTCTTATTTCGCTCACTGTATAGAGAGCTCACTTTTCAAAGGCTCTCGTCATAGACTGACTAGCTGTAATATTTGGAAAACCGTTTTACAAATAGAAACTTGACTAAGAAAATGTAAATTTTTTTTTAAATTTTAGACTAAATCAAGGGCTTCTTGTTTTGATGACTAATTTTTACCCATGATTTTTTGTCTTAATACACACGAATAAAAAAAGAATTAAAACAAATTATGTTTGTAACTATATGATTATTCATTTTTAAGTACTCATTAATAGTTTTCGTATAACATTGTAACTTAAGAGAAGACACGAATGCCACAAGGATGGTAAAGTGTCATTGATAAAACCTTAAAAAAAGTAACTTTAGAAAAGTGGTCCTTAGCTTTAAAGGTGAACTAAATTTTTTTAATGAAACCTCTAGAAATAAAAAATGAAATTTGCTTTTATCGATGGATAAAATTTTCGAATTTGTGTGAAAGTCTGGTAGATTAAAGTTATTTGATTTGAGCATAAAATAAGTTCTCATTAAGGTAGTCTTCAATTTGTTTAAAAAAACTTATACTTTACTCAAATCAAACAAGCTCAATCTTCTACATTCTTTTCCAAATTCCAAAATTCGAACCTTTGATGAAAATAAATAAAATTTTCCAAAAAACAGTAAGAGATGAAAAGTTTTCTAATAAAATTTGCTTGATGCAAACTTGAACTAAATTTATGATTTCAGTTTGAAATTTGACTTACAAAAGCTGCAATATTAATAATGTTAAACAATGTTTCTTAAACAGGCAATATTTTTGATAAAAAATCAATTACATACTAAAAATCCTGTAGATGATTTTTTTTAAATATAATTAGGGATATTTTGCATGAATCAAAATTTAGAAAATTAACTCAAATTTGTGATTATCAACTAAACTGTGTGTACAAACTTATTCTGATTAAAAACTTTGCAATCTCTAAACTGAATTAGCAAGCAAATTTTTAAGTTTATGTTCTCTTGAATTTCTGAACAATTTTATGTTGATTGAAAAACTCATTCACAAGCTAAATCTTCTTCTGAATTCTAAACCTTAATTAAAAAATAGAACTTTCAATCTATTTCCGAATTTCTCAACGATTTCCGAAATGTACAATAAAAACGATTTTCGAGTCTTAATTCCAGATCAGAATTTCTTGAGCCAAATCTTAGAGCCCTCATTCATGAATCTTTTATTTAAATTCTGTATTTTTGGTTTAATCTTAATTCACCAGAACCTCCAAAATGGGTTTAATTTAAAATTTTATATTCAGATCTGAATTTCTATGATAAGGTTGCCAAATTGCCAGGTTTTAAACGGATTGGCCCGGATATTTAATATTAAATTTGGGAAATGTCCGGTCCGACCCGGTTGCCTAGATTTCATTGGAAAAGCCCGGATAAATTATGATCATGAAAGATTTTTAAAGTTTTTTTTAGATTTTTGATGAGCAATTCCTAGGTTTTGACCAAATTGACCGGTTTTGCCTGGATTCGGTCGACAATTTTGAAATGAAACACCCGGATTTTGCCAATTTTTTATATAAAACAGCCCGGATTTGTCCGGCCCACATACGTGCTGAAAAAAATCTGACAACCTCATTCCATGAACAAGTGAGAAAATTTTGAAAAACTGTAGCAGAATTTTGAACTTGAAATGGGTTTTTGAGGTTTGGTATAAGTTTTTAGTTCAGAAAGTTACTCTTGAATATCTTTGCTCTATTATCATAATTTGATTATGAATTTCAAATTTTGAGTGTAGAGTAGAATACCTCGCTTGCTTTTTTGGATCCTCACGGGGGGGTTTGACCCCCAAACCCCCCGCCCCCTCCCCTTTCCTACGGCCATGATCACAACACAAACAACTAAACCTTTTTAATGACCATGCTAGGAAATTTAATTTGCGACCGTTTGCATCTATTTTTTCATTTCCAAGTAAATTGGTTAACATCTAGAATAATAACAGTTTCAAAAAGTTCAGAAAAGCGATTTCTTATCACGGTGGAATGTGTCATTGTAGTTTAAAGTTATTTTAAAAAAACATCAAATGTGTTATTTTAAAAAAAAATTAAAATACCGTTTGAGCTTTTAAAATCAAATGAGGATCTTACAACAATTTGTCGAGTTTGAATGGTTCGCTATCTGAAAATCATCGTTTCCAATTGATTCGCCAGAATCAAATCACGACCGGATATCCAAGGTTGCCAACAGTTTGGAGCAAGCGTCTCTATTGAAACATTCTTCTTTGGGAAATTGGTTACACTTTATTTAGCTAGCCAAACAGGTGCTTAACGTGTTCTGGGAACCAGTTTTTTTTCATTTGCCTAAAATTTAATGCTCGTCTAGACCAGCTGCTCTGCTGGCCCACAATAATTGCAATGTTTGACAATTAGCTTGATTGCCATCGCACCTTCGCAGACCAAATAAAATCTTTAACTAACAGATGGGGAAGACGATAACGATTGTGGGGCTTGGCTGTTTTGGTCCGAAGGTTTAAGCTCGTTTTTTGGCAGTTCTTTTAGCGTGTCTAAGCGTGGAGTTATTTGCGCTAAGCGAAAGTATGCGAACAAAATTTAGTTATTGTGTGGCGTTAGCAATTGTCGCGAATGAGGTATTGTTGTGTTGATTCGACAGATTTTAAAGCTGAGATCTAAGTAAGTTTTTGTATGTCTGACTTTACGACTTCATTTTTTATGTGACAGTTTGTGCAATTGCCATGACAGTCAAGCTTATCCACTTGTGTCCGCTTATTTTTTGCATTTGTGCTAATCCAATTTGAAGAGAAGATTAATTCACGTTTATCTTGAGAACAAAATTGAATTCACTCAATCTTAAAGCAAAAAAATACAACAGAACGCTCTTTTTCCCTGTCGGAGAAAATAATCACTTTTAAAGTGCTTCACATTAACGCGCTCATCATTCCAGTATATCACCGCAAATCTAAAAACCCGTCTCAAGATTTATTACAGTCATTTTCACCCGCAGTACCATTATTTACTACTTGCTGTGCGGTTTCAGCAGTGCATCTTGTTACTCACCGCCGCACCACATTCCAACAATCTATCGAAGGGTTCATCTTCCGGAGTCAAGGTAGCATCTCGGCGATCCTTCAAGCGTAGGCCTATCTTTAATCCCTTTCCGATTTCCAGAATCGACTTAGCCCACAAGCTCACAGGTGACTATTAAAAAAACACCACTCATAGATTCAAGAATGAAGCTCAAGTGCACACAACAATCGCTAACAGAGCCACTTAAGGCGCAAAAGAGTCTATTATTTGTGTTCACTGTTTAAATCGTGGAACCATATGTAGTAAGACTCATAGGACCCCTGGCGATAAACTTACTCATAGACCGCCACCGAGACGCTGCCGTCATCAGACCACAGCCATCATCATTAATTTAAACAGGCGGAAAGTGGCAAGAACCATTTGAAGATTGAAGTTATGTTCTTTCTGCGGTATTGGGAAGGTTGACCCAAACCTGAAATTCTTAAAATTAAACTATATTACGTTACCAGGTCTTAATAGGTCTACAGAATGAATTCGAATCCCTTGGAATTGATGGTATGAACTTGAGTTAAAACCTAAAGGATAAAATTTGATTCAAATCAAGCTTCCGATATTCGCTCAGGATAGCTGATCTCTGAACGCTTTTTCCAAAGCTCTCTCAGGTATTGAGAAGAACCGCCTTCAATTACTATGTGAGCAGAGAACATGTTGCGCGACACTTATTCCTGTATTATCGGAGAGCATACGTTGCTTGTCTTGTTCGCGGCGGAGTGGAATTCTATCTCGTCAACACCCATTGGAAGTTCGCTAACAAGATAATTCCCCGTTCCTTGTATAGCTGCAGAACAAAACGACAGGGGGGAAATTTTAGTTTGTCGCACTCGCTTGCGATAGGTTCGTAGCATTTATCAGCAGTGACAAACTCGGCTCTGAGTTGGATCACATGGATCGCTCGTACGTTTATCACATACGTCGGGCGGTGGCAGAATAATGTATAACATAAACTAAAATCAAAATATCTCGAAAACGCGTGGATATTTTTGAGTCATGTTTTGACAAAAAATATTCTAAGAATTAAAAGGAACTTACTTATGACATTTTCGTTACTATTTGTTCCGCAAAGTGTGAGAAACTGGTGAGGATATTGAAAAAATTGCTTAATTAGTTATCATTATTTCTAAGAAAAAAAGTAATTTTCCATCGAAAGGTTTGAGGATTCAAACAACTTTTAAATCTTAATCGATCACAAACATTATCCTACACTTAATGAACATTTTATATTAATTTTTATTAGTTTCGTTATTCACAATTTATTCTCAGTTTGATGCATTGTTGATAATGGTAAGTTATCTGAGAAGGAGTTTATTTGAGTTGCGGGCTTGCGAGGAACTCGAAGCTTTCTTCAGTGTTTTTTTTTTCAGTTTTTCAGAGTGACATTCAAACATTTTCAATACTTTTGATAAAGTGTACAAAAAATACTGCAGACCCCGTTCGATTTTGGCAACATTCGATTTTGACACATGTGCCAAAATTGAACGGTTTTTAGAAGCGACATTACCATTTAGTTTCCACTATAACAGAACCAATATAATTTAGACAAACACCGAAAATACGTTTTAACGTTCAGAAATGGTGACATAATACAATAACAAAATCAAAAAAAAAATATGTACTCAAACATTACAAAAAGATGAAAAATTAAAAAAATAAATCAAAAATAAATACAAACAATTGACTAAAAATGACAAAATCTATCTAAAAATGATGAAAAATGACAAAAACAGTAAAAATGACAAAAAAAAACAATGATAAAAAACAAAACAAATAGTGCAAAATGTATCGAAAACATAAGAAAAAAAAAATATAAAAATTCTTAAAATGGTCGGAAATTGACTTAAAATAACGTGATTGATAATAAAAATCATAAATTTGTAAAAATAAAAGAAAAAAACCTCAGAAAAAAACCGTTCAATTTTGGCATCACAAAATGTTTGTGCATGTTGCCAAAAACGAACGGGATCTGCACTTCCAAATTTAGATTCCTGATCAGATTTCCAATACCAGCACAGATTTTTTTGCTGCGATTATAGTCGTTTTACCATCTTTATGGCATTCGCGACTTTACTGCACAGAATTGAAATTTCTTTCAGAGCCCTCAATCGTTAATTAAATAGTATTTTAATTTAAAGGTTTTTTTTTATTCAATCTGAATTATTTATTTTTTTTTATTTTCAATACAACTTGCAAATCTGAATTAAAATATGAAGTCCAAATGATGAACATAATCATATAATAATTATCCACCTTTCCCTGAAGTTTCAACTCATATGCATAAAATATGAGTTGAAGAAAAAATTTATGGAAATTTTTTTGAATGAAATACAAAACCAAATTTGGATAACGATTTCGAAACACCATTTAATTTCTATTTTCTATTGACGATGTGAATAGAATACCAAGAATACTAAACTAGATACGGAATTTGAAATATGAAAACAGAAATACAATTTCCATTTTGATAATAGGGATCCTCTGAAATGAGTTTAATCTGATTTCAAATTCAATATTCAGATATGAATTTCTATCATTTTTAAAATTTGTAGCAGGATTCGGAAGCTTACCCCCATTCTGAGGATTCGGATTAGATTTAGGGGTTTTTTTTCATCAGCTTTGACTCAAGATTGTCACTCTTGTATAAACTCATTCAATTATCAAAATTCAATAAATAATAATTAAACTTGTTTTGTTTAGAGTAAAGCATCCGCTCACTTTTCCTAGACCCTCATGGGAGAGGGGGGGGGGGGGGTAAAGTCAACCCCCCCTTCCTCCCATTCCACGGCAATGCCCAAAATGACAAATTCCCAAAATCAAACCCCAGAATTAACTATTCATCAGAACATTTTTTCCAGAAGGCATCATTTATCATTTTATTTAAAAAAATACATTGCATAACCAAATATCTGAGGTGAGTTTTAATTTTCAAATTTAACATCAAAGCAAAATTTATTTCTATTCAACCATGAAAAGTGCAGAAAAGTAGTTATTTGGATGGGAAATGTATATTTTTCAGTCAAATAAATTCGACTGGAACGATACCACCAGGAGCAAGCTAATGTTTTCCATTAAGTAAAAACAAGTAATTCAAAAAGGTGGATACATAGGTGGATATTAAAAATTCCAGAACAATTTCGAATTCCAAATAAGTCAAAATACGTGTAGGCATACGATTTGTATACGCCGATTCTCCTGTTAGGAAAACTGCTCCATCCTTCTGCTGAACGCTACAACCAAACCAGCTCGGAAACAAACGAAGGATAATACATCGCTCAGAGTTGTCTCTTGAGTCGCTCTACACAGATAGCATTCAGAGGTGATAAGCGACAACTTGTATTTTCAATGTCGCTTATCATCGTTGAGTTGATTCATTATAGATAGGTGATCTGTTGCATTCGTCTGCCCGTAGGATACAATGAAACAAGATTCTTTGCAGGAACTCTCTCTAGGCTGATAAAATGTCACGCGGGATTGTAGCAGAGAGAAAATACACCATGTTTGTTTCGGCGGAGAATTCTCTCGCTTGACGATAAGGAGAAATGATCCAATTTCGGATCCTTGATTCAAATAACTAAGTGCAAAAATCAGATGAATTTGCCATTTTTTTTGCATTCACTGCATTTCGAGCCAACAACGTGACACCCTTTAAGGAAAGATTTCAAGAAAAAAATCGGCATTTTTGAAAATTTGCCACATTCTTGAAATATGAATCTTCAGGGGATTTAGAAGTTTTTTAATAGGTTTGCGAACAACATGCAACAATAAGTTTTTAGATTTTTTACTAAACTATTCGTTTCAAGGTTCCACTTCAACGAAAATCTGGACGCATTAAAAAGGGTCTATCTCGGAGCTATGTAAACGAAATAAAAATGTTTTGTAATCAAAATGTAGGGTTTTTATTGCACTTCAAAGAAAAAATAAGAAAAAAATTATTCCGATGTTGTTTTGATGAAATTTTGAACTTTTCGTCGAGAACCACTCATCATAGTATGGACACCCTATTCACTGACCTCAGCGGCCATTTTGTTCCACAATCTCTTCATTTCTGTTGCATCCCGAGTCGTCCTACCATTTTTCTTTATCTTCTGCTTGACAATTGCTCAAAATTTTTCGATAGGGCGGAATTGAGGGCAGTTGGGTGGGTTGATGTCCTTTTCGACAAAATCCACCCGTTGGCCCGATACCACTGTAGTACCTCTTTGCTGTAGTGACAGCTTGCCAAATCTGGCGAAAACTTTACTGGTCCTTTGTGAGATCTAATGTACGAAAAAAAAAACGTTTTTCAGGCACTCCACTCCTCCTTTCAAATTTCGGAGTCCATGTTCTTGTTTATCACAAAAACCGGGGGTTCTCGTCCGCAGCTGCAAATAGGGGAGGAGCGGGCTATATGCGCCTTTTAAGCAGAACACTGATTTAATCAAATATCACATCGAATATGTATACAAAAACTATATACACGTGTGCAGGCATCTGTTTTCTATACATTGGAGTAATTTTTATGTAAAAATTTTATAATAACCCAAGTAACAATTTAAGTTTTATTCCAACCTTAACAGTTCGCTTAAGACTATTTCCTAAAACTACTTCATAAGCCAAAGCGCATTCTACGCTATTAGCACAACTACTTTAAAGTTTACATATGGCCAAAAGGGACCATTTTGTTAACGTTTTTAAAGCTAATTCTATACGCTATAATAAAACATCCAACAGAATAGTTTTATTCGACTTTATAGACATAGCTTTAAGAAACCTTTCAGAGCCCTCTTCAGACTATCCACAGCTCTTTTAAAACTACGTCGTGGAATCTGATAGGAATTTTACTGTGGGATCTGTGAAATCTGTTAGGAATTTTACTGTGGCAGCTGTGGAATCTAATAGAAATTTTACTGTGGGAGCTTTCTGTTCCGTTTTTTCTCGTTTTATCACTTACTCTCCCAAGCATTTGATAATAGGTGAAGATTCCATTTAAAATATTTTAAAAATATTGTCATTCTCATTTTCAATATATCTAAGCAAGAAACTTCCTGCAACCTCAGATTTCTGGTGAAGTATATACGAAATAGCATCAAAACTTAAGCGCGCCTCAAAGAAAATCAAGGTTGACCATATTTTAAGCATTTTTAAATAAAAAAATTATAATTAAAGGAAAATATAAATTGGCTCTAATGATGCAATTTTTGTTTTACATTGAAATTCATCACCTATACAACAAATAGTACCGTCAACATTGTCAAATTGATGAAAATGTCTAGTTTTTAGTATTAAAGTATTATTTACAGCAACATGGCGTCAGTAATTTCGATTCAATTTCACAATCAACATGGCGTTCAGTAAATTAATATTGAAAATCTTAAGGCAGTTGTAAAACAGTGTTAAGTCGGTTTTATGACGGTTAGAAAAATGTGGTAATAAAACAATTTCAATAAACAGTTTTTAAATGGTTTTAAGAGACCTTGAATCACAGCTTCGTTTGACGTTTCTCTGAATGGAATACACGCTCATGATGGATTTATCCATTTTTGAGAAAGAGAAGTTTTTCGCAATAAATGAAAACATTTCGATTTATTGCTTGGCAAAAGGCATTCATGCAACTTTTTGTTTTGTTTCCTTTTGACTATGAGGATGGCCAATCATCTTTAAATAACAAATAGGTATTGCTATCAAATAATCTCAAACTATTTTGGAATAGAACATTTTCTGTCATCAAAACCCTGGCCTCAAAGCTAAATAATAACCCGCATAAATGAGGATTATAACCAAATGATTTTTGAAGCGTAATAAAACGTTTAGCTAACGATTATTGAAATTGTAAAAACATTTCCTGAATCGTGAATTCCGAAATGATTGAATTTTGAATTTGTAGTTAGGTTATGTAAAACAGTTAAAAACTGTTAAAACAGTTGTATGGGAAAACAATTGGAAGCGATAAAACGATTCTTTAAAACGTCCTTCGGATGTTTTGCTTACTATTACCAGAACTGCCTTACGCTTTAAATAAATCGTTATTTTCAATGATCGACCAATGCTAGTGGTCTTCATTCTGAATACATCATCTGAAACTTGTTGAGGCTGATTTAGAATGAGCATTTTCGCTTGTGATGAAACTCAATTTCTCCGTCTTTGCTGAGTTGAAGCCGGTTTCTGCAGTCTTCCAGAAATTTTCAAGGACGGTTTATCTGAAAATAATTTGGTTAGTTCTGGATTGGATGACGTAAATAAAGATCAACTTCGCATTGAGAGACAGAGATGGATAAATAAAACAAGTAGTTAAATAGGCGTACTTGTAAATGAATTTTCTAATACCCAGTCTAAAACCAGTTATTCACAGTGGTCTTTTATTCGAACCCTGAGAATTGAGCGAATAATGATGTGGACTGATTTGCGGTTGTTTTGAAATTTGAATGCGGATACAACAAAGTTGTTTTATTTTTAAGATGAATTTAGCTGTGTTAATTTATATCATTTTGATAGCACGTTTTTCTCAATTTTGACTGAAAATCCTTTCAAAACAGGTTATGCTATCTCAAAAAGAGGTAAAAAAGTTTTAATCATCTGTCACTTAGTTTTATCATGCCTACATCCAATGTTCCAATAAATCAGTTTTTCAACTTGGCTTGAAAGCTAGTTTTAAAAGCGTATTGAGCGCATTATTAAAACCTTTACCAAAGCTCTAATAAAAACAGGAAAGTATGTGTTATATTGAATCTTTAGCAATACTTTTGCAACTTTTTTACAACACTCTTAAGATAGTGTCTTATTCAAGTTTTAGCAAAACTTTCAGGGCTCTTTTAAAACACACGATAAATGAAGCATTTCCTATGTTACAATAAAACCGTTTTAAAAATGGGATGCCATCGAAAAGTCTTCATAAAACAATATTAAAATTCAAAAAAGCCAATTGGCTTGATTTGTGTTACTTGGGTAAGTGTTGTCTAAAATGCCGAACCTAAAACCGTGCCGGCTAAATGCGCCTATTTATGGTTTGAACGAAATTTCCTGGTTTTTGGGCAATATTTCCGTATAATTTCATTGAAACTGCTAGAAAGTAATAATTTCCGTACGACAAAGCTGAAGTTTTATAAAAATCTATGTATATTATAATTTTATGGAATAAAACAAAAGTTAGGGTTGCCATACTATGGAGGCAGTTCATCCTTGAGAAAAACTTTAACAAATCTGTTTTAAGATCTTCAATTCTCTCTTAAGATGTTATTCTGAGCTTAGATTTGAAGGTTCAATGATAAAAATCATTTATTTTTCTATTTAACCTGTTATTTTAGGATGGAGGCCCATTTAGGAAACCTTTCCCCTACCTTGCCAGATCAAATACTTTCTTGCCAACTTATCGGTAAAAACGAATTTGAACTTGGCGGGGACATCACCCCGACCAGTGGCTTTGTAAAATTTTTGGCAAGGAAGCCGCCCAAAATCAGATTTCACGATTTTTGAACAAGAACACGTCGGGTTTTTTACGTGGGTGTCCAAAATTAATTTTCGCCTCGCGGCTTCCATTACATGTAACTTTATTGCAACAAAACGAATGGTTATGAAATTTTCAGTAATGATGGAGGAAACATTTCCAAACAAAGTACTGTCACAACATTCCAGATCTGACTACTAGGAGCGCTATGGTATAATAACCAGTGCGTCCAGATTTTGGATGATGCTATATGTTTAGGAAAGGTGAGAAGTATTAGTGTAACAAATTTCCAAAAACCCTGTAAGAAAAGGCGTTTTTTCTATATTCATATGCAGGGCCGGATTAAGCCATCGGGGGGTCCGAGGCATTTTTTCTCGGGGGGCCCCTTTAATTCGTTTTTTTTTTCAAATGCTACCCAGAAAATACAAAAGCTTTTAAACGTTTAAAAAAAAACTGGAGATGAGTTCAGTATACTATCTTCAAATAGCCATGTGGTCTGCGTAGAAAATAGTTTCTTGTATCTTCAAATAAAAATTATTAATTGTGATTGATTAATCACGTGCAAACATTGCGGAAGAGTTTAGAAATTTCTTAGAATTGAATACTCTAGTTTAAGCTGCAAAATGCTAAATTTAATTATTTATTTTAAACCCTTATCACCAACTACAATTCACTAATTAAAACAAAATTACCGGATAGATATTTTAAATGACTTTCATATAATCATTGATCGTTTGGTTTGTGCTAATTCGAGAAATATTTACCTAGTGACAATTAGGAAGTATCTTGAAGATTTGAAACATAGAAAACAAAATTTAAAAAAAAACAAAATAACTAAGTCCATATTCCATAGAAATACAGATATAAGAGTTTAAGAATTCAATACTTTGAATCACGTTATATTCAGAACCAAAATTCAGTGTCCCAAATCTAAATCATAATTTCAAATCAAGTTTTAAGGAACGAAATATGAATTAAATTAAAAAAAAAAAAGAGATACAAAGTTACAATCAGAGCAAAAGCAGAAATTGCACCAAATGTTAATTTCAATTTTATGTCTTTGAATCACAAAAAAATCTTTTCATGAGATGTTTTTGAATATGATTCTTATCAGATAAATTTTTTATTATCAAATTGTTGTTCTGTGACGAAAGTTTCATTCGATGCCCTCAAAGCCAAAGGGGTCTTTGTACAAAAATGATCGGTTGAAAAAAAAATTGAGAATAAAGACTATTATTTAAAACACAGAATCAGTTATCATTGAAAAAATCAGATACGGAATCCAACTCTAAACTAAGGTTGCCATATTACCCGGTTTTATCTGGGTTTGCCCGGATATTTAACACAAAATTTGACAAAAGTTCAGTCCGGGCCGATATTCCCGAACTCATTTTAAAAAAGCCCGGATTTTGCCCGGATTTATTCACATTATTTGCCAAAACAATCAGAGAAAATCATATTGTATTGTGTTGTTCCCAGACGGAATTTTTTGAGCAAGTTTTAAAAAATCAATAATGAAAAGTTTTTTTTTTTTGAAAGTTTAAAATACGATTTAGAAATTGCTGATGAAAAAAAATCAAGTTTTTTTCTCGATTTGTGTTGAGTATTTCCTGGGATTTGATCAATTTTGACCAGATATTGCCCGGATGTTTGGTCGACATTTTGGTATCAAATACCCGGATTTTGCCAGGTTTTAGCTAAAATAGCCTGGATTTGTTCGGCCCAAATACGTGCTGAAAAAATTCTGGCAGCCACTCTAAACAAAGATCCTGAATTTTTAAAATTCAGAAAAAATGATGAAACTGAACTTGAGTAACTGAAGAAACAACACAAGACTTGAAAATCTCAATGAATTGAATTTAGAAAAAGATCATAGAAATATTCATATTGAGAAAATCACTCAATCGTTTTTATGATAATTTGATATTGATGATTTGGAAAATGATATGCTGAATTCAGGAAATACACTTCTGTAGATGAAATTTTTTTTTATTCAGTAGAAAATGTTCTAGTACAAATTTCAAGTCAAAGACAGAAATTGGTATGCATATTCAATAAAGAAACCCTGTACTGTCGATTGGTCCAATTTAAGCAACTATAGGTTTTTTTTTAAAAAGATTTAACTTTCAAAAATAGGGAGGAAAAAGGGTTAAAAATTTATAAACCATTGAAAATTTCAATAATAATGATTGAAAGGTGAAAAGTTATTATAAAACACGGTATTAAAAATTATCAATTAAAAATGAAAATAGTATTAAAAATAAAGCGAAATAAGCTGCTATTTGAGTGCAGAAAACCATAACTTGGAAACTTAAAGTAACAACAAACATTTTTTTTTGTGCAAGACGTTTGAATGTAATGAAAATGAGGAGATGTTTTTTTTTTTATTTTACCTGTTCTGTACAGAATATCGTAACTGATATGTTTCGATAAAAAAAAAAATAAAAATATGAGTTGTTTTGCCTTATATTCTTCTTAATTGATTTTTAGAATTCGGTTTTGTTAAGAAGATTTTGATATTCTCAGCTCGCAAAATGTGGGAGAGCTCCTTCACTGCTTACTCTAGGGGGCTCCTTAACTTTTTAAGACAAAAACTATTCTAGATATTTTTTCACGTGGGCCCTTTAGTTTTTATATTTCAAGTTTTCATTCCGATTTTCTAGTTTTGATTTCTTTTCATGGATTTCTAGTAGTATGATTAAAGTAATGTTAAAACTTTTTTTTCCCTCGGGGGGCCCCCCTGAACCGGGGGGCCCGGGGCAATCGCCCCTTTTACCCCCCCCCCCTTTAATCCGGCCTTGTTCATATGTATTAAAAAAAGTTCAGTGTTAAAACATCATTTTGTATGTTTCTCAAAATTAATTTATGCTGTTAACACTTTTGGTTACGGTTAATCTGTTTTTGGTAATTATTAAATGTATGAAGCTTTTTCCGTTTTTTGCTTGATAAAAAGCATTTTGTAAGGGGGCATCAACTTAAAACGTAACGCTCTAGGGGAGATGGTGAAGTATTTGAGGGGTGGAGGTATGCTTAGGGGTCATTCCATGTCAAGCATGCTTACTGGGACACCAGCATAGAAAAGAGGATTACGGTGGAAGAACTTCGCGAAATCACCAAGTCTCTTCAACCAAGGAAGGCCCCCGGACCGGACGGCATTCTGAACGTGTCGCAGTGAAGGTCGCGATCAGGAAGTTCTCCAAAATGTTCCGAAATGTTGTGGCGGGAGTCATGTCCATCTCGGTCTTGCTAGAGGAAGATATCCTCAGCTGTGAGCACAGGCACAGGCCCGATGTGCGGAGAGGCCTCGATGTTCAACTGGCAGCACCAGTGGGACAGCTCGGAACGTGGCCGGTGGACCCATCGCTTGATCCCTAACGTCAGATTTTGGATGGATCGGAGACATCGGAGAGGTGGATTTCTGCATGACACAGTTCTTGACTGGTCACGGATGCTTCATGCCGTACCACCATCAGTTTGGACACGTAGCCTCGCCATTCTGCCCAACCTGCGGTGACACAGTAGAGACACCAGAGCACGTAGTGTTCGACTGTCCGAGGTTCGAAAGGGTACGCACTAAAATGCTTTCCGCCTGCGGATCAGACACGACAGCCGACAATACGTGCGGAGGATGTGTGAGGATGCCAATATTTGGCGCGTGGTCAGCGATGGGTTCACCCGGATCATGACTGCCCTGCAAAAGAGTTGGAACCAGCACTAATCCGCAACCGGTGTAGGGTGACTGCTTCGTCGGGGAGCATCTGAGTAGTGTGCATCCGATCCTGGCAGTAAAGCATACAAAGACAAACTCTACCTTCTGCGTATGCCGAGCTGCCTGGTACGTCGCGCGTCTGTGTGTAGGATACCTCCAATGTTACCGTTGTATCCATACAGTTGTTTATGAATGATTGTGACGTAAGGCGACGCCATCACGGAGTCAAGTATAAGGCGTCCAAATGTAGCCATAGAAACTTATTAGGACGAATGTTTGGGATGCAAATAAAGCTGTTTATTATTTAGAACTCATAGCGTCGTCGTACTAGGCGTCAGGAAGAAAAGCGTAAATAAAGGGGTGCTTTGATTGCGATATGTTAAATAACATGAAACGCTTCATGTCGTCGCTGAATGGCGACTTCAACGTCGAGACAATATGAACGTTTGTGACGTAGCAATAAAAACATTGAAAAAACTGATTTTCACTCTCGTGCAAGGGTAATCTTGTCCCCACCTAGAGATAAGCCACATAGGGGTAGGATGACATCACCGCCGGGATTCATCTGAGTCGCAAGCGTAAAAGACCCGTACGTGTGCTGTGACAGGCGTGAGTCCACGATAAGCTGCCCTTGATTCGGTACACGGCAGGCAAATAGCCTAGGGTTGCCAGCCAAAAGGGAGGAGGAAGACCGGACCACGGTCGGAGTAGAATGCCCTTTCGGCAGGGGGCATTCGAGTAGTACTTATGCGTCCGATCCTAGCAGTAAAGCTTAAAAAGATAAGACTCTAACTTCTGCGTATGCCGAGCTGACTGGTACGTCGCGAACGTTGCGTAGGATATCTCCACCGTCACAGAGTATCTGTGTAAAACGCGCTCTCTACGTCTGTCTGTCTGTCTGTCTGTCTGTCTGTCTGTCTGTCTGTCTGTCTGTCTGTCTGTCTGTCTGTCTGTCCAGTAGAAAAGAGGAGGGGGCCTCTTTCATATTCTTGTTTACATAACTCAAAAACTAATAAAGCAAATTGAACCAAATTTGGCATGGGAGGGTATTTGGATACGAAAAATATTTCTATGATTATTTGAGACCCCTCTCTCTTTTCAGCAACGAGAAATAAAGGAGGGAGAGGGGGCCTTTTTTATAATTTTTTACATAACTCAAAAACTTATTAAGCAAATGTAACCAAATTTGGCATGTGCGGGTATTTGGGAAGCTGACATGTTCTAATGATTGTTTGAGACCCCTTCCTTCTTTCAGCGGGGAGAAAGGAAAGAGGGAGGGGAGTTTCATACAATTTTTACTGCATAGCTCAAGAACTACAACAGCAAATGGAACCAAATTTGGCATGGATCGATATTTGAGTACCAGAAATGTTTCTATGAATATTTGGTATCCCTCACTCCTTCAAAGAGGTGTATGAAAAGTCTCCCTTACTATGTTCAGTATAACTGGAGAGTTTATCGAGCAAATTGAACCATGTTTGGTTTACTACACAAATGAAACCAAATTTTGTATGAGATGGTATTTCAATGCGAGGCATTTTTCAATGTGAAACAATACCTTTCTTGCAGTAGGAAGATAGAATTGGGAATATAGGAAGGGAAAAGGAAGCTTATACTTAACTTTTTTTTCAAAATCCGAGAAATGGACTAAACTTAAATTTTAAAATCATTTCAGTACCATTCTATGATTATCTGACACATCATCCTCCTTTCAGTGAGTAGGACAGGGGGACTCTCTTATCAGTTTTTTTTAGCATAAATCCAGAACATATCAAGCAAAAACAACCATATTTTATAAGTTAGATTGTTTGCGTACGATTAATTTGAGACCCTCCTTTTTCAGGGCGAAGCTTAGAGAAACAGATTGAAATTATCAGATTTTTAACACAAATTTATAGATCAAAATTCAGAAAATTAGTTTAAGTCATCTTTGTGGTGCAATTCGAAACTCCAGCTGCAGCACTCATTTTATAGCGGTTGCTTATGAATTATGTTATAATTTGATTTAAAATTATGCCAACAAAACAATTAAACTATGAATAATTTCTGAAAATATCATTTGTTTTAAAAAGTGCTAGTTATATATAAAATGTAGATTACTTATGGCTGCGAGTGAGTATAACACATTTGAATAAAACCATACGCTGCATCATTGAATGTTGTCCAAATCATCAATTAAATCGATCAAAAATATCCCTAAATCTTACGAATAGAGCACACATGTTAGTAGCTCCTTCCGTTTCATGGTCGATTTAAAAAAAAAAAAATGATGCAATTCTTATAATGTTATCTTCTCGAATAAAAAAAACTATCACACCGTTTTTGGAAACAATTCAGTGAGAAACTTGAACCTTAATTGCTCATATCTCAGTATAGTGAAGCTATCGAATGTTGCAGGCATAATTACTTTTTTATGGCGCTTTATTAGATCTCAAAGACCACATTGTGATATGTTGTGGTTTGCTCTTGGCGGTTTTGTCTTTCTTAGGCAAAGGGAGAAGATTTATGATCTGTTGATGGATTGCCCCATTAAACTACTGGAATAATCGTGAGGTTATGCCATCTCAAGAACACAAAAAAAAACGCGAAAAGATGCTAAAACTCGCACCAACAACGGAAACCATCAAGTGGAATTTTACGACAATTTTACACTACGATTACTGCTGACCGAAATCCAATCACGCTAGAACACAACGAAATTTTACCTAAATCACTCTCTCAAGAACATCGCGCTCGCGATTTACGACCAGGGTAATAAACGGGTGTATCCGGTTCTGTGCTGAATGGTGCGAAAAATTTTTGGACCAGGATGGCCTAAAGACGAATCAGTTTTGATCGACGTGGGTTGATTTTGATATGAGATAGTTGGATCCTTTTTTTATTTTAAGCTATCAATTCAGAAGAAACGGTATCAACATCCCAATTTCTATAAATAAATAATAGGAACTAGGAACGCAAAACGTCAAAAAAGACGATGGAATCGACTAATATTAGCTCTATGATTTATACATTTTGATTTATATATTGCATGTTGAACGACGGCTGTCAATCAAACCATAATGATACACACTCGAGGAAAGATTCAAATGAGCAAAAAACGTCCGAATGATGGGTCTAATTGTTTCATTTTATAGCAATTATCCTCCAAATTCGACCGCTCGATGACTGTTGGAGTATCATAAATAATCAAGAGTTAGATACCAGCAAAAAAGAAACACTGGCAGAGATGTTTATGGAAATCGCAACTTGTAATAATTGGCACAAGAAGAAAAAAATAAATTCAATCTATTGGGAACATCCAGCAGAAAACACTACCGGAATCTTCTGAATCAATCGAGCATAGGAGCCGATAGTCAAGTTCAACATCAACTCCCACCTAAATCCAATTACCGCTGCTTTGACAAAACGCCTGAAGGCACACTTCATTCATTGGCCGGCTGCTAAATTTTTGTGCGGAAGTATACCAGTCTGTAGAGCAACGTTGCATTCGGATGTTTGGATGTGAATCCAAATCATCTTCGGCATAAATCATGTCAAAATGCGCTTTGACAGAAGAACGCTCATCAAAATTGACGGCTCGGTAGCGCATCGCATTCATTCATGTTAAGAAGTTGAAGCTGGGAACGAAATAAAGAACCAGAATCTATCTAATCTGAAACGGTCTAGCCCTGGGCAAAGACACTTGTTGCTTTTATTTCTATTTTATATCCGTGTTTTGGGCCAGCTTGAAATCTTCATAAAATCAGGGCCGAAACGAGAGTTCCTCCACTTAAAAGTGACTTTAGACAAACCTCGTTCGCCTACATATCTCAAATGGGATCTTTGAGAGTTTGCAAAAGATTTTTTTTGTGAACTGTTTTAGATGGATGACATAAATCAAATGCTCTGTCAGAAAGAGCGGTGGAAGGGATTCAAATCAGTTCCTGAGGTGATATTCTTGTTCCTACCTACATTACTTATGATGGCAAACTTCGTTTTTATGAGTGCATTCGACAGAACATGTGTCTTTCTAATTATCGCAGTAAAGTTCAATATTTATGACAAACGAGTGACATCAACGGCCGCGAGTGACATGAACGTTCATGATGCATGTTCATGATGCAGCAGCAGCAGAAAAACTCATCTTTTAATGCAGATTTTAGTTTGGTTGAGTCCCACAGCTAGAATAAGAAAAAATCCTAATTAGATGATAATTAATTAGCTTTGAGTTTTCTCGAACAAAGTAAAAAAAAGCTGGCTCTTCGATACAAATTGATTGAAAAAAAAAGATTCCAGTCCAAAACCGACCTTCAGACTTTATAACTCAACATGGTTAATTGAAATAATAAAACAACGGAGCCGATATGAATAACTGAATTGACAAAAATAACAAAAATAACAAAAATGACAAAAATGACAAAAATGACAAAAATGACAAAAATGACAAAAATGACAAAAATGACAAAAATGACAAAAATGACAAAAAAGACAAAAATGACAAAAATGACAAAAATGACAAATATGACAAAAATGACAAAAATGACAAAAATGACAAAAATGACAAAAATGACAAAAATGACAAAAATGACAAAAATGACAAAAATGACAAAAATGACAAAAATGACAAAAATGACAAAAATGACAAAAATGACAAAAATGACAAAAATGACAAAAATGACAAAAATGACAAAAATGACAAAAATGACAAAAATGACAAAAATGACAAAAATGACAAAAATGACAAAATTGACAAAAACGACAAAAATGACAAAAATGACAAAAATGACAAAAATGACAAAAGTGACAAAAATGACAAAAATGACAAAAATGACAAAAATGACAAAAATGACAAAAATGACAAAAATGACAAAAATGACAAAAATGACAAAAATGACAAAAATGACAAAAATGACAAAAATGACAAAAATGACAAAAATGACAAAAATGACAAAAATGACAAAAATGACAAAAATGACAAAAATGACAAAAATGACAAAAATGACAAAAATGACAAAAATGACAAAAATGACAAAAATGACAAAAATGACAAAAATGACAAAAATGACAAAAATGACAAAAATGACAAAAATGACAAAAATGACAAAAATGACAAAAATGACAGAAATGACAAAAATGACAAAAATGACAAAAATGACAAAAATGACAAAAATGACAAAAATGACAAAAATGACAAAAATGACAAAAATGACAAAAATGACAAAAATGACAAAAATGACAAAAATGACAAAAATGACAAAAATGACAAAAATGACAAAAATGACAAAAATGACAAAAATGACAAAAATGACAAAAATGACAAAAATGACAAAAATGACAAAAATGACAAAAATGACAAAAATGACAAAAATGACAAAAATGACAAAAATGACAAAAATGACAAAAATGACAAAAATGACAAAAATGACAAAAATGACAAAAATGACAAAAATTACAAAAATGACAAAAATGACAAAAATGACAAAAATGACAAAAATGACAAAAATGACAAAAATGACAAAAATGACAAAAATGACAAAAATGACAAAAATGACAAAAATGACAAAAATGACAAAAATGACAAAAATGACAAAAATGACAAAAAATGACAAAAATGACAAAAATTACAAAAATTACAAAAAATTACGAAAATGACAAAAATGACAAAAATGACAAAAATGACAAAAATGACAAAAATGACAAAAATGACAAAAATGACAAAAATGACAAAAATGACAAAAATGACAAAAATGACAAAAATGACAAAAATGACAAAAATGACAAAAATGACAAAAATGACAAAAATGACAAAAATGACAAAAATGACAAAAATGACAAAAATGACAAAAATGACAAAAATGACAAAAATGACAAAAATGACAAAAATGACAAAAATGACAAAAATGACAAAAATGACAAAAATGACAATAATGACAAAAATGACATAAATGACAAAAATGACAAAAATGACAAAAATGACAAAAATGACAAAAATGACAAAAATGACAAAAATGACAAAAATGACAAAAATGACAAAAATGACAAAAATGACAAAAATAACAAAAATGACAAAAATGACAAAAATGACAAAAATGACAAAAATGACAAAAATGACAAAAATGACAAAAATGACAAAAATGACAAAAATGACAAAAATGACAAAAATGACAAAAATGACAAAAATGACAAAAATGACAAAAATGACAAAAATGACAAAAATGACAAAAATGACAAAAATGACAAAAATGACAAAAATGACAAAAATGACAAAAATGACAAAAATGACAAAAGTGACAAAAATGACAAAAATGACAAAAATGACAAAAATGACAAAAATGACAAAAATGACAAAAATGACAAAAATGACAAAAATGACAAAAATGACAAAAATGACAAAAATGACAAAAATGACAAAAATGACAAAAATGACAAAAATGACAAAAATGACAAAAATGACAAAAATGACAAAAATGACAAAAATGACAAAAATGACAAAAATGACAAAAATGACAAAAATGACAAAAATGACAAAAATGACAAAAATGACAAAAATGACAAAAATGACAAAAATGACAAAAATGACAAAAATGACAAAAATGACAAAAATGACAAAAATGACAAAAATGACAAAAATGACAAAAATGACAAAAATGACAAAAATGACAAAAATGACAAAAATGACAAAAATGACAAAAATGACAAAAATGACAAAAATGACAAAAATGACAAAAATGACAACAATTATTAGACAAAAATGAAAAAAAAATTGGAGAAAAATGAGACAAAAATGAGAAAAAATTGAGACAAAATTGAAACAAAATTGAGAAAAAAAAGAATCAAAAATGAGACAAAATCGAGACAAAAATGAGACAAAAATGAGATAAAAATGAGACAAAAATGACAAAATTGTGACAAAAATGAAACAAAAATGAGTCAAAAATGAGACAAAAATTATTCAAAAATGTGACAAAATTGAATTAAAAATGAGACAAAAATGAGACAAAAGTAAGACAAAAATGAGACAAAAATACCACAAAAATAAGAAAAAAAAAATGAGACAAAAATGAGACAAAAATGAGACAAAAATACGACAAAAAAGAGACAAAAATCAGACAAAAATCAGACAAAAATGAGACAAAAATGAGAAAAAAATGAGGCAAAAATGACAAAAATTTGACAAAAATGAGCAAAAATTTGGCAAAATGAATCCAAAATTTGACAATTATGAGACACAATGGCAAAAAATGAGACAAAAATGGGGCAAAAACGAGACAATATGGGACAAATGTTTGAAAAAATAGAAACAAAAATAAGACAAAATGGGACAAAAGTGACACAAAAATGAGACAAAAATTAGACAAAAACTAGACAAAAATAAGACAAAAATTGAACAAAAATAAGACAAAAATGAAACAAAAAGGAGACAAAAAAGAGACAAAAATGAGACAAAAATGAGACAAAACTAAGACAAAAATGAGACAAAAATGAGACAAATTTGAGACAAAATTGGGACAAAAATGAGACAAAAATAAGACAAAAATGAGACAAAATTTGACAAAAATGAGACAAAAATGGGAAAAAATGAGACAAAAATGAGACAAAAATGAGACAAAAATGAGACAAAAATTACAAAAAAATAAGACAAAAATGGTACCAGAATGAGACAAAAATAAAACAAAATGAGACTTTATTGAAACAATGACAAAAATGACAAAAATGACAAAAATGACAAAAATGACAAAAATGACAATAATGACAAAAATGACATAAATGACAAAAATGACAAAAATGACAAAAATGACAAAAATGACAAAAATGACAAAAATGACAAAAATGACAAAAATGACAAAAATGACAAAAATGACAAAAATGACAAAAATGACAAAAATGACAAAAATGACAAAAATGACAAAAATGACAAAAATAACAAAAATGACAAAAATGACAAAAATGACAAAAATGACAAAAATGACAAAAATGACAAAAATGACAAAAATGACAAAAATGACAAAAATGACAAAAATGACAAAAATGACAAAAATGACAAAAATGACAAAAATGACAAAAATGACAAAAATGACAAAAATGACAAAAATGACAAAAAAGACAAAAATGACAAAAATGACAAAAATGACAAAAATGACAAAAATGACAAAAATGACAAAAATGACAAAAATGACAAAAGTGACAAAAATAACAAAAATGACAAAAATGACAAAAATGACAAAAATGACAAAAATGACAAAAATGACAAAAATGACAAAAATGACAAAAATGACAAAAATGACAAAAATGACAAAAATGACAAAAATGACAAAAATGACAAAAATGACAAAAATGACAAAAATGACAAAAATGACAAAAATGACAAAAATGACAAAAATGACAAAAATGACAAAAATGACAAAAATGACAAAAATGACAAAAATGACAAAAATGACAAAAATGACAAAAATGACAAAAATGACAAAAATGACAAAAATGACAAAAATGACAAAAATGACAAAAATGACAAAAATGACAAAAATGACAAAAATGACAAAAATGACAAAAATGACAAAAATGACAAAAATGACAAAAATGACAAAAATGACAAAAATGACAAAAATGACAAAAATGACAAAAATGACAAAAATGACAAAAATGACAAAAATGACAAAAATGACAAAAATGACAAAAATGACAAAAATGACAAAAATGACAAAAATGACAAAAATGACAAAAATGACAAAAATGACAAAAATGACAAAAATGACAAAAATGACAAAAATGACAAAATTGACAAAAATGACAAAATTACAAAAATTTCAAAAATTTCAAAAATTACAAAATTACAAAAATTACAAAAATTACAAAATTTACAAAATTTACAAAATTTACAAAATTTACAAAATTTACAAAATTTACAAAATTTACAAAATTTACAAAATTTACAAAATTTACAAAATTTACAAAATTTACAAAATTTACAAAATTTACAAAATTTACAAAATTTACAAAATTTACAAAATTTACAAAATTTACAAAATTTACAAAATTTACAAAATTTACAAAATTTACAAAATTTACAAAATTTACAAAATTTACAAAATTTACAAAATTTACAAAATTTACAAAATTTACAAAATTTACAAAATTTACAAAATTCACAAAATTTGCAAAATTTACAAAATTTACAAAATTTACAAAATTTACAAAATTTACAAAATTTACAAAATTTACAAAATTTACAAAATTTACAAAATTTACAAAATTTACAAAATTTACAAAATTTACAAAATTTACAAAATTTACAAAATTTACAAAATTTACAAAATTTACAAAATTTACAAAATTTAAAAAATTTACAAAATTTACAAAATTTACAAAATTTACAAAATTTACAAAATTTACAAAATTTACAAAATTTACAAAATTTACAAAATTTACAAAATTTACAAAATTTACTAAATTTACAAAATTTACAAAATTTACAAAATTTACAAAATTTACTAAATTTACAAAATTTACAAAATTTACAAAATTTACAAAATTTACAAAATTTACAAAATTCACAAAATTTACAAAATTTACAAAATTTACAAAATTTACAAAATTTACAAAATTTACAAAATTTACAAAATTTACAAAATTTACAAAATTTACAAAATTTACAAAATTTACAAAATTTACAAAATTTACAAAATTTACAAAATTTACAAAATTTACAAAATTTACAAAATTTACAAAATTTACAAAATTTAAAAAATTTAAAAAATTTAAAAAATTTACAAAATTTACAAAATTTACAAAATTTACAAAATTTACAAAATTTACAAAATTTACAAAATTTACAAAATTTACAAAATTTACAAAATTTACAAAATTTACAAAATTTACAAAATTTACAAAATTTACAAAATTTACAAAATTTACAAAATTTACAAAATTTACAAAATTTACAAAATTTACAAAATTTACAAAATCTACAAAATTTACAAAATTTACAAAATTTACAAAATTTACAAAATTTACAAAATTTACAAAATTTACAAAATTTACAAAATTTACAAAATTTACAAAATTTACAAAATTTACAAAATTTACAAAATTTACAAAATTTACATAGTTTACAAAATTTACAAAATTTAGAAAAATTATTACAAACTTTGTGGCAAGTGACAAAAATAATAAGAACCACAAAAGTTAAAAAAAATGACAAGCATTACGAAAAATGAGAAAATAGACTTCTAATGTTTTATAAGAAATTCCTTCCAAGCGTTTCCAATTTCTATTTTTTTTCATTGAATACATTTGTTAATGTACGAAATTTTCTAAAAAGTTCATCTGAAAAAAATTTCTCTACAAATGATCATCTATGTGTTCATTGAAACAAATGGTACCTAAACTTTATCCATCCACCGCTTCTTTTGCTGAATTTTTGAGCTCAACGCCCCTTTTCTTAAAAATCTTCAAAAACATTACATTGTTTTCAAATGAATTTTGTTTTTTTTTATTAACATCCAAATAGCAGAACATTTCTAGATTCTAGATTCTAGATTTGCCAAAACCAACATATTCTGATATCAAATTTCTAAATTTTGGGGAAAAAATCTAGCTTCAAATGAAATTCATTATTTTCAAAATTGAACAACGACAAATCCTAGAATGCTGGTCAAATGTGGTGCGAAAAATATGATGAGTTGCTTGATCAGAATCGTAAAAAAATCATGTATCCTTTCAATTTGATTTTTAAAACATCATTTTTTGAGAAATCTATTATTATTTTTGAAATAAAATGGGCTTGTTGCAAAAATAGTTGAACGAATCAAACACCAATTTGATTTCAAAAAGTTATCTAAACGGAAATTGAATTTCCAGTTTGCGATACAGAAATGTTAAATGTATTTATTAATGTTTTACTTTCACATTTTGTTGGAAAAGTACATCACTAGCTTCCGATTTTGTTCAATTCAATATTCAATTTGTTTTCAATTTAGTAAACTGTTAAGCAATCAGCTCAGAAAATCAGCTGGTGTTTAGGTTACGATTTGAAAAAATCAATGAACTGAAAAAAAAACACAAAAGGAACACATTACACAAAATTTCTCAAAAATATGTAATAGGTTCCAGGATCCAGTAAGAACTAAATAAAACGAAAAAATTCCCGAACATGTTCTTAAAATTCCTCAGTTTGCAAAGAAAATACAACGCCTATCTTTCTTGTTTATCAAAATTCATTTTCTGCAAAATTTGCCATAAATTTATCAAACTTATTACTTCATATAAAAAGATAGAAAAGAGAGATAAAAAAAAGTCATAAATTTCAAATTTATATTCATGATAATTTCAAATTTAAATTTTGTTTAAATTTAAGCAGCACTTAGGAGTTTTTGAATTGACATAAATTCAAAAACATTATACGCTCAGCAAATATTTCAAGTCAACATTACAATACATGAAATTTCCTAGCATTGACATCCAAAATTAATGTCTTTTGTAAAACCTTAAATAAACTAACAAAACCAGATCAATATACAGATCGTAGACGAAACATCTGAAAATTTAAAAGCAAGAAGTACGGTAAAATTATAAATATAATCGTCTTAAACCTTACTTTAATTTGGAATTGAATGCAATTCCATTTCCTTGTTTTCCATTAAAGTTATTCGTTGTTATTTTATTCGACGTTGTTTCGTTATAGTGACATTATGAATTTTATTATGACTTCAACGAACTCTCACATTTCCAAGTTGGGCTCATCGCCCCCCAGGGGGCGATTGGGACCAGTTTGTTAACCACTGAATAAAACAATTGAAAAAGTTTTCACCATGGATTTTTAATTTTTAAAGAAAAAATCATTTTTTAGAGTTAAAGAGAAACTCTAGCATTAACTTATTCATGCCATTTTTGCATAACTTAAAACCGACCAAAATTGCAACAACGTAAAGAATTACACCTAAATCGAACAGTATGATCACTTATTTTAAATTTCTTGTTATTCTCACCAGCCAAAGCATTCAGCACCTAAAGAATGACGATTTTGGACCCCTGTAGATAAACATTCGGATATAGCACATATCTAGACTGCCGCACTAGAATAGTCTCAAATAACTAGTATTTAACTCATAAGAGCAAAAAAAAAAAAAGGTTTAAAGTTCTTCATGACGGTCACGACCGCATCATTCAAATATTTCCGCTGCAAGGATGGTCGAAATAATTAAGTACTGACGTTTTCACTTAATACCGTACTGAAAGCTTTCGAAAACATACAAACGTTTGAAACAGGAATGTTCATTAAATTAAGCTTTTGCATTTGTAAATTAGGCAACATCGGGTTTGATGGAATGTGTTCACACAACTGAGCGACATTTGTCAAATATTTCCAAGCTGCAACATTTTTGCAAATTCCACCCCTTCTCGTGTAGAACGAATTCACAAATACTTCAGAAAGGTGCGCTCCCGATCATGTCTGCCGTCAACCGATTCGAATCTGTTTCTTTATGAAGACTAACGAAATATTCCATTGACAAGTTGTTTGTCGATACTTATTTCAGTTTGAAAATAAAAATGCCTTCCAAGAATCATCAGACTCTTAAGCTTCTTCCTCGATAAGATATTAGAGCTAGAGCTAGAAAATCAAGCTTAGGAGATTGGAACAGATGGTTTTTTTTCAAGCAGCCAGAGCTTTAGGAACAATCTCCGGACCGCACCAAAACTGCAAAAGCGTGAAATCCGTTCACTACCCCCGGGGGGAAGAGCCAAGCCCCAGAAGTTCCGCAGAAGGCGCGTCGTCGGCGGAAAACATTGTAGGCCACCAGGCAACTACCCAGTCCTCATTTGTCCCTTGCCTTACTTTGGCGCATCCGGACCAAATTTGAGAGGTTGACTGGATGGAATGTTGGTTCTACTTTGGTTTTCGTGATGGGTCGATTTGTGTTCGAGATTAGCATAACATTTAATTGAAATGGGTTCGAATTTTAGTGTATATCTTAGATGTGACTGATTTTGCGGCAAGGTGCTGCTTTAGAGACCTGTCAATGAGGTAAAGATAGCTCTAGGTTTGTGTCTGGAACGAATTGAAAAATTCCTCTGGGTGCTTCAAGTGAACTCAAAAAACATCATTTAGTTTCAAGCGTTGATTTTTATTCATACTTTGTGATCGACTCAATGACTTGTAGTTTCAGACAAATATTGACATTTTATGGTAGGTTTAAATATGACTCTAATTGATTCCGGATCAATGTAATAAGGCAATGAATCTAAATACAATTGTAGTTATATAGCAATATAAGCATTCTATTGTGGATGATGGAATTTCTTTAAACTTTTGTGTTCTTGATTTTATTGAATTTTTCAATAAAAAATTACTTGATTTATAGGTTTTGTGCAATGATATAGTATACAATATTTGCTGCATACAAGCTTTCTTGCGATTAATTCCATTTTATTTGTTTTTCGCATTATTTTTTATTATCCCCCCTCGCAATGTTCTAATTCCGAGTGACAAAAAAAGGAATTGAAATTTGTTCTGGTCTAATTAAAAATTTTTCTGGAAGAATTCCAACAAAACGTTTGAATTTTTGATAAAGCTGGCTGTAGAATCAGCTCCCACAAACGTTCAATTACCAAGCGTGTCCGATTTACAAGTGAGTACTGTGCAAAAATAATTTTAGTAGAAAAATGTAGGTACTACGAGAATTCCATTGACAGGTTCAAGATCACTTTTAAATATTGATGTTATTCATTAGCAATCTTTACTTTTGAAAGTAAGGCCAGTTATTATTATGAAGCTTTATGAAATTAATAAGGCATTTCGGAGGCTTCATATGAAATAAAAACATTGGTTGAAATTTATTTATTTTTTCCATTTTCATAAGAATTTATCCCTTTAATGTTAAACAACAATCCAATAAAATGCTGATTTTTTTCACCTGAAGATAAGGTACTAATTCTTTTATCCGTTAAAAATTATCATTTATTCTATTATCATAGAATTTATAATTGGAATATGGTTTTTTTCAGAGGATGCAATCTAAAAAATGAATTCAGATCTTTTTTTTAAATATAGTTTTCATATGTTTTGTGTTTTCAATTTTATCTTGATTATAAACTTCGAGCTGAATCTTAATCTGAGTTTTGAATTTTAAACTTGATTTAAGATTCTAAATTCCTTATCTATTTTTGAATCTTAATTCTAGATAAACTAGGACGGGGGCCGCCCCTTTAGTAAAAAATAATCCAGAATTTATAATTCACCGTATAGTTTTGTAAATACAAAAAAAATTCTCCAAGGACCCGCTAAATGATGTCACATTCGACTACTACAGTGGTCCATAATTGAAATTTAGCGGTTTTTTTTTTTCAGGGATTTTCATTCTGTTGGATGATTCATCCCACGAAATTTAGCGGGAACCAATTCTTAAGTTCCCGCTTTCCCTTAAGTTTGATGCATTTGTTGTCTTAGACAAACATTTACAACAACCAAAGACGGTCATTTTGACTGGAAAAATTGTATGGTGGTCCATATGGTTTCTTAAATTCAAAAATAATTTCCTAACTATGATTAAATAGAGGCCTACAATACTGTAGAACATAATAATTTATGAAACTCACGAAGACACCACACATCGATGTCAAATTTTTGACTAAAGAATGATATCTGTGGAGTTTTGAATCGAGCGCACTCAAGGGAGGGAGGGTTTCGAAATAATCGTAAAATATTATAAAAAGCATTAAAATTCAATCTGTCGACCAGTGAGTCTCATCAAATATGGTAAAGTGCTTAGGATTAACATGTTCAGATAAATTTTAGTACACAAAGGCCCCTCCCGTCAATGAAAAGGAGGGTGATTTGAAAGGAATAATAAACAAACAATGAGCGATTACATAAAATGAACATTCCCATTTTGTTAAATGGGAAGAAACTTCATCATTTACCATATCAAAAATTATTTGATCATGCAAATCCTAAGCATTTTCACAACATTTGATGAGATTCATTTGTCAATAGATTGAATTTAAAAACTTTTTATCGTATTATACGATGATTTTGTATGTGAGCTCTCCCTCCCTTGAGTGCGACCTACTTAAAACTCCACAGATCCTTCTTTACTCAAAAAACTACTTTTTTTTCTCAAGGGACCAAAAAACTACGAAATGCCAAATTTCATATCGATTCGACCAGTTGTTTCTAAGTTCTTTAAGATTAAATGTACAAATTCTCCCTATTTGTATGTATATTTTGACGATTTTTTTTTAAATTCATACAAGATTAAACGCATTAATCAAAAGACATGTCTCTTGTTTTTGGATATTTTGAATATTGTAAATTGTAACATGAAATTTCAAATGCAATTAACGATAAAATTTTCGACTTGCTCCATTCGGAGTACTGAAGCGCTAAAGAGTCATTTTTCAACACATATTGCCTCATAGTTTCAAAACAAAAACAAATTTTAATAACCGGTTTTCAACAAAAGATTCGTATTATAATCATCAAAAATGTTGCTGAATAAATTATTTTGATAAAATTTCAATATGAAAAGATATCAAGAAAAAAACTGATTTTTATAGGACCACCCTAACTTTATGAAAATAAGTTCTCATAAAACTTTCAGTTCAAGAGATAGATGTGTGATGTCTTCGACAAAGTTTCATGAATTATTATTTTCTACAATATTGTACGCCTCTATCTTATCACAGTTAGGAAATAATTTTCGGATCTTAGAAACCTTTTGAACCACCCTAAAATCCAATCAAAATGACCGTCTTTGGTTGTTGTAAAAGTTTGTCTAAGACATCAAATGCATCAAACTTAAGGGGAAGGCGTTAATAATTGTTTCCCGCAAAATTTTATTTCTGAACCGATGTGCACTGTAAACTTTGTATGGAAATATCAAATCTTAAAAATTTTACACCTCCAATGGCTTTTTTGGTTTTTTTCACTGCGGGAATAGCTATAACAATTTTGGAAGCGATTCGTTGTGTCCTGCATTAGCACAAAGAGTTTTGATTTTGTATGGAAATTGGTTTGGGAAAACATGATTGTTTTTTATCGAAAATCCCCAAAGATGAACTGAAATTTAAAAAAAAAAAAAACTTTTGGATTTTAAACATTCCTTGATTCTTGCAGTATATTTTAAGTCAGCAAACCACAAACCTTACTTGCACCACAGGAAAGATATTCTGGGTTTTTGACTGCTAATTTGAAAGCTGTTTAACCCTAGGATATAAATAAAAAAATCGCAAAAAAAAGCTTTGCAAAGCCGATGAATTTGTTGACAAAAAAAAACTTGGCAAAAACATTTCATGAAATTATTGAAAGCTCTTGCAAGCAAAGCCTGCCTTTTTTAAATACTTTTCAATGGGTTCAGTTTTTTTTGTAATTTGGAGCAAACACAAAGTTCTAAATTGATAAAATTTGAACCTTACACCACTGACCACACTGACATGACACTTAGAACAAAAATTCAACCATTTTCTGTCTAATTTTTTGTTGTCAGATTTGGCAGGTTTGCAATACCGACGGCAGGTGGCGAACCTGAAAAGTTTGACAACAAATGCCCTGTAGGAAAAATGGTCCTGTTTAGTCCGATTTTATCGTAGAAATTGCGTGTTTTATTTTGAAAGTTGGGTGGCATTTCCTAACTGGGATAGCATTTCTTCAAATCGATCGATGCGCACTCTGGAATCGACATTGCGTACTGTTGGAAAAATTATCCAGAAAACGAAATCGAGTGTCCAGTCAGTATGGTCAGTGCTTACACCTTTGAACCTTGGGGATAACAAGTTAATACGCCTAAGATATATTTTTAAAGGGCATGCTCTATTGTTTACACATATTTACTTATATGTTATGTTATCATGATTTATGAAAATGTAATATATCAAGCTGAACACCAAAATTGAAGCAACGTTTAAAACCTTCAAACTTTCGTCTTCGATACTTTGAATCTTTTGATTATTTATTGTTTCCTTTCGTAAAATAAACTGCATACTTATTTTTTTCGTCAATTGAGAAAAATAACAAATATACCTATCTGAAGCAAAGGAGTATTTTTTATTTCCGTGGGATAAATTCTTTATTTCACAGTTTTGAAATTGCTTTGTCGCAATGTCTTAAAAATGAAATACAAACCATATTCGATTTTGGCTACACTCCCCTACATTTTGTGTTGCCAAAATAGAATGTTGCCAAAATCGAACGGTTTTTTCCCAACTTTTTTTCAGTCATTTTTATAAAATAGTCTAAAAAATTGCTATTGTTAAAAATGTTATTTTTAGTCAATTTCCGACCATTTATAGTCTTTTTTTTATTATTTTTTTCATCATGTTTTTGATGCATTTTGCACTTTTCTTTTTTTATTTATAATTTTTGTTTTCATTTGTTTCTTTTTTCCAATGTTGATTTCAAGGAATAAAATAATCTTTTTGTTATTTAAATTATTTAAATATAATTGTGATTCTGAATAATTTAATGATTTTATTTTTAATTTTTTATCTTTATCAGAACTTTTTTTATTCGTTCTCGGAATTTTTAAAGCGATTTTCGAATACAAATTTTGAATTTTAACTGTCGAAGCAACTTGCTTTAAGTCAACACGACAATTTGAAATTTGATTTCTGAAAAACGGATCAAAAGTATAATTCGTTTAATGAACTTTGATTGTCAGTTTTGACTTTGACTTTCTTAACTGCAATTTTATTGTGTGGCTGACAATTTAATAGGGAATGTTTTCTATAGCGATCGGCAGTCTCATAATCTAATTTAGCTTTGAAATGCAAAACCAAGATTCGAGTAAGGATTTTTTCCCATTGCTGATCCGAACGGAAAATCAATAATTGTAAACTGGATACGTTAAATTCGATCACATACAACTATAAAAATGTGTATAATCTAATTTGGAACTAAAACATCCGAGATTATTCTAACCAAAGCTTACCAGGAATGTTTCAACACTTATCCGAGCCGGGCAAACCCGGGCTTTTTTTCATCCGGACATTGGATTTGAAAATTAACAACCCAAAAAATGGGCAACCTCCAGGTAAATTTGGAAATGCTTCAATCAAAATCAAGAAGAAAGGCAGTTTGAGTCATATGAAGGTCATCATAAATACTTACATGTTGATTTGGATAATACTTGCTCAAAAAAAATTCTGGCGCAAAATACATAGGATCTCTCAATTTTTACAAATTTTGCTGATAAAGTGGCAACTTAAGTCCAATCTATTCTTATTGATTTTTTTTTTAGTTCGGGACTAAGGATTGTACTCAAAATTCATGCACTTGATTCTGCTGATCTCATCAAACATTCCAATAAAGATATTTATATAAACTATATACACATGAACAGACATCTGTTTTCTATACATTGAAGTTATTTTTATGTTGAAATCTCCTTCAGATTTCGTGAAAATGATTTAATTCTTAGAATGTAGAAGGTTTGTGGATTATTGTTATGAATATCCAAATTCACAATCGCATCTTTTCTTACCTTAATATCAATCCGGAGCAGAAAGCTACACTTTTTCACTTGTTTTTTTATGCAAAAACGCAAAAAATAGAAATGTCAGCACTCATCCTACACCGTAATTTTATCCCTCTATTATGTGTTGTGAGCCTACTTGATTGAATAATTCTACTGAATCCAAAGCATTCCCTCAACCCTTCGTTTCCTGTTTTTTTTTTATTTTTCCTCAAAAACTATTTTAAACAGGTGGAAATGATGTGTACATCAAAAAAAAAATTTAAATAAAATACGACTTTTCCATTTTTTCAAACATTAATTGTTGCAAATTTGTTACCTTATGGAACGAAGGGTTAAATTTAACCACGGTTTAAAAATAGTTCAGATACCGGTATTTCGATAGCAACTTACTATCTTCTTCAGTGAGCGTTTTCGATTGTTTTAATCGAAAACGCTCACTGAAGTAGATAGTAAGTTGCTATCGAAATACCGGTATCTGAACTATTCTTATACCGTTGTTGAATTAAAGGGAATATTTCGGTTGCTTTGATTCGGTAATAATTGAATAATATAATTATTCAGAGACTGAATAATTTCGGTTCAGGTTTCACACCATGCATGAAGATGAAAACAACTGTATTGGTAT